>NW_011889068.1:1733331-1753826 GCF_000151845.1 Pteropus vampyrus
TAGCCTCCATGATGGCTCCAATGATCTCATCTCCTGATATTCACACCGTGGTGCAGTACCCTCTCATATTACATTAAAATTGGTTTGTGTGACCAGTAGAATACTGAAGAAGGCATGGAATCTCACTTTCAAAATTAGGTTATAAAATGCTCAGGCTTCTGTTTTTCATGTGCTGTCTCTCTCTCTCTGTCACTTACTCTAGGGGATGTCAGCTGTCATTTCTTTAGGATATTCAGACATTTCTGTGGAGAGATTCACATGGCAAGTAATCGTGCCCTCCGTTCAGCAGTCCGTGGAACAATCACGTGAGCGAATTTGGAATGAGATCCTCTAGCCTTCAGATGACTGTGACCCAGCCGATGGCTTGACCACAACCTCACGAGAGACCCAGAGTCAGAACCACCCAGCAGAGCTGCTTCCAGGTTCCTGACTCTCAGAAACTGTGTGAGATAATAAATGTTTGCTGTTTTAAGCTACTAAATTTTGGGGTCATCTGTCACGCACAAGAGATAACTAAAAACACCATTGTTTCATTTTAAAATGCTTACATATTCAAAAATGCAAACAGAACTCCTAAATGTCTTACTTTTTATGAGTCGCTTCTGTTGAAGTGTTAAAGCAGAGGATTACCTAATAATTAATACTTCACATGTCATAAAATTCCCGGCAACTCTGACTTTGAGCATACCGTTGTTATAGAAAATATGTGACAGCAACTGACAAAAATGAGAAAAAAGCGAGATTAAATCTGGGATTCCAGAATTACTTCTGTGGGACCTTCCTTCTAGATAATTTAAGACTCTAGTAGAAGTCTAGTTCTGGTCTAAGAAGTCTAGTTCTTTAAAATCTTTAGAATAAAGAGCGATGATCTTTATTCCTTCTTCCTTTCTTTTCATTCCTACATCAGCCTGAAGGTATTTAAGTGAAACTGCTTTAAATAGCAGCCGGGAAATGCAGTGAGTACCTAAGATACAACGTGCAAGGCAGTTTGCCTAGTGCACAGAATCGATGAAGAGGAGCATTAGGAGGTAAGATCAAGACAAGTAAGTTGATGCCCTTGCACTCTTGGCCCACAGAGCTGGGATGAGCAACACATGATTTTCCATGAGCTGGCCTCGTTATTCCCAATTCTTGCATGTTCATTTTCTTCATCTCTGTCTCCAAGGCTTGACCACCAGCCTGCCGCAAATAGTTCCTGAGGCTCCTTTATTTCTGGGGACCTGCCTGGCATTAGAGCACCTGTTCTCCCATCTAGTTACTGTTCTCTGTGCTTTCTTGGTATGGTCACCGCCTGATATGCCGGGAAAGGAATCCCCCCTTGCAAACCTGGTCCTTAGGAACTTTATCCTGAACTTAGTCCTCACTAGCTCCTGGGGAATAATTACATCATTTTGCTTATCCCACCACACACACACACACACACACACACACACACACACACACACAAAATCTCACTTCCATGGGCCGATAAAGGATGGAGACTTCACATTCCAAATTCTGGTTCTTAAAACCTTGTTTAAAGCCCCTAATACCACCTCCACCTGTCCACTCCCTTCCCTGTAGTCAAATTATATTTGGTTGTTTGTCTTTTAAATCTATTTTAATATAGATTTCTTCTCTCCCAATAGCATTTTTTTTTTTTTAAATGTCATTGCCTTGCTGCAATAACGAAGCCTGTTACCTATAGGATTCCCAATATTCTAGGTTTGTCTACTTGGCTTCTTGGAGTGTTCTTAACTTGTTTACCTATCTCCCTTATTTCCAGAGGCTTGATTAGATTCAGCTTCATTTTTAGGCAATAACATCTCAAAGATGATGCTGTAACCTTTGTCATGCAATACCTTAAACAGCTGCAGTGGCTGACTGTTCTACTTTTAATGATGCTAAGATTGATCAATGGGTTTAGTGGTGACTACCTGACAGTCATTCGAAAGTTTCCCATTAACTGTTCATTATATTGGTTTCATCCATTGATAATCTCAAGTGAGTTTTTAAGAGGAATCTCTGCTACAACAAGAAACCTGGTCTTCTGGTCACAATTTACCTTGAGCAATCCATTATACTTTGTTTGCCCTTAACCTCCCAGGATATATGGCTTCCACTCATGGCTGTATCTCCAAGCCCTAGACACATGCTTCTCAAACCTTAATGTGCATATAAATCTTGTTAATATGTAGATTCACTTCAGGAGGCCTGAGATTATGTATTTCTAATAAGCTCCCTGGCTATTCCAATGTTGCTGCTCTGTGGCTACACTTTGTGTAGCAAGGCCCTAGTGCATCTCTAACATCTAACATCCCAGAGTAGCCAGAAGGAGCTACAGACCATTCAGAAATTTATTTTCAAGATACTTTCTGATGCCTTATGCCATCTGGCCCTAAGAATCAAGGGGACATTTGAATTGGGCAGCACTATAGGGCTCTCTTCCCTGCAAATCTGCCTTCTTCTAACCCGGAAAAACTACAACTTAGGGACCAGGCATGGCCTCAGAAACCCTCCTTCATATGGCTTCTGCCTCCACTGCCTGAGCCCATGACAATCCTCTTTCTGCTGGGCTGGGCCACCTAGACTTAGCCACGTCTTCTTCCTCCCCTCATGCACATCTCTGCCTGAAAGCTCTGCAACTGGAGATGGGAAAAGTACAGTGAAAAATGCACTATGCTCTCGTTGTGTCCAAAACCTAGAATACTGAGAATGACATGGACCACTATGTACCACAGACCTCGCCTGCTGTCTCCAGAGTACCTTGGAAAATGTTAGGGCTTTCTTCTAGGACCACCCAGGAAGAACTGAGGTAGTGTGATGCAGGGGAGGAAGGGGGCTGTACCAAGACTAAGATAGGTAAGACAAGAAACTCATCCCCATCAATGGATGACATAGACAATTTCTCTAAATCTCAGTGCTCCCAACTGTTTTACACTCAGTCACATATCTTGGCTTGATATCCTAGATCCATGGCGCAGTTTTAATATCTGCTCTTGGCCTACTTAAGCTTTAAGTTCCTTCCAAATATCCTTTCTGACATTTTTGATTCACTTCCCAATTTTCATTCATGGTTTATGGCTCTGTTTATACTTAAGCTTTGGCGATGGTGGTGGTGGTGGGCGGGGGGGGGGGTATCAACTCTTGGACAAGGAAAGTTCACTCCAGTCTGCAGCCCTGCAGATCCCACATCAAGCCACAGCCAATTCAGTTCTCTTTATGGAGAACACCAGTGGGGACAGATTCGGGCAACAGGAGTTAGACTGAAGAACATCTCAGTTGGTAGATTAGGTTACCTATGTGTACTGACGAATTGCTGAAGGTTTTCAAACAGGGAAGGAGCAGTTACATGATACTAGATTCTTTGAATATGTTTTTTCAGGTTGAGACATTTTCAAAACTATATTGAGGCATCAACAATGAGCATGGCTCATTAAAAATCTCAGAGAGAACGTTCTGTTCTGCTGTAGCCCCAGCCATGGTCTCCGGGTTCTCATTTTGGCATTTTCCCTTGGGTAAATGTCATCTCTGCTCAGTCTATTTACAGTTCATTTAGATCATCAAAGCAACAATAAATCTCAAAAATAGAGAAAGATGCTCTGATGATCAATGGACACTTGAAAAACATTTTTATATGAGAATAAAAAAGAAAAGTGTGGTATTAATATAATGTCCCACAACCACCCTCATTATCCCTATCAACTCGTGTTTTTTACTTCAAGGCCTTGCCTAAAGTATTTTTCTTCTGTGATGCCATCCCTGACTAAATCTACCATGTCTTGATAGATGAAGAACTTCTTCACATTCAAGGCTCGGAAGGTGGCATTATACAGGTTGTGGAATATGACAGATCAAGATTTGAATCTCAGATCAGCTATTTACATTATCCAAAACGAAGGTCAAATTTATCATATATATTATGAAACATTCACTACATTGGTATAACTTTATTTTTTTAAACCAAACTATAGTCTCCCACTACTTTCAAGGTTA
Source organism: Pteropus vampyrus (assembly GCF_000151845.1). Classification (NCBI taxonomy): domain Eukaryota; kingdom Metazoa; phylum Chordata; class Mammalia; order Chiroptera; family Pteropodidae; genus Pteropus; species Pteropus vampyrus. Next base: position 1,737,307 of record NW_011889068.1, read on the forward strand.
AAATAACCTTGATTTGTTTAAATATTGAGTGGAGATTCCAGAATCTCATGTAAGGTAGATCCAGTTCCTGATCCATAGTGGTCATGTGACCCAGTGCTGGCCGATAAGGGGAAGTCCGATGAAGGCTTTTGGGAAAGATTTTTCACTCTTGTGGTGAGTGCCCCATTTATCTTCTCCAGCCTTTAAATTTGGTCGTGTAAGTATATGATGCTTTTTACTGCGAGAGGACGACAAGTGCAAAAACGATGACCCAGAGCTCTGAGTTATGAAGCTGCCAATCTAATGCCAGCAATTGCCTCCCCTGTTCTAGTTCCCAGACATCTTATTTTGCAAAAGAAATTAACCAGTCTTAGACGAAACCTGCACTAGCTGGCTGCTGCTCTTCAGCTTGCTGCTGAGAGTATTCATAATTACCTATCTCATAGAGTACTATTAAAACTTAAATGAGGAGCCCAGTTGGGTACCTTGAATATAGAAGGTAGTCCATTAATGCTTATGGAATTCATTTATTTACTCAGCATTGTTGATGAAGGTGCTCAATTTGATGTTTCTCTCCATCAAAGTTCCTCAAGTTGTAGAATGGGAAGGATGCTCATGATTCAGAATACTTGTCATTTATTCATTCACCAAATATTTACCAAATGCTAGGTATACTGATAAGGACTAGAGAGACAATGATAAGCCAAACACCACACACAAAAATGTGAAATTACAACTGTTAGAGTGTTTTCAAGGAGTATATTGCTATATAAACAAATAATGGAGAAATGTATCATCCCAGTATACCTATCCCTAATCTGGGAGAGCCCAAGAGGCTTCCCCGAAGATGAGACGATTGAGCAGGTTGATAAGCTAGTTAGATGAGGGAGAAAAAAGAGCCAGAGTTTTAACAGAAGAGTAAATGCAAAGACCCTGGGCAAGAGGGAACATGGTATGTGTACAATTTATACTTTTATAAATTAATTTTAGTTTCATCAACATTATATATGTGTGTGTATAAACTATGCATGTCTATGAAACTATATACATAGTTTTTAAAGTCACATAATTACACCGAGTAATAATATCGAAAGTAATATTAACATTATTGAAAAACAATAATCCATGCTTCATCCCTCCCTACCTTCCAATCCCACCCCTAAGAGGCAACAAATTTTCATTATTATAACTTTCTTTTAAAAGTTCTAGCATTTACTTACAAATTTCTAAATAATATGCTGATTGGTTAACCCAGAACACATGTCCAATTTTTCTTTCTTGCCTGCCTCCACCTCAGGGTTTGAAGACGCTAGATATCTGCTTTTCCAGTCCCCTTTGCAGATAGGGGTGACTGTGTGACTCAATTCTGGCCAATGAGATGAAGGCACATAGGAGGCTTCTAATGTCAGTGCTGGCGTTGCTTTCCTGACCAATGGCATAGCTGAGACAGCACCACCCCTTTCCCCTTCTTCCTGTCTTAAATATAGATATGAAGGCTAAAGTTGGAGGGATCATCTTGTGTCCACAAGCAAAAGGCCAAGAGAATCTTAGAGGTGCCACAGCTGTGTGTCAGGACCAAAGCAAGAGGCTGCTAACTTTTCAGACAATTTTTTTTTAAAGTGAGAAAAACTAAATCTTATTTTTCTAAACTGCCGTTAATCAGTCCTGATGTTACTAGCAGCCTAAAGCATTCCTAGCTAATGTTTCTGTTGTTAATTCTTGATTTATGAGTTTTAGGCAGCAACTATTGACTTTCTGTTACAGATGATGATTTAATTCTTTTACAATCTTTTACTTCCTCTTCACCCCAGAACACCACTATCTTCCTCCTTCCATCTTCCCAGTTGAGTTTTTTCACCAATTTTAATAAGTTATCATTAAGTAATTCCATTATTATGATCATATGACTATTATTCACCGTTGAGCCAAGTATATACTAAGATTAATATGATTGTACTTCCATTCTTGTATAATTCCCCACCTCTCCCCTCCACCAGAGCTACAGAATGCTAAATAATTTGCTTAGTTTTCTCTGTACCTGTTGCTAATACTTTCTGCATCCTCAAAAAAATTCTAAATATAATTTTTCACGATGTTAAATTTAATAGTTGGATTCTATCTCCCAGAGACCTCTGTTGACAGAGTTTAGTTTCCCTCTAAGCCTGCTACAAAGCTGGTGTTCTGAGTTCCCTCAAACTTTCTTTTCTGTCGACTCCTCTGTTTTCTTAGTCTTAAGACCATCTCTTTTTGATTCTTTCTTGTTCTTCCCTGTTTGAATGGAGCACATCTTCCAATACCTTTCAGAGAAAGGGTACACGAAGGCAATTTTTGAGACCCTGCTTTTCCGAAATCGAATTTTATTCTACTTTTATGCTTCACTGATAAACTGTCTAGGCACAGAATTCAACGTTTAAAGACATCGCTTTCTAACATCTTCAAGCTGACAGTGTTGTTGAGAAAGCTAATACAATCTGATTCTTGATCCTTTGTGTCTGGACTGTTTCTTTTTGTTCATTTCATTTTTACTCTCAGAAATTTACTGATAATTGCTTTAATTTATGTTATTTAGAATTCACTGTGCTAGGCACTATGCAGGTCTGTCAACCAGAAGACTTGTAACATTTCAGTTCTTAAAAATCATATTTTATCTTTTCTCTAATAATTCTCTCTCTACCATTTTCTTTTTTCATTTTCTCTTTCTGAAATACCTGCTAGCACATATTAGACTTTCTTGACTGATCTTGCAATTTTGTTATCTTTTCTCCTTGATTGTCTATTTTGCTGTCCTTTTGTTCTACATTCTGGGAGGTTTCCTTGATTCTATCTTCAAATACACCATGCAAGGCTCTATTTCAGTTTTTATAATTTACTGTCTACAAGCGCTTTTTGATTCTCTCATGGTTGTTTTATTGCTTTTAAATAGTATGCTGTTCTTGTTTCATCATGGATGCAATATCTTCTCATATGTTAATTATATAGTCTTTATCCCATCTCTGTACTATCTCTTTTCCTCAAAATCACTCTTAGTTACATTTTTGTTCTGGTCTTTGTACTTAATATTGGAGATTTTCTCAAATGCTTGGTTATTCTTGTCTTTGTGTTTATATTTGAGTGTGGCATAAAAAGCTTATCAGAAACTCTGTGTGTGAGGGTAGAACTTGTCCACTGATGGACTTTATTGAAAGGAGATCTGGTAGAGAGCAAGTCGTCCCTCCCTCCCTCCCTCCCTTCCCTTCCTTCCTTCCTCCTTTCCTTCTTTCTTTTTTTTTCTGCTCTCCCTCCTTCCCCACCCTCTCTGATTGGGGAATACCCACAGGTCGATATCTGTAGATATTTACTCTAGGACTTTATAATTTATTCAAAGAAGATTCTCTGATCTCTTACTTTGGGGAAAAAGGATGGGTGGTGGTGGTAAAGCTTGGCTCCTGGCTCACTAAGCTGGGTGGAGTAAGGTAGGAGATGGTATCTCACAGATTAGCATATGGCCTTTCAGTTACTCTCCTTGCTGTAGATCCAATGCTTCACTCTTGCTGATTGATTCCCATGATGTACCTCAGCCTGAATTCTTCCTGATTCTATTAGACTATAACACACTGTTTCTTGCCAGCATGGAGGAGGGATGGTATTATGGGCTGAATTGTGTCTCCCTTAAATTCATATGTTGAAGTCCTAAGACCTAGTACCTCTGAATGTGACTATATTTGGAGACAGGACTTTTAAAGAGGTGATTAATGTGAAATGAGGTTATATAGGTGGGCCCAAACCCAACAGACTAGTTCCCTTATAAGAAGAGGGTACTGGGACACAGATACACACAGACACACATGCTTACAGTGAAAAGACCTACAGGACACAGCGAGAAGACAGCGACCTGCAAGCCAAGGAGAGAGGTTCCAGAAAGAAACCAGCTCTGACAAAATCTGAATGTTGGACTTCTACTCTCCAGAACTGAGAGGGTAGAGAAAATAAATTTCTGTTGTTCGAACGACTAAGTCTGTGGCACTTTGTTATGGTGGCCCTAGTAAACTCATACAGATAAGAGCTTATTTATGCTGGGTGGAGGTGGGGACCTAGGAGTCTAATAGTTTTGAATCAAGATTTTGGATCAATCCCTCTGGTTTCAGTCCTACTACTCACTCCCACCTTCAATTACATCCAGAAGCTTGATTTTCTGTCTTTATGAGATTTTACAGGCTAAATGGGCTCACATTCACTTTTTTCAGTTCAGCTAAATCAGCTCCTACTCCTTTAGTCACTTTCCATCTTTCAAATTTTGTTGTCATCTTTAACTTTCTCATCTCTCTTATTCATCAGTGGGACTTTATAAAGAAAACAGAGATAAAGATATATATTCAATGCACCTTTTTTTTTACAGGACCATGCTTTCTATTGGAGAGTTCCCAATGGCTAGCCCAAGCAACAGAACCGTGTGTTATCCTGAAGGAAATATGCAAAATTCAGCTGGCTGCTGCCCAGTTGAAGAGTCTTCATTAAATCTGTAAGTGTCCATGGAAATAGACATATCTGTGCAACCACAAAACTTAGAAATGGCCCCAAACTGCAAGAACACTGCCATTTAATGCTTAGTTGGTTGTTATAAATCTTTATTTTGATTTCGAATTCAGGGATCGAGGTACATTTCATTCTTCTCAAAGTTTCTTCTTCTGGGTAACAGCCAGCTGAACAACTGAGTGTTTTTATAGTGCAAAACAGCCTAGGAGATACCACCTGTCATTGGCTTCACAGTGAATTCTATGACACACCTATTGTAATGGCCCTGTGTGTGATATCACACAGTGGGCGAACAAGCAGCAGGCAGACTCGTTTAACTAGATCTGTATGCCTTTAAAACTTGATATTTCTGCCTGGATGACACAGTCTTCTTCCCAAGTCTCACTATAAGAGACTTGTTATAATAAAATGACAATTTAGCATGAAATACTAAACTTTTTACTTTAGGAAAATGGGATTAGCCATTATAATAGGTGCTAAAGACTACTACTAAAATGAATTAAACAATACTATTTTTCTTCTCTGAGAATTTAACCGAAACTTTAATCTCATAAATGAAATAATTTAGTCCAAAAAATAGTACTCTCTTATCACTAGCCTTTTATATGAAGATTTGTCACTGTTACCTAAAATGACCATCAAACTAAACTGCAGAAACTCATAAGCCTATGGTGAGTATTATGGCAGATTCCAGGCTCATTTTTTGATGTGCTAACAGTTCCAATTAAGGGCAATGGTCAACCGTTATATAAACAATCTCTAGGTTGGGCATGAAATAATCCCGATAGATAAAATCTACTTCTTACCCCTTCATTATTGAAAATTATTAGAAAACTCTGAATCTAGCATAATTTAGGATGGCCTTCAATGGCTAAGAATGTGCTACTTCCTCCTGTCAGGATAATGTACCAGTGTGTTTCAAATTCTAATGTGTATCAGAACTACCTAGAGGGCTTGTTAGGAATACAGACTGCTACCCACCTCCTTGAGTTTCAGCTTTAGTAGGTCTAGGGTGAGCTAGTGAAGCTGCCTTTTTAACAAGGTCGCTGGTGATCTGATGCTGCTGGTCCACAGTTTGGAAACCACTACTGTGCTTAATTTAACTATTTATGGATAAAGATGTTTGGAGAGAGGGAAGTAGGGGTGTGGCAGGGACTTTCACATTCATTTATAACTCTTTTGCCAAAAGAATCAAAACAATCAGGTAAGGAAGGTAATTTCATGGTTGAGAGTTTAACATGACTCATGATGACCTTCTCCATCACTAATCTAACCAATCAGTATAGCAGTAGGTGGCCAATCAGAGATACTAAGCTACTTAATCAGAGTTAGTTGTTAGATGATGAAGCGGAAGAAGGGAGCTTGGCCATCATTGACCAATAAAAGGAAAGGTCTAGCCATAAAAGTTGGTTTTGTTTGTACAAACAAAGTTGAGATAGTTTGATAAAAGCTTCTGGATAATCTTGGAAATGACTTCATATTAAAGATGACAGATCAAACCACACTTGTTTACCTTCATTGTCTCCTGAGGATAATACAGGAAGATAAAAGGATAAATGTATAGGGACAAAGAGAATGGAGGAGGGGTCGAAATGTATATTTTGACACAATTCTGGAAGATGGGATGAATGGAAGTAGACACTGGTTTAAGAGAACAGCAGAAGCTACAGTCTAATGTAGAGGTCAGTACAGAAACAGCTCAGTTACCCTAAAAACCCCAGAGCTGCCTGGGTCTTGGAGATGTCAGAGATCATCAGAGGGAGATGCTGGTGAGAGGCCCCAGGATCTCAGAAGTGAAGGAGAGGGGAGAGGCAGCAGACTGAAGGAATGTGGATATTTGGAGTCGTTAGATCCTCAGGTCCTCTGTCCCACTCCTTGCAGCCAGGTGATCATAACTCAAGCAGGTAAAACAGGAGAGAGGCTTATACACCAAGTAGAAAGAAAGGCAAATGTAATGCACCTGCAAAAAAGGAAAGAATGTGAAAGACTGCATACTAAGCAGTAACTCACCCAGACCCCTTTCTCTCAACTGCTTCCAGAATACTGGCAGCCAGGTGAATGTCCCCTCAGGCAAGAGAGTGCAGATATTTCTTCTGAGAAACTAAAGAGCCCCAAAAGAAAAAACCTCTAGTTTTTGACATTTGGAAGATCTTCCTATGGAAAGATCAGCTTTTACCTGACCACCATACTGCGAGCCCACAGGTGAGCAGGCACACTCCCTCCCACTCCTATACATAGTTTCTGATGGGGCTTTATGACTTCACTCTTAAGTACAACTAGAGAGTCAAAGGTTTGCAGGCATTTGAGGAAAGCCTCCTGCATGATGGGACTAAAACAAATACATGGAATAAAAGGAAGCAGAGGGAAGGCAGGAAGCAGAAAAAAAAAAACCCTTTAGTAACTATCCACAAAAGATAGAAGAAATTATTGCAACCATGACATAATCATAGAATTCTGTTTAAAAAATAACATAAAACATGAAAAGAGCTCTTAGAATAGCTGAGATAAAAACTTCAGTGAAAAAGAAAGTAAGAAACTATTCCCCCAAATAGAACAGATGAAGAGATGTCCAAAAGGAAAGAAAACAAATTCTAAGATTAATCCAGAGGATCCAATATCCAATTGAGAAGAGTTTTAAAAAGAAGAGTGGACAATAATCAAGGACTTACTATGCGTCTGGCACTTTTTTAAGTGGTGCAGATATATATCCATGAGGAAATTACTATCATTATCTCCATTATTATTATACATATGTTATATTATTGGAGACAAGGAAACTGGAGCACAGCAAGAATAAGTGACTTGCCCAAGGTCATGTAGTAGAGGCATGATCTGAACTTAGACAAATCTTCGCCATTGAGTTTCCAGCACATAATGATGAAATTTCAGAATATTAGAGATAAAGGGATTATTCTATAAGGATAATTCCAGAAAAAAAAGTTCCAGGTCACAAAAACAATAGAATAAAGGTGGCACTGGAATTCTCAACAGCAACACTGGATGCTAAATGATAAAAGAGCAATTTTTATAAACTTAGGAATGGAAATTTCAACTCAGAATTCTCATCTCCGTTGGAACAGTGGAGGGATGTTTCGAGGGAGAAAAATGAAATTGTTTGATTATTTGGAAAATAAACTTGATAATTATTTGACAGTTATGTTGTAGAAAAAACATCAGGATGGGTGCAAAACAAAGTAAATAGATAGAAGATTTTATAAGAAAGAAAACAACCACACTGCATCAGTTGGCTCTGTTGACTGGTATCTGCACAGTCACCAACTACTTAATAACTCCCAAACTGTGAAAGAGCTGTGTTGGAAGAATGGAAGAAGGGGAAACTGGATGGGGTGTGAAAGAGCCAAATCCTTATCTGAGGCAACAGATAGTCAAAGCACATCTAAACGATAAATCAAGAGATAGCGGTATAAATTATTTAGTAATCAGAAGGTAAATGACAGAAGAAACAGCTAAAAGTGGAATGTGGTTGCCTCTAAAAAAGAGATTAAGAAGATAGAGGAGAGGTGGGTACTGTATTATCTTAAAAGATTATACTAACCTTAAAAAGTATGTGTACTTATATTGTCTCTAATAAGTAAGCATTAAATTTTGAAATTCATTTGCTTAGAGTGAAAGCATGGAACAACCAAACCTTGCTTCCTAATGTAATTTTCAGGAAATACCTGATCCACAAAGATTAAAAGAGAAGTTGTTATTAGCTCTGGCAATGTAGTATTAACATGAAGTAAAATGTGGTAAGTTTTTCATGCCCTCTCCTTCAGTCTCACAATTCGTAAGTATGGGCTAGATGCCTGCAGAACTTCCACAAATACTCTTTGGGAGCAGTGGTTATAAATTATACCTTTGCTAATTCGCCTCGTTTCCAAGTAGGAGAAACTGAGCTACAAGAAAAGTCAGTTTCATCCTGAATTGTTTCCGTAGCAACCATACTAAGCTGGAAGGATAAAGCACCTTTGTAGTCGCTGCTTCTATTGAATTACAATGTAAATGTTGATGTCCACCTGGAAACGTCAAATGACAACAGGTTTATGGAACGGATTCAGTGGTTGTTTGCAGCTCTGGAATCCCAGGCTGCAGAGTTGAAATGGTGCGCTTGGGCCATCTTACTGTCTCTTCAACTCGATCCCCTCATCCCACCAAAACCACGCCACTGCCCGTCTACCCGGTTCATGAAAGTTTGCTCACCTCTTTGAAAATCTGTAATCTACCAGGTATCTTTTACACATCGGGGCACGAAAAGTGTTTGTTGTGGGTAAGAATGTTAAAAATGCAATTACGCAACAGACCCGGCAATCGTTGTGTTCCTCCCCGCCCTCCCCTCCGGGCCCCCCAGAGCACAAAAGTAAACTTCAGTCCCGTACTCCTCTGACGCTGTCAAACAGTCCTCTTAATGTAGGCATTAAAAGGCTTGTGGTTGTGCTGCGCATTTGATTCCGGTTGGCTTGGGACACCTGAGTTCTGCTCTCCACAGTCCTTCCGTTCGACCCACAATCCCTAGTGTTTGCAGGTGTTGCTTTTTTTTTTCCTGGTTCCTTCTCTCCTGGAAGCCCCCCCCCCCCCCCGCTCCCCCGCCACACCTCCGGCCGGCCAACGGGAAGAAGGAAAACGTAGCACGAAGTCTCCGAAGCACTGACCCTCGGCTCCCACGGGCTGCCGCAGAGCTGTAAGCGTGCCGCTGCTCCACTCAGGTAAACTTCGGAGTGAGTTACCTGCACTTGGAGAAGGGCCTTACCTGAGCGCGCCTCTGCCAATGGCAGCTCACCTGAGGGAGCCTCGCAGCCAATCACCGCGGAGCTCGTCCCTCGGGTTGTACCCTTTAGTGAAAGAATTCAGCTCCTTGCGAGAAAGTTACCTGTGGCCGACCAAGTCTGCCACTTTCTGCTCTGTGGCTGCCCATTGCCACGATCCAGGAGGACTCCGCGCCGCCCGGCCGCCTCCGAACTCCGGCCCCATGTGAGGGGCCCCTCCTTATCCCACCTTTCCGGCTAGGTGAGGGCGCGAGCGGGCGAGCGAGCGAGAGTGGTGAGGGGGGACGGAAAAGCAGAATTACCTGTAGCTCTTGTTCTGCCATCTCGGGCGCTCTCACACACCTTCACCTGCACAGACTTGAAAGTCCAGTTTCACCAGAGGCTGAGGCTCCAGGAAAAGGGGAGCGAGTTCATTGGATCAAACATGTCACAAGAGTCGGACAAGTAAGTGGATCACACGCGCCGGCTGCTGCTACTACCACTTTGGGCTGATGGCAACTGGTTTGTTATGTTTTTTTTTTTTTTTAAGTTGCTATTGTTGGTATTTTTTTTCTTTCTTTTTGGTGTATCCAGACTCTTAACAGATTATGTTTCTACCCTGGTTAAGGGAGAAATCCTACAAGAATGTGAATGTTTAATACCCCCTTTGGGCCTTGATAGTAAAAGTAGGTTTTCCTCTTTCCTTCCTCCCTTACGAAGGATCTCAGCTCCCGATTCCCAGGACGAATACTTGGATGTTGACAGAGGATTTGGTAGATGAGGGCGGGAGGCGTTAGTCCCCTCTTTAAGTTGCTCCCACCTTTTCAGGCTTTTAGGGCCATTTGAAAATTCAGCTGAGTTCCTTCGATTTGTCCAAGGGGCCTGCTGGAGAAGCGGGTCTTGGCCGCTTTTGTGTGCGCGCAACAAAGAGCCTTTATATGAAGCAGAAACGGCCATCTTCCCGCACTTGGGCAGGAGAGTGTGCGTGTGCGCGCCCCCGACGGGAGGCGAGGCGCGGGGGCGCCCGGGTCTCTGGGGCCGTCCAGCGCCGCCCCCGTCCCCCCGTCCGCCCCGCATTGTTCGGCCACCTTAGGCAGGTGCGCGAGGACAGGGCCCTTGGGAAACGAGGGGAACTGATTTCAGGCACTGAGTTCGCCTCTTGGTGGGGCGCAAAGGGGAGCCTGCAACTTTTCGGTTCGCCCACGTCCGGAGTGTTTGTGCGCGCTCCTGCGAGCCCGCGGCCCGGCCGGCCCAGGCGCTCCACACTGGAGGCGGCCACTTCGGGCGTGGCTAGCGTGCCTTCTCGGGAAACTCTCGGACGGAAAGGCCAGGGCCGCGGGCCGCCTTCCCGCTCCCTGAAGGGCGAGCCGGGAAGCGCGTCCTTCCCATCCGGGACTGGAAGTCAGACTCGCCGGCGACCAGTGGCCTGCGCGGCCTGAGCTGCGGGTCGCCGGGCCGGCGTCCGGGTCCAGCCCCGTCCAGGCGGCCTCCCAGCAGGCCTGGCCTGCGGCTTCGGGACGGCTTTGTGCTGGCAGGGGGAGGTGGGGCCGAGGGCGGGAGCGGGAGGGAGTCGGAGGTGGGTCCCGTGGCCTTTCTCGGGATTCGTTGTCGACACTCCCTTCCCCCTCTTCTCAGGCGCGGCCGGGGCTGAGAACTGGCCGCGTCCTAGTCGAAGCGCTTAGTGGCCACCCATTTGCTTTCTTTGGTAATTTTACCCTGGTGGTGTGGCTACCCCAAAGAAACCTTCTTGAAGGGGTCTCCCCCAGGAGGAGGGCCGGGCGCCTCTCCTCGAAGAAGGGGCCCGGGCCTATTCTCAAATCGAGGGACCCTAAGAGGGGCAGTGGGTGGGATGTGCCTGGGGTTGGTGGCGAGGAACCTCCAAGTAAAGCCTCTGGTAGGGTAGGCATATCTAACAGTACATGCTGTCATACTTAAAAAAACAAAAATCTTCCAGGTATTAGTACCACTTTATCCACCAACGAAAAGTTAACTGCGTTCTACACACCGGAGGGGAAGAACTAGTGTTTAATAACAAACACTGGAAGGGGGTAGGAGAACGGTGGGGATAGGAAAGTGTATGATTGAATATCCACCCTCACGCGCACTCACATTCTCGCTGTAGCTTTTGAGAAATAACCACTCGATTTTGAAAACTTAAGTAGGCAAAAGCCGAGATGACAGGGGTTTTTTTTTTTTTTGGGTTTTTTTTTTTTTTTTTTGGTTTTTGATCTTGGTATCAAAAATGCTTGCAACTCTAGTGACTTTCGGATAAGATTATAATTCTTTAATTAAACCATACAATTAACATTTGGTTATCCAGCTCTAGTTTTATGATACAACAGGACTCGAATTCAGGATGAAAATGGACGGGTTTTTATTTTAACCGGTGATACTTGGCACCAAGAAGGACAATTTATTTAGTATTGAAAGTAGGTTCTGAACACTAGCGATCTGGTTTCAGTACGATGCTTTTATGGGTAATAACTGTTTGGGATTGCATATATTACATTTAATGAAAGTAGCTTTTATGTAGTCATGGTTTCCAAGACTTAATTTTGCATCCTGGGAAAAGCAATACTGACAATATGCCTCAAAGAGAAACACCTTTGTACCCCCACATGCCTCTCTCTGCTTGGACTATTGAGAAATGTTAGAAATTAATAAATTTGAGTTTCGCATCATTTTTGCAATTTCTAGCCTAGTTTTCTTAATATTCTAAAAGAGGAGTGGCAGGCGTGGGTCAGGTTTTCTGTACCTGAAGCTTACGCAATTGTGTATGCTAAGTGGGGCGGGGGTCCTGCCAAAGCAAGTGAGGGGCCCTGAAGCTTGAGCTTTGTCAGCTTCATGGTAAATCCACTTAGGAGGTCTGTCTGTATTTTCTGGAAGTAACCTAAAAGAATACACACAGGGTATTTTTCCATAAACCTATCAAAGTGTAGGTAATCTTTTGGCTAGTGTACGAAGATAAATAATCCCAGTTAGCAAGTCTAGACTGAAATAGTAGCATCATCTTTTTTTATGGTTGTGGACTTTTCAGGTTGTGGACTTTTCGGATTGAAATGTCCTGCTTTTTATTATGTTCTGCAATGTTGGCGTTATTGCTAATTAATTTTTAGGACAGTTTGTAAATATTTTAAAATTTCCTATTCTCCTTTTTTAAATTTTATGAAGATTTATGATCTTTCTCAACAAGCATGTGATTTCTACCAAGGCAATGATAGATTTAGAAACTTTTATTTTACTGCCATATATAACATATATTTAGAGAATATATATGTAATTTTATTTGATACCCAAAGGTGTTTCTCATTACATGAATATGTTTCCTGATTACCTACTATTTGCAACAATTTAGATAGGCATTATAGGAGAATAAAAAGATGTGTAAGATGGGTCATGTCCTCAAAGGCTCGCACTAGTGGAAAGTAAGACATGAACAGACATAATTTTAAAAATTTGAAAAGTTTTAAATTACAGTTGACATACAATATGTTAATTTCAAGTGTACAACATAGTGATCAGAAATTTATACAACTTATGAAGTGATTACCCCATAAGTCTAGTACTCCTTTGATACTATACATAGTTACTATATTATTGACTATGTTTCCTATGCTCTACTTTACATTCCTGTGACTGTTTTTGTAACTGGCGATTTGTACATATTAATCCCTTCCCTTTTTCCCTAATCCTCCCAACCTCCCTTCTATCTTGCAACCATCAGTTTGTTCTTTGTATCTATGACTTTGTTTCTTATTTATTTATTATGTTTTTTTAGATTTCACATATAAGGGAAATCATGGTATTTTTCTTTCTCTGTCTGACTTATTTCACTTAATGTAATACCTCCTAGGTCTGTCCATGTTGTTGCAAATGACATGATTTCATTTTTATGACTGAGTAATATTCCATTGTATATATGTACTACCTCTTCTTTATTTATTTATATATTGATGAACACTTAGGTTGCATCCATGTTTTGACCATACTGCAGTGAACATAGAGGTGCATATGTCCTTTGGAATTAGTGTTTGGATTTCTTTGGGAAAATGCCCAGAAGTAGAATTGCTGGGTCATATGGTAGTTCTATTTTTAATTTTTTGAGGAACCTCTATACTGTTTTCCATCGTGGCTGCACCAATTTACAATCCCACTAATAGTTCCCTTTTCTCCACATCCTCTCCAACACTTGTTTGTTGATTTATTGATGATTAGTGTGAGGTGATATTTCATCATGGTTTTAATTTGCATTTCCTCAATAATTAGTGATGTTGAGTTGAACACATATAATTTTAATTAAGGCAATACCTGGCAAGTGACTAAAAGTTACAAAGAAAATATAATAATGTATTTATCAGGTCATGGTATATCGATCCCGTCTCCCTACCCACCCTGCTTTTATCTAGGACAATTACTTTCAGTCATTCTGTGTGCTTTATCTTGAGTCTGGCCATTATTTTAGAAAGGAAATAGAAAATGCCCCCAAATTATAGGTATCTCATATGGATAACTTTTTAAATAATGGGATGAAATATTTTAATTAAACTTTACTCTTTGGTTTTATAAATGCATATGTTTGTTTCCATTTGGCTATATATCTTTTAAGATCAAAAATATTAAGACTTAATCATATTCTTTTCAAGCCACTAAAATTACCCACTTATTAAGTTAACACATATGTCGAGTGGCACTATATACCCAGCATTAATCCTGGCATTGAGATTCCCTAGCAAATAGAACAAAGTCCGTGCCTTTGTGCTGCTTATGTTTTAGTTGGGGAAAACAAACAGTAAGTCAATCAAGAAGTAAATTTATGATAAACTAGATACTAATAAGTGCGATGGAAAGCAAAAACAGTTTAAAGGGAATGCAGATAATGGGGACCCATTTTCTATAAGGTGGTCAGTGATGGCCTCTCTGATGAAATGACCTTTAAGTAGAGACCTGAAGGAAGTGAGGAATCAAGCACTGAAGATATATGGGATAAGATGCTTTTTAGGCAGAGCAAGAACAAAGGCCCCGAGCTGGGAGAGTGCTTAGCATGTTCTAGGATCAGAAAGGACTCCACTGTGAGTGAAGCAGGAAGGTAGATAATGATCCCATTAAGTAAACTAATGTAATCAATTCTCGACTTACTAGTATACTCAGACAAAATTATATTTATAAATGGTCCTGGCAGTCAAGAGGTGATTAAGTAAAGAATCAGTTAATAGCAATAGTCTTGTCTTTCTCCTGAGTATTGAGTATCGACAGTTGAATGGTTAGTCTAGTGTTCTCTTTCCTACAACGGGTTAAATCCTGCATGCCCCTTAATTTAGAGGTGAATAAATGCACACATTCTAGAAGACCCCTGGGAATTAGAATCGAGGAAGAAGGGCCAAGTACAGATAGTGTTTGTTCTGACACTCCTGCCTCCCTAAAACTCTTAATTGAACCTACCATTCTTCAGGAACTATTTCACTCCTTTTAACATCAGCCTCCTGTAAAAGAAGGCTTGCATTTCCTGCCCTTCTCTTGTCCTCATTCAAATTCTGCAAACTTGTATCCATCGGAAAATGCAGGCTCGTCCACTGTGTTTGGAAGAGGACATTGCAAACAGTGCGCTCGGGTTAGTTTCATATCTTTAGTGAAGTAAACTAATAGACATATTAACTGTCTGAAAATAAGGAAATACTAGACAACAACATAACAATCTGGATTAATTTTTTAAAAAATTGAAGATAACTATGTACGTGTTTAATAATAGAAAACACCATAGGAATCCTTTAAACAACTGCTTCCCAAATGCATCAGATTACAAAAATAGCTCCCCAGGTACTTGGGAAAACTGCAGATCTCTGGACACTACCCCAGAACTGTGGAATCAGATTCTCCATCACTGAGGGTCTAGGGCATCTGCATTTAAACAGCGTCCTGGTAGCTTTTATGATTGGGTTAGGGAAATAATGGATTAAGTGAGTATTTAACATTATGGAATAAGTTCAATTTATATGCAACTTCTCAGGTGTTATATTAGTGAGTAACTGAAGCGAAACCTGTGGCTCTATTCTATGTTCCTTATACTGCTTCTGAATGAGCAGCTTCTGATAGAATTTTAACTTGGGTTTAAGGATTCTTAGGCCTTCTCTCAATGTTATTTGCTTTCATTGTTTGAAAGGGAGGGAGTTGGAGGTGCTGAACTGCCCTTTCTGGAAGAATGGAGTCATTTTGACAGGTCATATATTTCCAGAGCTGCCAAAGACTTGATGTGGAGTGATGTCACCTATGTGGGCCTCTGCCAGGCACGTAGCTAAGGGTCACATTCAGATTTTAGGCCGGATCCCATTCATAGGGAGCTTGGTTGGAGTTAGAAGTTCAACTTGCAGTTTCACATTAAAACCAAAAGTTAGTGTTCATTTTTCTGAGGACAGTCTTTATCGAAGTTAGATTCTACTTTGTAGTACAAAGTCAGAGGTATTGACTTCTGATCTGATCTTGGTCCTTGGCGAAATGATTTAATGAAATGAGAGTTGCCATTTCATTTCTAGGGCTGATGGTAGCTTTAAGTATTTCCCTGATAAGATGGTACTAGACCTTCTGTTGGCCTGCAATTACGTCTTCTTTTAAACTGACTTCAGATATCAGGCCACTCAAGTGGGCCTTGTGCCAGGGGGATTAAAAGTAAGTGCTGGAGCAGCTGATGAAGAGCTGTATCTAGCAATTTCTAGTCAAAAGGAGAATTTAGACAAGCAGCCAGGTAAATCAAACATACATAGGAACATTTAAACAATAGCTATACCCATTAACCCTAAGAAGTATTTGAACTCTATAGACAATTTAAACAAAATTATTATTTTGATGTTAGGTTTTTAAATCTACTTTTTAAAAAGTCTTAGATAACTCAAGAAAATGCTTTGGTTCCTCTTTCTGATTTTCATGTAAGTAGGCATACATTTCTGGTTAAAAAATGAACCATCTCACTTCCTCCCTTGACTGAACCAACATATTTTCCTCCCTCCCTTCCTTCCCTTCTTGGTCTGTCTCCTCATGCCACTTTCCTGATTCCCCACTTTCCCCCCGCCCCTTATATTGGTGGAAACTGACACATGCTCAGCTTCTATGCAGACATATAAATGTGAATCTGATTTTAGGTGTAGTGAACTTTGCATTGGGCCAGTTCTCTTACCATTTACAGCATCAGCAACTCATCCTTATTACCTGAGCCAAGAATGAAGATGATGGCAGCGGATATGTCACTCTATCTAATTCAAGTCAACTAAGTTTAACCTTGGAAAATGTTTAAGT
>NW_011889068.1:1754486-1757567 GCF_000151845.1 Pteropus vampyrus
GTCTTCTTTTAAACTGACTTCAGATATCAGGCCACTCAAGTGGGCCTTGTGCCAGGGGGATTAAAAGTAAGTGCTGGAGCAGCTGATGAAGAGCTATATCTAGCAGTTTCTACTAGACTCTGCAAAGTCAAAAGGAGAATTTAGACAAGCAGCCAGGTAAATCAAACATACATAGGAACATTTAAACAATAGCTATACCTATTAACCCTAAGAAGTATTTGAACTCTATAGACAATTTAAACAAAATTATTATTTCGATGTTAGGTTTTTAAATCTACTTTTTAAAAAGTCTTAGATAACTCAAGAAAATGCTTTGGTTCCTCTTTCTGATTTTCATGTAAGTAGGCACACATTTCTGGTTAAAAAATGAACCATCTCACTTCCTCCCTAGACTGAACCAACATATTTTCCTCCCTCCCTTCCTTCCTTTCTTGGTCTGTCTTCTCATGCCACTTTCCTGATTCCCCACTTTCCCCCCGCCCCTTATATTGGTGGAAACTGACACACGCACAGCTTCTATGCAGAGATATAAATGTGAATCTGATTTTAGGTGTAGTGAACTTTGCATTGGGCCAGTTCTCTTACCATTTACAGCATCAGCAACTCATCCTTATTACCTGAGCCAAGAATGAAGATGATGGCAGCGGATATGTCACTCTATCTAATTCAAGTCAACTAAGTTTAACCTTGGAAAATGTTTAAGTTCTTTTTGGTATAGGGAAAACTTTATCCTAAATTAATTATAGTCCTCACTCATGATTCCTGGCATTCACACTGGAGTGTGGACACTATCTTCCTTTTTTTTCTTTTGCCTACAGTGCCCGGTCTTCCTAGGTGGTCTCCCATCCAAGTACTAACCAGGCCCGACCCTGCTTAGCTTCCGAGATCAGACAGGATCAGGCGTGTTCTGGGTGGCATGGCTGTAGACATGATCTTACTTTTCAAAAGGTATTCAAAGATTCATGTTCAATTATTAAAAACTAGGTCTAAGCTGAAATAGAATAGTGATTGGTTTGGCAAACTTGCCCAGGAAAAATTCCTTAGCGAGCAGCAACAGGCTGAATAGGAATTTTTGCTTCTAGCCTAGGAGGGCTAGTAGGTTGCTTAGTAACAACAGCGTGTACCTGGGGAATCCCTCAGACAGCTTTACAGGTCTTTGGATTTAGGCTCTGCCAAGTTCAGATTCACCCTACCCTCCACCTGCCCTGCTTATTTCCATCCTTTAGAGATGTCCTGGCTTCTTGGTTTAGAGAGATCGATAGATTGATCCATCTATCCATCTATCCACACATCCATTGCTAGGAAATTACATTTTATGCTGTAAATCTTTTAATGGTAAATGGTAAAAAGGACGGAACTATAATGAGTTAAGTAGTACAGAAGCAAAAGGTATCTCTTTGGGGATTTACCTCCACCCTCTCCCTCCATTTTTATTGATAAGAGGGTTAAGAAGTGTTTTAGTTTGATGTGTTTCAGTGACTAGCAAGAATAAAGTGATATTATTTCTAAAAACAGCACATTTTGATTTGCCATATACAATACCAAGTACACACTTTCAGAGTTCTATGGAAAATACTAGAAAAGCTGGTACATTTCAGGGGATTTTAGTGTATGTACATTGCTGGTATAGAGATTGTGAATTTAAACGGGCGTCCAGTGGAAAGCAATCACTGCCTGTGGAGGCTGAAGAGTTATTTTACTTTGTAATGAACATAGCAATGAACTTTGTGGGGAGCACTTTTAAAGTGATTTGACTTCACTTTCACTTCTAAGGAAATGCGTCCTTTACAAGTGTGAATGCAGACTCCCTCCAGAGCAGAAAAGGAAAGCAAGATTCTCTTGTTTCTTTTTATTTTGGCACCTGCTTTTCATCAGAAGGCCGAATGTGCAAGTACAACTAACCCCCCAGAGCCAGAGTCTCTTGTTTCTTAAGACCTTTGCATTTAGATTGGAGTTTTAGGAAAGGGCTGGGGGTGGGTCGAAGTGAAGGGAGGAATGGAGAAAGGGAAGGAAGAGAAGGAGCAGGAAGAAACTTATTTAGTCAATGTTGATTTGCCAGCGTTTTCTCAGTAGTAGAGTCACGGAGCTGGGGTCTAAAGTGCGGTGACATGTGGCTATTCGTTCTCCTGGGGAATTGATGTCCCTAGATCTAGGGCACAAGGCTTAGAGATCACATAGGGCATGTGAGCAACCAAGCATAAGATTTGGAGCTAAAAATTTGGTTTGAGGAGAAAAGTGCCATACGATATTATTTCTGTGTTGCATTTGGGTTTGTAAGAATGGGTTGAAAATCTGAAGTTTTGATTAATTTGAAAAAAATGTGCTCCTTTTTTCTTTTTCTTTTGTAAGGAGTATGAAAACATTGCCTTCTTAACATATGAGCACGAGCATATGAAATGTCTGTTTAAAGATTCCGATTGTTTTACTGTGCGTTAGAGCGAACTTTCCTTCTCACACTCTCCCCAGATCATTGCTTTTAGTTCTCAGTTCGGTGAGTCTCATAAAATAACTGCTTTCTGTACTTCTTGGATCTAACTTTTCAAAGAAGCAAGGAACAAAGGTAGCTTTTGCTTCTTTCCTGTATTGCCAATAAAATAATTAACATAAGATCAGAGGATTCTTTCATTATTTTTCATCTGTAAAATGAAAAGCCGACCTAAATGATCTCTGAGGAGAATCACATGCTCCAGCGTGCTGTAGGTCTCGTGTT
Source organism: Pteropus vampyrus (assembly GCF_000151845.1). NCBI lineage: Eukaryota > Metazoa > Chordata > Mammalia > Chiroptera > Pteropodidae > Pteropus > Pteropus vampyrus. The sequence continues at coordinate 1,757,197 of NW_011889068.1, forward strand.
CTCCCTACAAAGAGGTCTGGGGAGGGGGCGCGGCTCACAGAGAGTGATGGATGTTACTACATAGGAGAGAACCGGGCTCAGTGGGACCCGCTTCCGCTCCCATGTCCCCTCCACCCCTTTGCCAAAATAAAAGGTGGTCTGCCGAAGATGACAAAGAAACAGACGGGAAGATTTCAGAGTGCCACATGGAATTCGGAAGGGCAGCTAGGCGGTAAAATCAAGGGTTTACCTAGAGGACCCCCATACAGCCTCACTGGGCTAGTAGATAAAAGGGTACAAGAAAATCAGATAAAAAGGCCTGGCAGGTACTCCGAGAACTCTCTTTCCAGAGAGAGCCCAGGAAGCGGTCTACTCTAGGCAGGCTCGTGGAG
>NW_011889068.1:1758407-1764413 GCF_000151845.1 Pteropus vampyrus
TGTCACATTGGCCAAGATTAACAACTGGATTTGGAGAAAATACTTTTCTAGGAGGATTATAAATTATCACGAACTTTCTGGAAAGCAATTTGGCAAAACTGATTGAAATGGGTCCACCTGTTGACACCTGAATTCCAGTTTCAGGAATTTATCTTAAGGAAATAATCAAGGATATTAATTATAGCATTATTTTTGAAAATGAAAAAATCAGAAAAACAAGTGCCCAGCTACACAGAATTGATTTAGTAAGATAATGGACTACTATGCAAGTATTACAAATCATATTATGGAAAAACATTTACCGACAGGAGAAAATGTTCATAATGTATTGTATTAGGATGTTTATGTAGGCATAAAAAATAAAGAATGAAAATAATAAAACCACAATAGGTTAAAAGTAGTTTGCTCTCTGTGTAGAGAAATTATAGGTGCTATAGAACTAAAATTATAGGTGTTCTGTGTTTTTCTAGTTTGCTGAAATGAACTTATAATGCTTTTGTAATTAAGGAGAAAAATTTTAAGGTTATTTTTTGAAGTAGTCATTCTGTCCTGGAGACATTTAGAAATAACACATACATACCCTAAATAAAATAGAAAAATCTGCCTTGCTTGCTTTGGGTAGAATTTATCTAATGCCCACAGAGGTCTCTGCCTCCCTCCTTCTGATCCAGGCATGCCACCCTGCACTTCACGGGAGCTGTGCCATGTGTGCCTTCTGCACGATGCCTCATTCACCTGAAGATTTGTTGGGTGTGTGTCTCAACAATCCTGTCTTTTTGGATTTGCCCAATTATCCAATCTAACTATTTTTCAAAAACAGTACAAATAGGTGTAGGAATTTTCAACCTTTGTATAACTTGAAGCTGGGGAATGACTGAGAAACTGTTTCTTTTACTCAGAAGGCTGCCATGTACTTGCGCAGTTTCCCTTGGAGAAAATTCTCTGTAGGTGAGGCTGCCTTCCAAACCATCTCAGACACTACCTGGATGTTTCTGGGAGAGGCTATGTGGCGAGTCCAATTGCATTTAATCTTTTGGAGGAATAGGGAGAGCCTGGGATATGACTTCTGTAAACACAAAACGTAGTTAGTTGTAGGTAAAGTTGAGTTTTTAATATTTTTTTAACAACAATTTATTTTTTTTATAACGTAGACTAGCTTTTCCCTGGAGGGCCCAGCGTGTGACTCATCTACCTGCTTCTACAAGCTGGTACACAGATCATGCCAGACTAGAGCTGGAGTCTGTTAAGCTGTATGAGATTGCATCACTGGATTTCCTGCAGGCAATCTTTAATGGAGGCTTTGTCGCAAATGTGAAATTATTTGCTTATCAACATATCCAAGGAGCATCCACAGCAGGGAACGAAAAGTGCACGATGTGGATATGAGGGAGAAAATGGCCCCACAGGATCACTGAAGTTGCCAAAATTATGTCAGGGGAAAAAAAGGGGCGGGGGAGGGTAAAAAGAAGTGGAAATGAACTTTGTACACGTGAGCAAAACCAAAGCAGTGTTTGGCTGTGGGGAGCAACAAGAACTCCAGTTTGTGAAGCAGGAACTCATAGGTATACTTTCTGGTTGTGTATTCCAAAGTGAAATTTGCAATTGCCTCCTTCTCTCCCACACCCACTTGGCTCCTCCTCCTCTATATTTTTCTTCTCATTGTGCGGAAATTCACCAGATCTCAATACTGTATCTTATATTTTCAAAAATCGTCATATTTTTTGGATGTTCAGAGTCTAAATAAAGGCTTCTGGGAGGAAGATGGTTTGTCTTTTTATCCTGTATGTATCTTCAATTTAGTAAACAGCTCAAAAGTTGCGGTTTGTGTTCTATTTAGCCACACAAAGTCACAAATTTGCTTTTTGAATTTGCCCTCAAATCTTGAGGCACAATTCATTGATCTTTAATAGTATCCTGAAATTGAAATGAACTGGGCTAGCAGTTACTCATTTAAAAGACCCACTTACTTTTCTTGTCTTCCTCATCCTTCCTAAACAATAAAATAACCTACGTGGTCGATACCCCGGGAACCATTTAATTACAAGTTGCAAGTTTTTCTCCAGCATACCCACGCTTGGCCAGGTGAACCAAATTGAACATGCTATTCAGAGCTTTCAGAGCTTTGTTGTTGTACCAAATATTCCTGGAATATGGAAGACATTGAAAATGTTTTTTACAATTCTGAGATTTTTATTGTACCGAATATTTGATGGATTATTTTACAAATTACTGTTTTGAAGCATTTCTGAATCTTCACTGCTTTCAATGCTACAGTGCAGGCTGACTTTTTTGAACTATTTTGTCATATAGTTTTACATTTGCATGTGTTTCCTTTTTAAGCACCATTTTTGGGGAAGCTTTTTTTTCTGATTATGAAGATAATGTATGTTCATGAGGAAAAAATGGAAACTAGATAAAAGTATGTAGAAGAAAAATCTCTCATAATTCCAGGACTCTAATATTTATATATTTTCTTACAATTTCTAATGTGTGAATGCATATGAATGTGGTTATAAAAGAGTATACAAATTGCGATTCCCCCATTTTTACAACATTCATGTTATTCTGCATTTTCCACTTAAGTTTATATTATTAACATTTTACCAGTCCCTTAAATATTCTGCACAGAACTTAATGGTGAAATCCCCTGTTTTTTGTATTTAGGTTGTTTTGCTTTTTCTTTATTATAATCATGCTTACACATTAATCTTTGTATCTCTGGTTATTACTTTAGAATAGGTTTATGGAAGGACAAGAATAAAAGACATAAATATCTTTAGGTTCTTGAGTTGCAATTGGAAAATAACTTCTAAAAAGATTGTAAAAATTTGTATTTTCTCCCAACAGTGTTTGAGTGCCTTTGTCACATCGTATCATCAATAAATGAGAGTTAAGTTTTTTGTCAATTCAAAAGGCAAAAAAAGTGTATTTTTATTTTATTTTGCAATTTGATAATGAGGTTAAAACATTTTCTCAGATGTGTATTGGTCATTTACATTTCTTTTTTATTGAAGATCTTGCTCTTGCCATAGCTGCTACATACAGCTGTGCCATTGTGTCTGGATGAGGGGACTTTGGGGCTGAGATCCAGCTATGCTTCTCTCTGGCCTCTGCCCAGGGAAAAGGGCATCTTCCAGCATTTGTACAAATGTATGATACGGGTTAGCAATGGCTTGTTATTTTTCATTCATTTTAAAAATCGGGTTGCTGATATTTTTATTATCGATTTATGAGAGGTCTTTAAACACCTACTATTATCAACCCTTTTGTCAAAATTCTGGCTACCAATTCCCAAACTTTTTGTTTATCATTTGATTTCATGATTAAAAAAATATTTAGAGCTTTAAATTTTTTTCCATTTTAGATATATTGCTCTCATGTGTGTAAATACTTTCATTGCTTTCAAATGTAAAAAGTTTGAGATCAACCTTTATGGGCTTAACTCATGAAAATTTTTTCTTCTATTTTAGCCTTAGTCTTAAGGTTATTTAAAAGGGCCCTTTAAAAGGTAATTCATACCTCATTGTAAAAACATTAGGGATAAACAATTACTCTCAAAACTACCACTCAGAGATGTTAACATTGCTAACAATGCTAACTAACACTTTGGCATCTATATTTTAACTCTTGTTTCTATGCGATTACATACAAATAAAGTAGGTATACAGAGATGAGATGGTAATTTACATGCTCTTTACTAACATATTTTTAATTAATATTGATCACAGCTTTCCATGGCAATAAATATTTTTAATGGCCCTATAGCTTTCATTGAATGGAAATGTTTAAATTAATTTAACCAGTTCCCTATTGTGGTACATGTAGTTTTTTTTCTCAGTTTTTTACTATTAAAGTTAACATTCGAATGATTATCCTTATAGCTATATCTTCACACATTTCTCAGTTATTTCCTTGAAATATGTTCAATGAATAGACATTTCTGATCAAAAGGTACGCTCTTTTTAAAAATATTTGGTTCATATTTCCAACTTGCCATCCAGATATTTTCTCGTCACCAACACTCCCACCAACAGTGTATCTATCTGAGGGAGACGGTTCCGCTTCCTTCTCCAACAATGCATATTATCCTCTTTTTAGTCTGCCAATTTGATAGGGCGAAAATGGTAACTTGTTTTGAATAGCATTTCTTTTCATTTACTCAAATTATATATTCTGTCTCAAAAGAGATTTTCTTTTTGTTTTTATATATAGTATTTTGATATCTTAAAAGCTCATTTTGGGGTTTTGTAAAGTTGAGCATCAGTAAAAAAAGTTTATTAGCAGAAGGTCCAGCCATGGTCTCTTCTCTCAGTAAGTCAGTGGATCTGAGAACTGCCCCTAATTCACAGCCTCCATCCTTTGTCAGTGAAAGCAATGACCCAGGTCTGCACTCAAGTTCCTTAATCAAAGATCGCAGTTCAAGGAACTTAGTCAAGGGACAGGGAGCCCATATCTCCAAGCCAACTGATGATGACCAAGTTCAGGATGAATATGTTCAAACAACAACAAATGAGTGGTCACCACACTCACTTATTTCACTTTATGATTTATCTAGTGCCTGTAGGCCAGGCATAGCAGCTGGGCACCAGGCCAGGCTCTGAGACCACAAAGATGAAACAGACAACTAGTTTAAGGTCTGAGAACCTTAAACAACATAATTAGAAAAAACATAATTTAGAAAAAAATGCACATTTACTTTTCATTCTTGAGGTAATTAGTTGTGAGAAAAGTGGAGACAGGCAGGTCCACAATAAGACAAAATCGTGCAAGTCTTCAAATTTTTTCCTTGATTTTGATTTGAAAAGACCTTCCACTATTTTTTATTTCTCAGGTTTGGTCAGGCTTTCGTCCATTCACTTGATTTATTTACTGATTTTGGTCTATTTTTAGCCATTAAGAAACACTTTGGCTATTTATCTCAATAGTAGGGTTATTTAAAATGGAGTCACTTTTCAAAGAGAAATCTCTAGGACTCTGTAATTAAACTTTATATTAAAAATCTTTTCTAGAGCTATGGAGTTGAAACATCTATTTGTGTTCCCTGTCATATGCATTTTGCTTATAGTGTTAAAGGAAACATCTGTGGAAACTGGCAATTTATGGAAGTGATTTGGTACTTTTCTAAACTGAGGTACAACATGAAAACATCTAGGACAATTAGAAATTTATTTTTAAAGTGTTGGTGACATTAGAGCCAGCTGCAGTAATCAGGAACTCATTATCTGGTCTGTGAATTATTGAGGCTGTTTTCTTCAATCTCCCTCTTATGGTTAACCTTTTGGATATAAATTTTTTTTCTCCCTACAGATCTAATAGAGGGAGCACGAAAAGGAAAATTCAGCATAATTAGTTTGGCTACTGATTAAGGGAAAAAAATGTTTAATTACAATAGCAGATTGAACTAATTATTTTAAATATATTCTTTGATTAGCTAGGATTTCATGTGATGGTTGCTACCCTTTCTCCTACCCTTTTCAAATGTTCTCGAAGCTGTAAATTTAAGGATTGTTTGATTAGGAAGCCTACCATTTGCAAGGTACATATAATGGCCTTCCCCGATGAAACATATAAAGCGCTGTGCTAATGAAAGGCTAATTAAGTAATTGGCTTATGTTGCATATTTTTCTATTTTTCCAACCTGACTTTATAAGTATTTGTCCATAATTTTATGATTTTTTTCCTAAATATTTTAATGGCTGCAGAGCATTATGTGCTGTGGATTTACTATCATTGACTTACATTTAGGTTACATGTAGATTGTTGCCATTTTATTATTATAAAATCATACTTTTATAAAAATCCTCAGATATAAAACCTTTCACAATTTTTGAATCATTTACTAGAATGAATTTCTACAAGTAGAATTTACTGAATTAAAATTTATAAATATTAAAAAAATATATGTCATTACACAATAACTATAAATTAAGGGAGAAAAAAGATAAATTCCCCTTTTATAATTCTCTCCTACCATTTTCAACAGAATCTTGACAGTTTCTTGGATAG
>NW_011889068.1:1764463-1767351 GCF_000151845.1 Pteropus vampyrus
ATTATTTTGCTGCTCTGTGTGTTTATTTTGCTGCTCTTTGTCTTTCAGCTCACTGATCCATTCTTCTGCATTATCCAGTCTGCTGTTGAAATCCTCTGGTGTATTTTTCAATTCTGCTATTGTATCCTTCAGTTCTGTGACTTCTGAGTGGTATTTTATTTTATATATATTTTTTTATGACTTTGGTTGTTCCATGTCAACACTGCAGTATTATATCCTGTTTTATGGTTGCACAATATTCCACAGTATGACTTATGAGTGACTAAATTTGTAGAAGTAAACTTCTGGAGCAAAGGCTATATGTACTGAAATCTTAGATTGTTCTCCAAAATTATACTTTAATCTATAATCAATAATGTTGAATATGCCCATTTCTGCCTACCCTCAAGAAATGGATTTTTTTGAGTCTAAAGCTGTTTTTAATTAAAACATAGTTGACATACAATATTATATTAGTTTTAGGTGTACGATGTAGTGATTTGACATTTATATACCTTACAAAGTGATCACCATAAGAAGTCTAGTAGCCATCTGTCACAGTACAAAGTTATTGCGATGTTATTGACTGTATTTCCTATACTGTACATTACAGCTCCATGATTTATTTATATTAGAACTGTAAGTTTGCACCTCTTAATAATCCCCATCACCTTTTTTGCCCATTCCACCCACTGCCCAACCCTCTGGCAACTATCAGTTTGTTCTCTGTATCTGAGTTCTGTATCTCTGTTCATTTAATTTTTTAGATTCCACCTATAAGTGAAATGATACAGTATTTGTCTTTCTCTGACTTATTTCACTTAGCATGATAACCACTTGGTCTATGTTATTGCAAATGGCAAGATTTCATTTTTTTTTTTTTATGGCTGAGTACTATTCCGTTGTGTGTGTGTGTGTGTGTGTGTGTGTGTGTGTGTGTGTGTATGTACGTGTGTACCACATCGTTATCCATTCTTCTATTGTTGGACACATAGGATGCTTCCATATCATGGCTATTGTAAATAATGCTATAATGAACATAGGAGTGCATTTATCTTTTTTAATTAGTTTTTTCATTTTCTTAGGATAAGTGCTCAGAACTGGATTTGCTGAATCGTATGGTGTTTTAATTTTAATTTTTGAGGAACTTTCGTACTGTTTTCCTTAGTGGCTGTGCCAGTTTATAGCCCCACCCAACAGTGCACGAGGGTAGAGAAGAGGCAAATCACACTGCAGGAGGTGTGGTCCAAGGGCCTCAGGATTACCCTGGTTTCAGAAGATTTTAATGATCGGTTTTTTCTTGAGGTGAAGGGTTTATATCTGGTGTTCTCCTCTCTGCCTCTTTGATTTTTCAAAAATTTATTTATTTATTTATTTATTAAAAAATTTATTTTTCAATTAGAATTGACATTCAATATTATTTTTTGTTAGTTTAAGGTGTAGTGGTTAGACAGTTATACAATTTACAAAGTGATTTCCCTGATTAGTCTAGTACCCAACTGGCACTATATGTAGTTATTATAGTATATTTCCTATGCTGTACTTCACATCCCCATGACTATTTTGTAACTGCCAATTTTTACTTCTTAATCTCTTCACCTTTTTTACCCAACCCCTCTCCCATCTAGCAACCATAAGTCTGTTCTCTGTATCTATCTCTGTTTTCATTTTGTTTGTTTATTTTGTTCTTTAGAGTCCACATAAGTGAAATCACATGGTATTGTCTTTCTCTGTCTGACTTATTTCACTTAGCATAATACCCTCTAGGTCCATCTATGTTGTTGCACGTGGTAAGATTTCATTTTTTATGGTAATATTCCATTGTATATATGTACCATTTTTTCTTTATTCAGTTGTCTACCGATGTGCACTTAAGTTGCTTCCATATCTTCACTATTGTAAATAGTACTGTGGTGAACACAGAAGTGAATATATCTTTTAGAATTTTTTCGAGGCTTGGTTTTCCTCGGATAAATGCCCAGAAACAAAATTGCTCGGTCATAAGGTAGGTCTAATTTAACATTTTTGAGGAAACTTCAAACTGTTTTCCATAGTGGCTCTACCAGTTTGCAATCCCAGCAGTGCACGAGGGTTCCCTTTTCTCCACGTCCTTGCCAACACTTGCTTTTTCCTGTCTTTTTGATAATAGCTATTCTAACAGGTGTGAGGTCATATCTCATTGTGGTTTTTACCTGCATTTACCTGATGATTAGAGAAGTTGAGCATCTTTGCATGTCTTCTTCATGTCTTCTTTGGAGAAATGTCTATTCAGGTCTTCTGCCCACTTTTAAATTGGATTATTATTATTTTTTTATGTTGAGTTGTATAAGTTCTTTATATATTTTGGCTATTACTACCTTATCAGATATATCATTTGCAAATATCTAACCCCATTCTGTAGGTTGCCTTTTTGTTTTGTTGATCTTTTCCTTCACTGTGCAAAATCTTTTTGGTCTAATGTAGCCCCATTTGTTTTTTATTTTGTTGCTCTTGCCTGAGGAGACACATCCAAAAATAAATTTATAAGATCAGTAACAAAGAGTTTACTGTCTATGTTTTCATCTAGGAATTTTATGGTTTCAGGTCTTACACTTAAGTCTTTAATCCATTCCGAGTTTATTTTTGTATATGGTGTAAGAAAGTGGTCTAGTTTTATTTTTTTGCATATAGCTGTCTAGTTTTTCTAACAGCATTTTCCCTATTGTGTATTATTGCTTACTTTGTTGTAAATTTAATTGATTATATAAGTGTGAGTTTATTTCTGGGCTCTCTATTCTGTTCTATTGATTGATGTGTGTTTTTATGCCAGTACTATACTATTTTTATTACTTTGGCTTTGTAGTATAGTTTGAAATCAGGGAGCGTGAGGTCTCCAACTTCAATTTTATTTATTTCTCCTCTGGTCTTTA
>NW_011889068.1:1767401-1768266 GCF_000151845.1 Pteropus vampyrus
TTTCTTTCTTCTACTAACTGATGTAAGTTAGATTGTTTGAGATTTTTTTTATTTCTTAAGATAGGCCTGTATTGCTATAAACTTCCCCCTATGAATGGCTTTTGCTATATCCATAGATTTTGTAATGTTTCCATTTTCATTTGTCTTAAGGTATTTTTTGATTTTCTCTTTGACTTCTTCACTGACCCATTGGTTATTTAGTAGCATGTCATGCAGTCTCTGTGTTTTTTCTAGTTATTGTCTTATAATTGATTTCTAGTTTCATACTATTGTTGTTAGAAAAGATGCTTGATATGATTTCAGTCTTCTTAAATTTATGGAGACTTGTTTTGTGACCTAACATGTGATGCATCTTGGAGAACGTTTATGTGCACTGGAAAAGAATGTGTATTCTACTGTTTGGGGACGGAGTGTTCTATACATATCTAATAAGTCTACCTCGTATGTCACTTAAGGCCAATGTTTCCTTGTTGAGTTTGATGGTCTATCTATTATATAAGTGGGTATTTAGGTCCCCTGCTATTTTTGTATTACTTGCAATCTCTTCCTTTGTGTCTATTAATATTTGCTGTGTGTATTTAAGTAAGTGCGCCCATGTTAGGTGCATAGATGTGTACGAGTGTTATATCCTCTTGTTGGATTGATTCCTTTATCATTATGCCATACCCTGGTCTCTTGTTAGTCTTTGTTTTAAAGTCTATTTTGTCTAAGTATTGCTACTGCAGATTTCTTTTCATTTCCATTTGCATGGAATATCTTTTTTTCTTTCCTCCACTTTCAGTCTGTGTCTTTAGATTTGAAGTGAGTCTTTTTTAGGCACCATATGTGTGGCTCTTATATTTTTATCCATTCAGCCACCCTGTGT
>NW_011889068.1:1769256-1770229 GCF_000151845.1 Pteropus vampyrus
TTTTTGGTTTCATTTTTCTTATTTGTTTCTATGTATTAGGTAGATTAGCTATGTCCTCTGGTCTTGAAAAAGTGTCCTTATATAGAAGGTGTTCTGTGGGGCCCAGTGGTGCAATCCCCTCTGATCACCAGAACCATGTACTACTCCAGAGATGTTCCCTGTGTAGGTTAGTATGGCCTCTTATTGTGGTTGGACTACAGCTCCTATGGACACATTGGCGGGGTGAGGCTGGTCCCTGGCCCAGCTGGCTGTGAGGCCTGGCCACAACTGTTGTGGGTACTTGGGTATGCAGGAGGGGCCTCTGGTGTGGCTGGCTTCGAGGCCCAGCCTAAAATGTTACAGACACACTGCTGTGTGCTGATACTAACTGAAGCCACCCACCAGGTATGGCATGGCAGGAGACTCTTTGGAGGGAAGCCAGCCAGGACAGGTCCTCAGGGAAATGCCAGGGTGGGGTGAATAGCGTTAGCAAGATTAATGGAGAGTATTGGAAATGGCACCTGCCAGCATCAGACCAAATAGGTGGAAGAAAAGGAAACAAACAAAAAAGGCACCCTCCAGCCCTTCTGTCTCTGGAGAAAGTTCCAACAGACCCCTGTACCTCCAGCACATACCCTAAAATTAGTCAGTGTATCACCTTCACATTTGACCTGGCAGCTTTTCAAACTGCTGCCTTTGTGCTGGTTTCCTACAGCCCCTTGGCTCTTCCAGACATAAGCCCTGCTGGTCTTCAAAGCCATTTGTTATAGGGCTCCTCTTCTCAGTGCAGGTTCCCCGGGCTGGGGCTTGGATACCTTGTTCTTCAGGAGGGAATTCCATGGTTGTGATATCCCTTCCACTTGTAGGTCATCACTCAGGGAATGGGGAGTAGGGTGGGTCCTGACTCGATGGAGTCTCTGCCCCTTCTACCTGTCTTCATGTGCTTTTCTTTATATCCTTAGTTGTAGAATATCCATTCTGCTAGTCTTCAGGT
>NW_011889068.1:1770279-1772507 GCF_000151845.1 Pteropus vampyrus
CCTGACTCGATGGAGTCTCTGCCCCTTCTACCTGTCTTCATGTGCTTTTCTTTATATCCTTAGTTGTAGAATATCCATTCTGCTAGTCTTCAGGTCGTTCTCGGAGATAGCTGTTCTATATGTAGTTGTAGTTTTGGTGTCAACAAGAGGAAGCAAGCTCAGGATCTTCCTACTCAGCCATCCTGAACCCAAAGTCAGAAGCCTTGCTCTTGAATGACAATATAGCTTGTCAGTAAAATGTTTCTTGCAGCCAGTGCACAGTCCCCACAACAAAAGTGTCTCCGGATCGCTGTGGCACTCACAGTGGATCTTAACAGTATTGAAAATTTTTGCTAACATAACAATGGCATCTTATTACTTTCTTAATTTACATTTCTTTAATTCTTTTTATTAACTTAAAAGCAATTTGTGCTTTTATTCCTGTTTGAACTGTTTGTCAATGTTCTTTGCTTTTATTGTCGTTCTTTTTTAAGCAGCTTTATTGAGATATAATTGATATACAAAGAATTGTACATATTTAATGTGTACAATTTGATGAGTTTGGATATATCCAAACACCTATGATACCATCACCACAATTAAAATAGTAGACATATCCAGTGCCTCCAGAGTTTCCTTGTGCCTCTGTGTGTGTGTTAAGAACACTTAACATGAGATTTATCTTCTTAAATTTTAAAGCGCACAATACATTATTAACTATAGGCACTATGTTGTACAGCAGATCTCTAGAATTGTGCATCTAGCCTAACTGAAACTTTAAACCCATCATATAACAACTCTCCATGCCCCCTGCCTCCAGCTGCTGGCAACCTCTATTGTTTGACTGCTTTAGATACCTCATATAAGAGGAGTCATGCAAAATTTGTCTTTCTGTGTTTGGCTTATTTCACTAAGCATAATGTTCTTTATGTTCATCCATGTTGTCAATAATGGCAGGATTTCCTTCTTTTCTAAGGCAGAATTCTATTCCATTGTATGTATATACCATTTTTTTAATCCATTCATCTGTTGATGGACACTTGGGCTGTTTTCATATCTTGGCTATTATGAATAGTGCTGCAGTGAACATGGTAGTGCAGATATCTCTTCAAGATCTTGATTTCAGTTCTTTTGGATATATACCCAGAATTGGAATTACTGAATCATGTGGTGTTCTTTGTCTTTTATTCATGAATTTTAAGAGCTGTATTTGGACTGAGAGATTAACTCATTATCTACCAGTTTGTCATTTGTCTTTTGATTATGTTGTGTTTTACTCTCCAGAGATTTATAATTTATAGATAGCTAAATTAATATGTTTTCTTAAATGGCTTCTAGGTTTCATGACTTGCTTGGGAAGGGTTTCTCTGTTCTAAAGTTAAAAGCAAACAAACAAACTACCCCTCCCCCAGGCTAGCTTCTTCCAAATTTTATTTTATCATTCTATGACTTATGATTTCACATTTCCATTGAAAGCTTTGATCCACCTGGAATTTGCTTGATGAAGAAATGAGGTAGGATTCTTGTTTTTCTAGATGGCTATTGTACCAATATCATTAATCGAATAATACATATTTTCTCCACTTATTTGAAATCCAGCCTTTATCATTTATTAAATATTTCTGTGTATTTGAGACTGTTTCTTAACTCTATTCTGTTCCATTCGGCTACCTGTTTATGCTTCAGAAACAATTAGCTTTCTACCTATTTGTTTATCTTTATAGAATGTTTTAATCTCTGAAAGTTCCGTGTCATCTCATTACTTTTTAAAAAAATCTTTTACTGGTTATTTTTGCAATTTTTATATATAAACCTTAAAATTGGCTTCTGTAGGTCTAAAGAAATATTGATTTGGAGATAGGAAGGGGGAGGATACATTAAATTTTATTAATAACTTTGGTATAGAGTTGATATCTTATTAACTTTGTATCTTCCTATTTAAGAAGAGTATTTTTGCTCCATTTATTTAATCTTCTTTGATGTTCCTCAGTATCATTTAAATATTTTCTTCATATAAATCTTGCACTTCTATTGTTAAGTTTATTCAAAAAGTTTAAGTTTACTCAAAAATATGTTATCATTTTGCTATTATTTTAAATGGTTCTTTTCTTTTACATGTTTTAGCTGGTTGTTTTATATAGGAAAGGTATAAAATGTTATTTTGTATCCAGACAAAATTTATTGTCTTTGGTTTGTCATAGTTGTTCAGCAGATTCTCTTGGGTATTAGTCATGCTGTTGTATTATGTG
>NW_011889068.1:1772557-1798917 GCF_000151845.1 Pteropus vampyrus
TATGATTTCACATTTCCATTGAAAGCTTTGATCCACCTGGAATTTGCTTGATGAAGAAATGAGGTAGGATTCTTGTTTTTCTAGATGGCTATTGTACCAATATCATTAATCGAATAATACATATTTTCTCCACTTATTTGAAATCCAGCCTTTATCATTTATTAAATATTTCTGTGTATTTGAGACTGTTTCTTAACTCTATTCTGTTCCATTCGGCTACCTGTTTATGCTTCAGAAACAATTAGCTTTCTACCTATTTGTTTATCTTTATAGAATGTTTTAATCTCTGAAAGTTCCGTGTCATCTCATTACTTTTTAAAAAAATCTTTTACTGGTTATTTTTGCAATTTTTATATATAAACCTTAAAATTGGCTTCTGTAGGTCTAAAGAAATATTGATTTGGAGATAGGAAGGGGGAGGATACATTAAATTTTATTAATAACTTTGGTATAGAGTTGATATCTTATTAACTTTGTATCTTCCTATTTAAGAAGAGTATTTTTGCTCCATTTATTTAATCTTCTTTGATGTTCCTCAGTATCATTTAAATATTTTCTTCATATAAATCTTGCACTTCTATTGTTAAGTTTATTCAAAAAGTTTAAGTTTACTCAAAAATATGTTATCATTTTGCTATTATTTTAAATGGTTCTTTTCTTTTACATGTTTTAGCTGGTTGTTTTATATAGGAAAGGTATAAAATGTTATTTTGTATCCAGACAAAATTTATTGTCTTTGGTTTGTCATAGTTGTTCAGCAGATTCTCTTGGGTATTAGTCATGCTGTTGTATTATGTGAAAATGATTTTTTATTCATCTCTTCCAATTTTTATACCTATTATTTCATTTTCATCTCTAAATGTATCAACCTGTTGCTATAGCACAATGTTAGCTAATCCTAACCAATAAGTCTAAGAGTAGACATCCTTGTTTAATGTCCTTAGAGTTTCAGCATTAAATGTGATCTGGACTTTGAAAGCTTTTGGCTTTTTATGATTTTATATCTAACCACCCAACTGGACTCCTCTGTTCTAATATCTCTCTATCTATCTACCCCTCTTCCCTCTCTTTTACTGAATCTCAAAGTGTTCATTAAGTAATTATATTATCTATAAATAATGATTATTTTTTTCTTCTTTCTAGTATTCAGATTTCTTAAATCTTTCTCTTTTAATACATTGCTCAGCATGTTAAATACAATGTTGAACAGTAGGATGGTGGAGGAGGTTCTGTAAAAGAAGTGATTCTAATGTCTCAATTTAAAGCTTGATTTAAGAAATAATTTAGTTAATACATCAAAAGTATTTAGAATAGTATTTAAATCAATTTGTACTGTAGGTTCCTTGGCTATCAATAATAATTTTCACATTGGTTTTTTTCTTTGTTATTTTCTTAATGTAGTGATATTCATAAATAAGTTTCCTAATTTTTGTTTGGAAGTCTTGTATTCCTGGGATAAGCCTTGTGTGGTCATGAGAGATTCAGTTCATCAATATTATTTTGATGATTTATATCTATATTCATCTGAGCCTCACTGCTTTCTGGTGATGTGGCCTTAGGCAAGTTACTTAATCTCTCTGTGCCTCAGTTTCTCCTCTGTAGAACAGGGTTAATAGTAAGAGATCTTGCCTCCCAGTGTTGGGGTGAGGTATATAACCTTTAGAACAGTCCGCGATACATGGTAAACACTCAATAAATGTAAGTTATCATTATCATTGTCATCGTAGCTATATTATGATTGTAAATATTTCATTATTATTACTGATCTCTTGTTTTTGGGGGTCGTGTGTGTATGTATGTAGGTGCACACTGTCTTTGTTTTGATACCCATGTTATGCTAGCTTTTTAGAATGAGTCAGGAAACTTTTCATGTCTTATTATACTCTCCAATAATTCAAACAGTATTGGAATGATCTATTTCTTGAAGGTTGTCTGAGCTTCGTGAAGGTCTTTGATTAAACTTTCGATTCTTCTGTCTTTCCTATGTCTATTCAAGCTTTCTACTCGAGGCCAAGTTTTAGCATTTATATTTTCCAGGATATCATCACTTTCCGATCTCCTTTGTATTAGTGGTTATGGCTTCTATTTCTTCATCAGATTTTAACCCTCCTACCCTCACCTTCACTCCTGTCTTACCCTTACACACACACATTCACACACATATGCACACAGACACACACAGAAGACAGCTCATTTCTGTCTTTGTGGATATTTGACAAGAAAACTTGAGGTCACAGTAGAATAGACTTGTGCAGTGATTCCTGTGGATATAACTGGGACCAATAAGTAAAAATAAGATTCTGTCTCTGTTTAGGTAAAATATACATACGATTATGCTTTTGTTCAAATCCTTCAAGAAGCAGTCACCAAGATGAGATTAAACAAGTGAAGATTTTATTAAAGGAATTCCTGTGTGAGGGGGTGTAAGGAAGGTAAGGTGAGGAGCCCCAGGCAAGTCTAACCCTGAGTGCAAGAGAGAGGAAGGGGAGATTGGGTGGAAGCCTCTTACTTTTCCAGCAATTTAAAGAAGCTTCCTCAGAGCCTTGGGAGTCCTCTAGTTCTGTGCCTGCCTTCTGGGCCGAGTTCGGTTGGTTGTTGGCGTGGGGCAGTCTGGGGATGCCTGGCTCCAGCAGCAGCTGGGCCCTTGTCAGTTCTCTCCTTGCTACTGGAGGTCCGTAGTGTAGCTCGCACTCAGCTGACTGCCACAGAGCAAAAGCTTCCTAATAATACGTACTTTCTACCAGTGGAAAGAATAACTTTGTAAGGTAGTGACTTCTTACTAGAGATGTTTAGGCAGAAAGGTGTTGAGTGCAGAGGTGGGGCTATGGGTTATGTTTGAGGGAGAGTCTCAACTTTCAAGCGCCATTTCTGTTCTCTTCCCCCTCATCCCCAATTTTTTCATTTTTCTTTTTCTTCTCCTTTCCTTCCTCTACTCCCTACTCCAAAATAATGTTAATATTAACAGCTAATATAGATATAGTGCTTGTTGTGCCACAGGTACTATTCTAAGTACTTTTGATGTATTAACTCAATTATTTCTTAAATCAAGCTTCTGAGAGTTGATGAGAAAATGGGAGCATGGAAAAGTTAATTAATTTGCCCAGGGTCCCAGAGCTAACAGGCAGCAGAGCTGGGATTTGAGCCCCTGCGGTCTGACCCTACTATCTGAATTTGGTCATCGTGCTGCCTTGCCTGTCGATAGGGAGCAGGTTGGGGTCCGATCTCCTTCTTAGGAGACGGCCTGCACCCACTCACCTACTTCTTCTTGCCAGAAACTTGGTAAGTTTAGTGGGTGAAAACTGGCAATCACGGGCTGCTGCCTCTGGGCTGCAGACATGTTTCACATGACCCACAGAGTATTTTAACATATAGTTTTTATTTTTATCACAGAAATGTATTTACTCAAAATGTCAAACAATACTAAAAATGTTCATGAAAAATAGCAGTTTCCTGAGACTGGCTCTATTCCCTGGATTCTGGTCTCCAGAGGTAGCTATACTCAACTTTTGGGCCTCTTTTCATTCTTTCTTACTTCCATACATCTCAATAATAAATACTGCATTTCTTGTTCTATCTATTTTAGGTATTATCTATTGATTTCCAACCATGAAGTATTTTTTTTTCTCCCAACCAAATCAAAAATAATGTTATTAATTTTGGTGTCTCTGAAGCAAAAAAAGAAAGGAGGAAGGGAGGAAGGGAGGAAGGGAGGGAGGGAGGAAGGGAGGAAGGGAGGAAGGCAGGAAGGAAGGAAGGCAGGAAGGCAGGAAGGCAGGAAGGCAGGAAGGCAGGCAGGAAGGAAGGAAGGAAGGAAGGAAGGAAGGAAGGAAGGAAGGAAGGAAGGAAGGCAGGAAGGAAAGACGCATCCTTCCCACATTGCAGGCCCAGATGCAGGTCAAGGGGCTGCCCTTGCAGGCAGCGCAGGCCTGGGGGCCAAGTCAGCGCTGACCACTAGCTTGAAGCAGGATTAGCCCATGGGTTTGACTCTTTCTTAAGGCCTGGCTGGGAGGCTGCCTGTCTCATTTTGATGAGATGAGAGATCAGGGGTCAAGGTTGGAGGTCTGGATCACTCAGTTCTGTCAAAGAAAATTAGGCTGCTTACTGTATTTGGAGCTCTGCAGAACACTTTTATTGGGACATATTCTAACATTAGTTGGAGAGTCTGTGTAAGTTTAAAAAATTCTCACTTTCTTCAGGTGCGATAGCCAAAGCCACTCAGTTCTGTGGTCCAGCAGAGAGGGCCAGAGGACGGGGTCCAAGTTAACTGAATCCCGGGCTGAGATCCAGAGGGCGCCAGGCCAGCTCCAGGAGGGGCTGGGCAGCTGGACTTGCATTCTCAGCAGGGGCAGGCCACTCTCCTGGGGCCCCAGGCGGTGTCCCATGCTCAGGAGCACTGCTGTCCAAGTAAGGAATGTCCTAGATTGCTCTGAGCGATTGAATTATTTCATTTTGTGTCCACTCTCTGGGACATGTTTGTATGCCCTTTCCATGCCAGCTTAAAGCCTGGGCATTTGAAGATGTGGCAGGGTGGAAAAGCTCAGTTTGGCCTATGAGTGAATTGGCTGAACATTCTATATTGAGTTCAGTCCACATCTGCAGGAAGGCATGCTCTTCGTGTGTGTGTGTGTGTGTGTGTGTGTGTGTGTGCGCGCGCACATACGTGGGGGGGGGGAGTGCCTTTACTGTTTAGGTCTGTCCCTTATTTACTGCCAAGTACTGGGACCTCTGCTTCTGCTGGAGACAGTCACCTTGGTTGTTCACACCTCTCATTCCCATTCGTATTCCCATGTCATTAGGGTTAAAAGAAAAGAGTACTTGAGGGTATTGGTGCCATTGTTAACAGTTCACCATGGAAAGTTTTTAAGAAACTTCATCTGAAGATTTCAGCTATCTTCTCTCTACCCCTTCCTCAGTTTTTCCTCTTTCAAAGGGTCTTACTTGTTTGTCTACCATTTTGTTTTGAGTTCTAAGTTCCTCTTCACTCCTGGGGATAGTGCTAGCTCCTTCTTCCACTCAGCCTAATCCCTCTGGCTGGACCAGATCCCTTGCACAACAAAGAGGGCAGGGAAAGTGTCCAGACAGCTGCCACAATAACCCCAAGTCACAAAAGCCACTGGAACAAAGGGCTATGCTGACTGTCACTCTATTGGCCTCTTTCTGTCAAAGAAAATTAGGCTGCTTACTGTATTTGGAGCTCTGCAGGACACTTTTATTGGGATATATTCTAACATTAGTTGGGGAGTCTGTGTAAGTTTAAAAAATGCTCACTTTCTTCAGAGACAAGAAAAACAAGATGAGGTTTACATAGAAGGTCAAATAATATAAAAAGTACAACACTGATGTTTGTCTTTCTTTAGAGTTCCAGGTATGTCTGAGGTAGTCTGATACAAGCGTTACCAGCATTGTAATTAAGCAGCTACACTTCCTGGAAGGAAGGCTTTATGTCTCCTGCAACCCCACCTCTCTTTCTAACAGGCTTAGCGCAAGTTTGTCTAGCATCCTCTCGATAGGACTGAGGCTGGGAAATAGAACTGCACATTTTCATGCAGTGGTTATACTAGCTAAAGGTGCAACTTGGGTTCACCAACGTCTCGCTTATTCCCACTGACCCTGTCACAGGGCCAGCAGGAGAGTCAACGTGTCTGAAGAGTCTCAGACATTCTAGAGCTTCAGGGCTCAGGACGGTCCTCTTTATTCGTAACACAGGCTCACCTCACCTACTGTGACTTTGCGCTTCGTCCACAGCATAGCACGCCCTTTCTGAACTCTCCTGCACATCTTCCCCTGAAGTGGCGACACCTACAAAACATATTGCTCTGCTCCTGATTTTACTTATTTTACCTATCTGTGACCTTTCCCATTATAAAACCGTTAATATGGGGAAAGGGACCAGTTGCTAGTGTGCCCAGGAGTGGTGCCCACACAGAATCTCCTTTTCACTTGGTAGAGCTCCACCTGAGTTCCGGTTTCTCCTGTGCATTTATTTGCTCACAAGAACGTGACCATTCTGCATTCTCCCGGTCCTTCTCTTAGACGCTTCTCCCAGTGCTTCTCTGCTAGTCCCTGATACAACATATTATCTTTCTATGGAGACTTACTGATCAATGTCCTTTCAATATAGAACGATTCACTCTTAGCTAACAACATACTTATATATGGTTAAGGTCATTCTGCATTTCTTCTCTTTCTTACCAGACTAGAAAGACCCTAAGTTCTTTACATCTCTGCTAAAGTTTGATGGTGAGGGTCATGATTTTTCTCAAAAGGTTTTCCCAAGCTGTTATTCACATATGTCTTTGAGTTTCTCTTCATATTGGAGGGATATTAGCGAGAATGTGCCATAATCTGTTGATTTAACTTCTGTCTCCTGTACTGCTCTGGATGAGGCACATTGGTACAAAAACCTTCTGTTTCTTCCCTTTGACACCATCTGTTATACTGTATGGCATGGGGTTGTGCACCTTCATTGTGCAGTTGGTAACTTTTTGACACATGCGTGCACAATTTTTGTCTACTTTTGTTAGGTCTTATGGGAGAGAGAGTTTGTAATACAGCCTCACTCTTATGTCTTTACCCTGAAATTCCTACACATTTTTAATGTTTAAAATGATCTAAGTTATCTTTTTTTTTTTATAGATTCTCCCATTGTTTTTATGCTTAACAAAATCTTGCCAAATCCAAGAGCAGATTACAGAGTCACCTACATATTCTTTTAATTTTCTGTGTGTGTGTGTGTGTGTGCGCGCGTGTGTGTGTGTGTGGTTGCATACTCAATCTAACTGACAAATTCTTCGGAATTTATTGTAATGGTTTCAAATAAGGTTTTAATTTAAATAAGTAAACACACAAATGAAATAAAACCTTTAACTACCAGCCCCAGCATCACTTATGAGAAGTTCTTTCTGTCCTCCTCCTTCCTTCCTCCCCTTATTCCCCTCTCCTTTCCTTATTTCCTTTCTTCCTTCTTTCCCTTTTAAAAATTTCTTTATTTGTATATAATTTTATACACAAACATAATTTTAATAATTGCATAAATGTGATTATATTATATACAGGTTTTTTTTTCCCTGCCTTCCTCTCTTTCCTTTTCTTATCTCTTCTCTCCATACTATTTACCTTCACCTGCATCACACACACCCCACCCTAATCCCGAGCATGTATATATAAAGATATACATATATGTACATATGCATATTCATATACATTCACATAACAGTTACAATTTTAAAATTAATATTTAACTTCAGGCACAGATCTAAGGCCAGAGGAATAACTGATTTTGATTATTGTCCAGAAGAAGAAAAACAGGTAATTGGTTTTTGTTTTCCTCGTAGTGTTCTCAGAAGTCCATCTAAATTCTAATAAGGCAAACCAAAGTTAACTGGATTATTTGATTTAAGTTAAGTTTATTATATAGTCAAGCCCATTTATTTGCCCTATTTTTATTTTTTTATGGAAGGAACATTTTGTTAACCAGCAGGTTTTATAAGGCTTTTGTATGCATTTTCTCATAACTTCCTTGTGTAATCTTGTGGGTCTCTAATCGATTTTTTTATCTGTTAAAGATGGAGGTATATTCTAATGTTTTCACCATTAAATATTTCTGTTAATGTTGGAGAGCACAGGCTAATTCACATGCTACGTGAGTAAGCATTAGCGTAAGACCTAATACCAATTTGCACAGACAGTAAAAGTTAAGACTTGTACCTAAATAAAGAATAAGGCACAAAATACTGAGCCTTGAGATAAAGAAAAAGGCTATATACTCTTAAGAGAGATCTTATGAAAATGATTTTTTTTTTCTGTAGTTAGAAAATTAATCCTTAATTTATCTTTTTGTCTTGGACCATTTCAGTAGCTTCTTTTTGGTCTCCTACTACCTCTTTTCTTTCCAATCCATTCACTGTAGCCAGAGTGATCTTTTTAAAACACATATTTGATCAAGTTGTTCTGTTGCTGAAGACCCTGCATACCTACCTCATGCACTTAGAATAAAATTGAAAATCCTTAAAGTGAATTACAAATCCTGGCATAATCTGACCTCTGCCTATCTCTTAAGCTTCATCAGATCCTATTCTATTCCATCTTGAAACATTATGTTCCCACTACCCCTGTCCTTCATTTAATTCCTTGATTGGGAGAAGGTCCATCCTGCCTCAGGGACCTCACACAGTTGTTCATGTCGTGCTGCCATTTTTTTTCCCATCTTATCCTCCCTGCTTCAAGTCTCAGCTTAAGTGTCACTTCCCCAGTAACCCGATTTCTCAGTCTAAATTAGATCTGTGTTCATTTGGGTTCTCTGAGAAGAAGACTCCAAGATGGGATTAAACATACAGGATTTAATTAGATGAACCACCTGTGAGAAAAAGTCGGGAGGGATCTGGCAAAGGTGGGAGTGGCTGTCATACTGCCATGCAAGTCTGACACCGAGTGAAGGAGAAAGAAGTGCTGAGTGGAGACCTCCAAGCCTGCAGTTTCAGGAAGGTTTGGCAAGGCCACTGAGAGTCTTCAAGCCAAAGTCAGCCATCAAAGGAGTCTCTGCCTTTCAAGATTAGGCCTGCCCTCGTAGTCCTACCATGCACAATCATTGGCTAGGAGCAATGAGGAAGTGTGGCCTTTACACAAATGTCATTAATTTCAGAACTGGGCAGTGGGATCCTTGATCACTTATGCTTTCTGTAGTTGGAGGACTGTTGATAAATATATACCACCACATATTCAGTGTTCATGACGCCACAGGATTCCCAGGACATAGTCTCTCATAGCACCCTGTGCTTTTTCTTTATTAATACTTGTCACATCTGCAATTGTGTATTCATCTGCAAAACCCTCACCAGGGCAGTTATTGGTTTCTTCTTTTTCATCACTGTATCCCAGGATTCAGAAGAGTCAACCCATAGCAGGTGCTCAATTAAGATCTGTCAAATCACTGTTATCCTAATTTCAAATGTTTATAAGTAGAAGTGCCTCCAGTATATAAACGTACATACCATCTATGATACAATTTTCTATTATATCTTTATACCTGGACTGACATATCTAAGGATCAGAACCTATTAACAAGAAGAGGACCTCAAAGTGTGAGCACGGGGATGAGATTTTTGTTAGCTTCTGGAGAAAGCTCTGATGATAAGATTACTTGAATGAATGAATGAACGAATGAATGAATGAATAGCAGACTTTGTCACACTTGGTCAACGGTGTGTTCCCTGCACCTAAATCAGTGCCTATTGTACAGTAGGAGATCAATAAAAGTTTATTCAGTGATCGAGGGGGGGAATTAAAGGCAGGGGATGTGGGTGGAGGAGGGAACCTTTTGTCTGAAGGTGCATATAATTTTTGTTTTACTCTCAAATAGAAGAGTGCTCTGCAAAGCACTACAAATTAGCCAATAGGGCATGTGTCTTCCAGCAACTTGTCCTCTAGTCATTTTGATGTTAACGAAGATATCTGTGTCGTAGGGAAATGATGTGAGGTCCTGTGATCTCTCTGGACCTCAGCTTCTGCATTTGTAAAATGAGAACTTTGGAGTGGGTATTATGAAGATGGCTTTTAGCACGTACATGCTATGATTCAATTCATAACCACAAGAACAAGTTGTACCTCAGGCCATTGGCAATTCTTACAAATACATAGGTATATAGATTATATCTAGTTCTGAGTAGTTTTAGAATTTAAGTTGCATAAGCTATGAAATGCTTTTTTGAGTTTCATTTCTCTTCTAAGTAAGTAGGCCTTTTAGTCATAAACTAAGAAGATTCACAAAGTACAAATCTATTCTTACAAGGAATCAAAGGAAGCTTTTCCATATGGGCGAAGGAAGGTACACGGTAGAAACCTCATGCTTTGGAATGGTGAATTGTATAAAAGTCGCTGTGACCAGCTTTTATGGGTGGAGCAGAGAAAGGGAAATCAGGAATTATGGATGCCACAGAGAGGAAAATGCCCAAACTTGTCAGTTCCCCAGGCTTCTTTCTTTACTCTAGTACTTAGTACTTCTCCATCAGCTGGATGGTCCATGTTTCCATTTATAATCAGTTGTATAAGCAATATTAAAGAAAAATTACTAAAGACAAATCATTTGTGGTTCTACTTGCAAAAGTTAATTGTTTTTAATTTTTCTTTGTTTTTATGGTTCATAACCTTTTTTACTTATTTTCTCACACACGGTTGATATGATAGTCATCCATAGTGAAGTATGTAGTAGACTGCCCCTGCCTTTGGGTTTGTGTGATGTTCTTCTCACGATTAGCCTGGGATTATGGATTTTTAGAAAGAATTCCACAGAGATGAGGTGTCCTTCTTATCACATCATCTCAGGGTGTGCATGACATCACAATGGTGTTAGCCTTCATAACTCGGTTAAGGAAGCAGCTGCCAGGTTTCTCCACTGCAAAATTACTATTTTTCCAAGTAATTAAATCAAATTTGATTATGCGTATTTTTTTATAGAAATGTTTCCATTTTGTCTAAGTTTTTAAATTTATTATCATAAAGGTATTTATAATGTATATTTTTTAAAATGTGTGCTACGTCTGAAATTACGTCTCCTCTTCAAATATTTGATTATTCTTGCCAGTTAGTTTTCTTTGTCATTTCAAAGAACCAACTTTTGTTTTAAATTTTCTTTTCTATCATGTCTTTACTTCATTAATTTATATTTTTATCTTTAGCATATCTTTTTTCTTTCTTTGGGTTAATTCTATTATTTTTTCTAATATATTATATGCTCTGCTCTTTAACTTTTAGCTTTTATTCATTTCTAATATAAGCATTTAAAGCTGTGAAGTTTACCTCTAGATGCTGATTGATCTATATCCCACAAAATGTAGCATATATTTTATCATTGAGTCTTAATTTTTAAAAAGTCCCTTAAGAGCTGGTTTTTTTTGACTTATGAATATTTGGAAGAGAATTTTATAATTTCTAAACATACAGTGTTTAAAATTCATCTTGTTTTTGTTGATTTAAAACTTAATTATGTGCGGTTAGAGAATTTAGTCTGTATCATAAGCATTCTTTGAAATGGGTGGTCTTGCTTAATGACCTGATATAGGGTCAATTTTCTTATATATCGGAAGTGCCAAAAAAAAAAATACAGTATTTTCTTTTTAAATTTAGTTGAAGATATCTAATTTTTAAAAGTGTGGTTAAATCACCTTCATTTACTGCAATTGCTGATATGCAAGGTTTTATTTTTTCCATCAACTATGTCACTGTTTTTATTTTTGCTTGTTTTTGTTTCATTGATCAACACTTCTTTTTCCATTATTTTTCTCTAGTGATTTTCTAGAACAATGGTTCTCAAACTTTTTGTTCTCAGAATCCCTTTTAAGGACTTTCCTTTTGAAGTCTCTAAAAACCTTATATTTGTGTGGGTTATATAAATATATATATGCTTACCACATTAGAAATTAAAGATGCAAAGTTAAATATATATTTATGAGTCACTTAAAGTAATAATTGTAAACCTATTGCCTATCAACATAACATTTTAAAAATGAAAAGCAACTAAAATTTCAAAACCAAAAGAATGTAGTGAGAAGTGTGATATTGCTTTACATTTTGCAATCCTCTTTAATGTCTGACTTAATAGATGACTGCTGGATTCTCATATGAGCTTCATTCAGTCTGTTACAAAATATTATTCTGATTGAAATATGTGGAAAAAATTCTTCCATTGATAGTTGGAAAAGGAAAATATATTTTCATAACCATTTCAAATAATCGTAGATATTCTTTGATACTGCAACAAAATTCAACAAGTGATAGTTTCTTAAAGGTTAGTTTTTTTAAAAGTTAGTTTTAAAGTAAAACTGAAATCATACAATGATTTATTCATATTGTCTACTTTGTCACACAGAATATTAAAAAGATGTGAACCCAGATATGCTAAAGATTTTGAGGTTAATAAAATAAATATTTTATACTGCTTCTTCAAGGACATTCTCAAGTGAAAATAGCACTTTTTGTGTTGTTTTGTTTTTATTGTGAGCGTGCGTTGATAAGAATACAATGACTCAAGGACAACTTGATGTCAATACCTTGATTTATATCATCAGGAACAGAAACTTTTATACACTATTAGTTTTGTAAAACCAGTGTAAATGTCAACATAGTGAGTAAAACAAATAATGTCCTACTATTATTATGAAAATAGTTTTAACTTCACAGACCTCTGAAAATATCTACGAGACCATATTATGAGAAATGTTGCCTTAAAATTTCTATATTCTATCTTTATCCTAGTAATTATTACCACTAAATTTTTAATAAACATTTAAACATATTTCTAACAATATAAAAAATTAATCATTATTTATTATTCTTCCTTCATACAAAACAAAATCTTCAGTATACTTTTTAAGCAACTGCTTTCCTATCACCCTTCGGATATTTCATTCTAGTTTGGTATTATCTTTAAGAATCCTTTCTGAGTGACATAAATTTTATTTTCACGATCAGAAATTAGTTACAATTAATTTAATGTTTTACTGGTTTATTTGATTCTCTGATTGCTGTATCACTTCCTTCCCTACCCATGTCTTTTTTCACTTCGAACTGGGGAATAATTCTTTCCAAAGGGATATACGTGTAGAATAGTTTTTGAATCCTTTCGTGACCAAACATGTCCTTATTTTGCCATCACACTAGTTGATCTTTTGCTGTGTTCAGAATTCCACATTCAAATCTCTTTTCTTGTCTTACAGCATTTAGTGACGCAGATGAGAAATTTACTGGAGGACTGTTGAAAGTTACTTTTTTTATTAGGTGAGGCAACCCTTGGTTGATCTCACACATTGCAAGGACATTGTTAGCTTACAATCTCTTTTTTATATTTTTATTTTTAAAAATTTTTTATGCCTACAGCACCTGGTCTTCCTAGGTGGTCTCCCATCCAAATTCTAACCAGGCCCGACCCACTTAGTTCCTTTTCAAGTTTTTTTTTTTTGTAGCATTTTCTATTTAATCTTTAACATAGAAATTTTGCAGGATATGGCTTGATGTGTTTGTGTACGTGTTTTTTTTTTTTTTATGATTCTTTTCAGCACGTTGGAGCCTTTCATTCACAGAACAAGTTTTTCTTCTGCTGGAGGACATTTTCTTCTATTATTTCTTTTATTATTTATTTTTCCCTTTCATCTTTTCCTTACTTTCTTCTATAAATCTTGTTAGTTGAACATTATACTTCCAAATCTGTTCTGCATACTTTTTAACTTTGTCTCTTAATTTCTTTTTTTTTCTCTAAAAACTGGAAAAATTCCTTGCTTATATTTCCCAGGTCAATTTTTTTGGTCTTCTTAATTTAATCCTTATACAAAATTTTATTTTTATTGCAAAAATTATGTATCTTGTTTTGTGATTATTTCTTTTTCATAGTAACCCAAACTTGCTTTGTAGATATAATACCTTTTTAACATTATTTTCTGTATAAAACATTAATTATTTTCCTCATCAATAAGCTGTTTTGATCATCTTGGGACTCCTCTTCCATTCATGTTAGGTTTCCTTAAATATCTAGAGATTCTTAGTTCTTCTATTAAAAAAACTTGATCACTTTTCAGCGCTGGCAGAGTTTGTTAGCATAGTGGAGCTCACTCTTTCCAGAGAGGGCTGTTCTTCTAAGCGGAAGAAGTGGCTATAGGTGTTGAGGGTTCCCGCAAGATTCTTTTGCATAGGGGGCAAGTGGGGGTTGGACACATTGGAAGGTTTTCCTGTTGTTTTCAGTTGAATTTTTTTCTTGGTTTCCATTTGATACATTAGTCTTTTTAGTTACTATAGTCATTTTACCAAATTATTTCTCTCTCTGGTCCTTGAATCCCAAAGGCCGATTCATTCGTATTTGAGAAATGAACACTGTAGTAGTTCCTTTGTGTGCATTGCACCAAAAGGAAGAGTCTGTGACTTGCTTGGCGATAGACCCTGAAGTCTCTGAGTTAGAGTTTTCCAGGCTCAGTGGGAAAACTGGTGCTCACTTATGCGTTCCCCACTCCCGCACCAGAGCTGGGGTGTAGCCTTCTTGACTTTGATTTCTCCTCTGTTCCAGTCTCTTCTGCTTTCCATCTTCTAGAATTGCACAAAATTTCTGTTTCCACACTGGCTATACACATTATTACTTATCTCACTTCAGGGAAATCTTTGAGAGGGAAGTACACATGTGAAATGGTCTTAAGATGGAAATCTGTCCTGTGGCCTTGTAAGAGGCTTTTGTGTTTTGTTTCGTTTTTCTGCTAGAGATTTAAGCATGAGAAGTTCCTCTGAAGCTCTCTTTTTAATTTTTAAAGCTAATTTGGTTTAAAATGATTCTTTCCTTTAAAAGTTGTATTTTGGGTCAGGCTATGTATAATTGTTAGGTTCCTTAAAAGGCCGCCAAGGTGGGGTGGTTTTGGAGGGTGTAGAGGGTGTGTTCCCCATGGTGAAGAGGATGGGAACCACCAGGAAAGTGAGGAGGGCGAGTGGCAAACCACAAGGGAGGGAGGGGCTCTTTGGGTGGGCGTCCCCACTGGCAAAGAGCCCCGTAAGATAGAGCAGAGGGGTCCTTCTGAGTTGGGTGTCCCCAGTTCAGAAGGACCTGGGGTGGGGCCAGGAGGCTGAGGAGTCTTCTGACCTAGCGATAGGATTTGTCAGAGAACGAGAGACAGAAGACCTGAGAAGAGGTAGATAACTACTTCTCCGAAAATTAAATGACCGATGTGGACTGGCAGGTCAGCAATGAAAAAGTGAAGCTCCCGCTCCGGCGTCCTCCCCGGCTGGGTTTGAGGAGGTTTGGGGAAGTTAGGGTTAAACCCCTTAGCGCCCAAGAAAAGGTAGGAACCAGAGATTGGCCCCAGCGTGCCATAGCCCACTGCTTTCCAGGTTGCAAACCAATTACCACCGCAGGGCTCAGAGGAGTGGCCACTGAACCTGCACCAAACCCTCTCGGGTTTGGCACTGTACGTGAGAGTTGCTGAAGGAAGAACGCACAAGACCGAAGGGGTTAAGCAAGGTTTATTGTAGAAGAGCGACAGCTGGGCTGAGCCGAAGATGGTGTCAGCCCCGAATGCAAGGGGACCTGAAACTTATGTGGGGCTTAAAGTGGGCTTTTTGCGTGGGAATATTTTGGGTGGGTAAATTGGCGGGGAAGGGAGGAGAGTCCAGTGAAGCGGGAGGTGAGCATGTAGTGTTGCTAACCCGGATGCAAAGTCCGGTTCTCACATGCCGGTAAGGGAGAAGTCTGGTTCCCACACTATGGTGGGGTGGAGGGTAGTGATTGGGCCCTCTTGGACCTAACAATAATATTTCCAATATTTACTAATTATTTATTTTGTATTTTTTTCGTGTCAATTATATAACATTTTCCCATAGGACAATTAAAAAAGATGATCTCTAGCTATGTCAGACTAAAGATGAATAAGGAGGAGTTGCTACCCCTCATCTCACATGATTCGTTTGTGTTGCCTGATATGATACTACCTTGTGGAATGTTTTAGCACCTTGGAATTTGCACATAATCTAAACACATTGTCTTTGTCTTCAAGGAGTTTATAGACCTCCACTTCACACAATTTCTCTAGAACCTCTCAATTTGGAAATCCTCTCATTTACTTGCATGTAAGAAATCCCCTGTTACATTGGTCTCTTGTATCCAGTTTGTGTTTTAGTTCCCTCTTTTCAAGTAACTTTTTTTTTTTTTTTTTTTATGAAAATAGAGCATAGTCAAGAATTGGCACCAGAGCAGGATACTTGCGAGCTGAGCTCTGATATGCAATTCTGGTCAAAGCTGAGTGCTGCCTAACCCTGGGCCAGTTACTTAGTGCTAGCTACTCAGCATCCTCATCAGTGTAAAGGGCATGTTTACTGTACCAGACTTCAAGGCTATTATAAGGAATACATGCATTAATCCATGTCAAGGACTTAGAACACTATCTGGCATAAAGTAGGTGCTCAATAAGTGTGTATGGCTTATTATTGAAGACTTCAAAAAGCAGAAAGAAGCAAATCAAAATTCATCTATAATCCTGGAAACATTGTGGATTTTGATTTAAACCCATACACTTATAATTTTTTCATAGATTGTGGCCTCTACAAATGCTCTACGATTTAAAATTATTTTCTTATTCTCTTCCTTCCACTTTCTGCTGTGATACCTTTCTCCTATGGTTGTTTCTAGTGCTTAATGCATGCTTTTAATTATATTCCTAATCATCTCTACCTCAGTTATAAATTATTTAACATGTGGGCTAAGAGCATGCTTAGGGCATGAGCAAAGCTGGGGCAACAACAGGAGAGGGAGAGAAGGTGGGGAGATTATGTTTTAATCAGTGGATCATATTTTGCTATTGGTATATCTAGAATGTAACTATCTTGATTTCTATATATACAAATTTTGTTTTATGGCTTATTTTTAAAAACCATTGTAGTAGGGACATTAAAATATCTTCATTGAATTAACTGAATTCTCTTTCTCAAAAATACTAATCTTTAACATGAAGATTATTAATATCGCCCCAGGTTTGTGGATTCATTTCATTTCCCTTGAATCTTATATGGATTAGGTCAACAGCAAAAGGTTAGCGTCATTAAGGACAAGTGTTCAGTGTAGAAAGTTTCGAATATATTTCAACCCTTGTTCTGACATGGAAGTAATCTGTTATCTCTTGTGTTTTGCCTCTAGCCAGCACTGAAAGGAGGGATATTACTGAAGTTAGCCAGGAGTGAAATGACTAACATCGTTGGCATTTAAATTGTGACATTAACCCTGTCTGGGATGATTGGTTCATTAGCTTCCATTTGAAAGTCTTATTAAGTTAACGGAGAAATGCCAAGATTTCAAAAGAAATAATAATTGTCACTTCTTGAAACTTTGCTCCTGAGTTTAGCTTCTGAGTATGGTCTTTTTTTTTTTTTTTGCTGGTTTGCTGAAGTCGTTATATGTCAGTAATCAGCTACAGCAGATCAGCTACAACAAAATGAAGAAAATGAAGACTAAACCCCAAGTGCTGAACAGAGTATAAGATAGTTTATTGATCTGAGATATTAGTTTTGAAAAAAATTAGACTATTTTCCTTGTTTTTTTTTTTTTTTTAAAAGATATTCTATTTGGAGAAGAGAATTCATACCATCTCAAAATAAAAGGCCGTGTATGTGCATGTGAGAGAGAGAGAGAGAGAGAGAGAGAGAGAGAGAGAGAGAGAGAGAGAGAGAGAGAGAGAGAGAGAGAGAATGAGATGGAGAGAGGAGGAGACTGAGGTAGAGGACATAGCATAAAATCCTGAGAATTATATTAAAGTTCATTTCTTCTTCTCCTTCAAGAGAAGTGCCTTTTTCTGGGTGGAAAAAATTCTTTCTCCTCTAACTCAAGTCAGTGTTGAGAATAATGGACAACAAGTGGGAGAAAAGGTCATGAATATCAGACCTTTGCTGGTTGGGTTTCAATCTTCCCCTTGTTTTGCCTCTGGTCTGCACGCAAGCCTGATTGGTTTCCTGAGGCTGTAGCTCACATTTAAGGAGAATAGAAGAATGAATTATCATTTATTTAATTTAAAGGCAAGAATTAGAAGGTGAGAGACAGATAGTTTAAATAGGATCAATGTTTGTTAAGTTAAATTTACAATTATGCTTCCTAAAATTAAGACAACTTGCATTTGTGTGGTGTTTTATACTCAAACCAACTTTACAGATATGCTATAAATTGATTTTATCAAAACACGAAAAAACATAGCCCCCATTCCATTCCTTTCATAACATTTGAAACCCCAGCTTATACTTCAGTTCCTCAAAGAATTTTTATTCACTCATTCGACATTGTTAATTGAGGACCGCACATGTGGCGGGCACAGTTCAAAGTATTTGTGATGTATCCATGAACAAAACAAAGAATCCCAGCTCTTGTGAAGCACACACTCTCATGGGGCAGACAATGAACACTGAACACAATAAGAAAGCTACATTGAGTGTTAGACTACAGTGACTGCTAGGGAAGAAAGAATAGAAAGCTGAGTATGGAGACGGACCATTCTAGAGGAATTGAAAATTCCAGGGTGGGTGGAGGCAGATCATTGCCTTAAATAGGGTGGTCACAGTGAATCTCATTGTGGTGAGATTTGGTTTAGAGGAGATAAGAGTTCACTTTGGGTGTTTGGGGCAAGGACATTCCAAGATGAAACAACTGGAGCCAAGGCCCTAAGGTAGAGAGACTGGTGGGCAGTGTAGGAGGATCAGAATGAGTATCAAAGAGTATTAAGAGAGGAGGTCAGAGAACTAAGGGAGGTGAGATTCTGTAGGGCCTGGCAGACTACTGGAAGGATCTTGACTTCTAAGGGAAATGAGGAGTCATTATAGGATTGAGCATGAAGTGACATGATCTGATTTATGTTTTAATGAGATTTCTCTAGATGCTGTTTTGTTGAGAATAGACTGGGGGCGGGGGAGAGGGAGCAATGGTAAAAAGAGGAAGATCTTTTAGGAGACTATTAGATATCTACTGCCGTGCCACATATTATCTCTAAATTTTACAGCTAAATTAGCAAATATTTATTATCTCCCAGTTTCTGATAGTCAGGAATCTCAGAGCAGCTTAGCTGATTGGTTCCGGCTCAGGGTCTCATAAAATTGTTAAGTTCTCATTTGGAGCTATAATGGATTTAAGCCTTGACTCTGGAGAATCTACCAAGCTCTCTCATGTGGTCATTGGTGGTCAAGGCTGTAGTTTGTCCCTATGATATGTCAATTTGATTTCCCGGATCAAGAGGTGTGTGTGGGGGGCGGGGGAGGGGAGGAGGGAGGATATGAATATGAATGAGATTTACTAAAATAGAAGATGCAGACTTTTATTATCTAATTCTGGAAGTGCCATACTCTCACTTTCGCCATACGCTATTCATAATAAAAGCAATTCTGCTACAATGTAGAAGGGAAAACTCTAGGAGATAAGGATCATTGAGGGCCTCTTAGAACAGAAGTGAGATTAAACCTGAGATTTTTTTCAACCCCAAAACCATCCTCCCCTAGATTAAGACAAAAAACCCCACCAAAATGAACAACAACAACAACAAAAAACCAGTGCCCTCCTAGAAGTTATGAAAGAAATGGATGATAAGAGATGAGAGATGGATTGAAAACGATAATTTGTGTGAATATTTCACTGTCATTTTTATTTTGTGGTCTCAAGTGAAATGGATTTATGTCTGGATTTGTTGCCTATTACTACACACATTTTTAGCGGGTGAAGACGTTGTGTGCAAAGTTTCATATGCTTCTCTCCAGCAAAGCATTCCTGCATTAGACTCTTGTTAATACTCGGGGGCATGGTGGTGGTAGGTTGTCTCTGGCAGAGTGATCTGAAACTTTTCTTGACTTGTTGGTTACGATTTAATCGCATGACTGCTCCACCTCTTTCACTACTAAAGCTGATGACTCATCTCTCAACTGTTCTCCCAACATCCACAAGATGAAGTAGTGGATTAAAGAAAACAAATGAGAAAAAAAAAAAAGTTATACCTGTCATTTAACAGCCTTAGCCTTGCTGTGAGTGCTTGGGTGCTAATCTAGACTTTTCTCCAAAGAGGGACCGGGGATCAAGTTTGCTGTTTACGGCCCTGTGTCCTAGGCTACTCGGAACTTAACACACCTAAAGCTGCACAAAGGATATTTAGAAAGCCGGCCAGAGCGAATTAGAGCCGCCATTCCAAAAGAGCAATGATGAAATCAGCTTCAGAAAGTGTTGCAGACTTTGGTAAAAAAGCTGCTCTGTGAAACTTTACTTTTTTTGCAAGTCTACATTTTTGTTCAGTGTACCAAATAGATTATTCTGTTTTTATAAAACCAAGCTTTATTCAAACAGTGATTTGTACCGGAGAGATTATAATCTGTAAAGAAAAAAACCGGGGTCATTAACAAAGTTAAAGGGAAGAGCATAAAATGCTCCTTTGGCCATCAAAAATATTAAAAGAAACGATGAATAAAGTTGTGCTTTTCCAGAATAGTTCTTTCTGTTGATCATGTAAGAATTCATCAACCATTTCACCACAAAGGAAAGGCTGATGAATCTACATTTATGAGGAAACGTTTGTGCTGGGCACAGATGAAACCAGCAATTCTGGAAGCTCAACAGGAGGGAGCAGGGGCTTTAAGAAGGAAGATTCAAGGAAAAACCTCTCCAGTGAATCAGGACACTGCGTGTAAATCAAGAGTTGGCTCTTATCCTTCAGCCTGGTGCTTCCCCCCAAATCTCAGAAATTAGCCAGTGTTGTAACTGACAGCCCCATCCCCCAGCAATATGTGCTTCTCTCAGGCATGAAAAAGAAGAAAATCCTCATCTTTTTCGATGGTGAGGTCACTGTAAATAGCATGAAGCTTTTTATTCCTTCCTGTAGGACTGAGTATTTTTAGGAAGTGTGTATGGTGCCCAGGCCCTCATGGGGCTTCAGAATCCTCTAATCTCACCCTTTAAGTGAAGGCTGCAGATCAGGCACCCATGGCGGCCCCATCTAAACCACTGGAAGGGGAGGTGGCGGCAGTGCCGCGACGTAGGCCCACCACCTCTGCCGTCTTGGTTCTCCCCAGAGGCCTTATTTCTTCCACTTGTGGACTTTTATGGGTCTATTTCTACCTCCAAATCCAACCTTATATGATTAGTAATTTTTACAACACGAAAATGCTACTTCACTGTTAGATCAAATATGTAAATTTCTCTAGAATACTCTCCAAAATGAATACAAATATGCTCCTTTTGTCAGAAAATACCATTATTCTGCATTACCAAATATTCTTTACCTTAAAAAATAATTCCCATATCTTCCTATGTCAACATTGACTAGCACATTCCTTCCTATCCTTCAGGTCTTTGTAGAAACTTTGGTTCCTCCCTGATCCTCTGATTAGTTAGTCCCCTCTGTCATGTACCCTCATGACACTGTCCATTCACTTCCTTACATTCATCGCCCTTGTGGTACTGTCTCTGACAGCAAGCTGCGTGGACTACGGGACAATACCTGTCTCATTTGCCACCGTATCCTCAACAACTAGCACGATGTCTGGTACCTACTCAAATACTTGTGGAATATCGCTAAATGAACAACTTCATTTTCCTGTTAATTAATGATTATCTTTAGCACTGTTAAATTATAATCAACTTTACCCAAAACTGATATACCCACGAGCGTTACAGTAACGCCGAACTAGAACCGCGCCCTGATAGTAATACCTGTTATTCGTGTAGCATGCGCAGTTTACACAACTCTATTTTATCCATTATTTTATTTGATTCTCACAATCGAGTTATGACGTTAAGTAGGGAGGGCATTACTATTCTTATTTGAGTCAAGATACATAAAGAAACTGAAGCTCAGTTTTTGACCACAGTAAGTAGCGACCAAAGACACTCCCGGGGCCGGTGCTGCTCCCAGGCCACCGCACCTCCTAATGGTTACTAAACCCTTCCTTCAGAGTTTTTCTCATTTACCTCCAGAAACCTGATTACATCCTTTTCACTCAATTTCCTTGCAATTAGGTTAATATTCTCTTTCTCCCCAATCAGTTCTATCAAACTACTGGCACAGAGAATTCAAACCAGGAGCCTGGAGACCATCTAGCCTAGAATTTCACCAGCTAATTGTGAATTTCCTGCCCCTGTCTCCAAATATATTTTACCAAAGTCAGCGTCATTTTATGACCTTACACCATGCACGGCACCATGACAGCACCTAAAGGACCCTCAACATGCTGTTGAAGGTTCACACCGGTTCTCATTACAAAGCGAACTGAGAGACCATCTACCGTTGGAAGGCCCTGTAGGAATGTCAACAAAAAGGGACCTCTTTTAGAACTGAATGACTGTTGAAGGCCCTTGGGGCTGAATTTCCATTGGTTAGTATAGATGTTGCCTTCACCAGTCCTGTCACTTGTCTGTGTCCTGTTACTAGGAGCGGACATAGGGGTTACTGAAATACAATGTCTCATTGTTCCATTTCATTTCCATTTCAGTGAACAAGGGAAAGAGGGCCCATGGATGAGGGCCAGAGCCTCTCCAGGTTTCTCTATTTGACAGCTGGGGTCCTGATCAGACAGCTGCTGAGGACTGTTGTGGTCTTTGGATGTTGGAGTCACCACATCCTCCTTAAGAAATTGCCTTGTTTGTCAATTCCTGATTTACTCAGATTTGGCTTGGTTAGGATTAATGAATGATTACTTCAGCCCCTTTCTGTCAATTTTCTCCTGAAACTTCTACTGAAACTTCTCCAGACGCATTCCTCACTCTCCATGATGATTTTTAAAACATGTAGCTTCTATGTCATTTAAACATAGTAGGATCCTGTGGCAACACTGGATTCACATATAAAGTCTGTCTCATCACAGTTGTTTCATCTTTATTATGTCTTGCTTGCAAAGTAGCTTATATTGCCTTTTTAAATTAAAAGACTTTTGGATTGGCCTATAATTCAATAGCAATTTCAAATGTAGATTAAAGTGGATAATTTTTAATAATCATTGACATATGATTATGTTTAATGTACCGCACATATTTATAATTATAACAGAATTAAATGAAACCTACTTCTTCACAGGGTTTCATTCTAATATTCATTAATGAAAAGTACTGAAATAAAATGTTTTGACCCTAGAATGATTGGATATGGAAAACCAAGTATGAAGGGACCAACTTACACTGCTTATACAACCTTTTAAAGATCATTCTTACTTGTCATAGAAAGTGAAAAAATAAATCAGTGACTTTTATCAATGCAATGTGGCAGTCACTTTAATTTTAATGTTCCCTTCTCCATTCAGGGAACGTACAAATTAACCATATTATGTGTATATTATTAGTGGGAATAGGAACATTTCTCTGATAATGGAGTTCACATTTCTCTTGCTTTCACAGTAACAAACGACTGGTGGCCTTAGTGCCCATGCCCAGTGACCCTCCATTCAATACCCGAAGAGCCTACACCAGTGAGGATGAAGCCTGGAAGTCGTATTTGGAGAATCCCCTGACAGCGGCCACCAAGGCCATGATGAGCATTAACGGGGACGAGGACAGCGCGGCTGCCCTGGGCCTGCTGTATGACTACTACAAGGTACGTGGGCAGTTCCACTCCCTCCTCTTCCTGCTCCTGGCCTCCCCTTGGTGGTGGGAAGAGGGCACAGATTCTTCTTCTCAGGCCAGAGAACTGACAGCATTTACAAACTTCCTGGGAATTCAGTATCCTCCTGTTCCCATTGCTTCTCTTTTTTCCCACTGATGAAGCATAACTTCGCCACCCACCCAGAGGAAGTTTTCATTTGGGATAATTATTTCTGTGTTCTCAGCTTGCATGCATACATATCACCTACTTATAATTCCTACTTTATGTCATATTTGCAAATACTTTCTTGCTGCTGTTTTTACTTTATGATTATTATTTTTAGTGAATAAAGAATATTGCATTATGAAAAAAGAATATGACATTGTGTAGCTTACCATAATTTAGTCATTCTCAGTTATTGAGCGTTTAGGTTGCTTTTAGATCTCTGTTTTAAAAGAAACATTCAGGGTTTCTAGACATTTCAGTTTTATAAAGAATTCCAATGAATGCTTTTGGGGTAGAGTTTTGCAGCAATTCCAAAACCCAATTTTGTTACAACCCGACCTGTCTGCATTTATTTTGATGAGTACTAAATATTTATTTTGAACAATGCTTAAAATAAAATGAATGTAATTTAGTTATATTACAAAAATACCTGCCATGCAGTACCTTCAAAATAGGAGTAGTTCAGGAAATCAAGGGACAAACAATGGTCCATCTCAACTACGGCTATATCTGGTATGACTTGTTCCCTTGGAACCAGGGAAATATAAAAAATCAACAAGTATTTACTGAATGAGGAGATTTATTGCTCGCTGGTTGGGGCTGGGAATCGGTACTAAGGTGAGAATGGCAGTGTTTATTTTGCTAGTTGGACACAGTGAACTATTTTAGAATAAGGATTAAATCCTCGCCTCTCTCATCCCCGTCATGAGAATATCACCCCAGAGGAACAATTTTCCTTGTAGTAAGCTTCAGTTCCTGTTTCCTGTTTCCTTCCTGCTTCTTACTTCCTGTTTCCTTCCAGCAGTCTCTACTTTTTCAAGTTGTGTTGTACCCTGTATCTCTCCTAAACCAATGTTCATGCTTTCAGAAGACCTCCCACCACCACCAACTCTGACACTTCCTCCAGGCCTACTCTTCTGCCAGAGTTCCTTATAATCACTCTTTTTTCCCATCTTCTTTCTATTTTCCTCATTAAAATACCGAGGATGGCTCCCTCTGTGGGGAGATGAATGAAAGCCATGCTAAGTTAGCCTTACCTAAGATGAAAAACAAGATATGAGTAATTGACAGGTCAGCCCATCCAGGGTACATAAAATGAGGTATTATTAACTCAAATAAACTTATCTTTTATTGTCATAAAGTTCAGGAGAAATATATGAAGGACATTCCACTGGTACCTTGGCCAGTCTATGCTGACTTTTTCCCCTTACCAAGAGTGGAATTGGCAGATTTTGACAGCCCTCTTGTGAAGGTGAAAAACTCCCGATATGGCTCCCGGCATAGCAAGAAGGGACTGTAACTTTGGAAGACTTGGGCTCTAGATGAAAGGGTGTTTTAGAGCCTAAACTATGTTTCATGTAAGAAGGACAGTTTCCTCCAGTGAACAAGTAAGTAGGTAGCGGCTGAAAAAAATGAGCCCCCAAAACAAAGATGGTTTCATGGTAGGCTTTCTCTCTCCTTTTCTTTGTTTGTGATTCTTTTATATTTTTAACCCTTTTTTGCCTGAGGAGCTCATTTGAAAAACACAAGAATGAGTTCTACATGTTTTGGAGTGAAAAATTTCAAAATTTATTGAAGATGGTACAGAACTATAAAACTTATCAAATTAGACTCCTGGGCCATTTCTTGAGGGTTCAGCTTTATTAGAGTTTTGTGTTAATACATAATGTTCAGAAGTGGTCATATCCTTAGAAATAAATCACAAAGCAATTTTATGATAAAAAAATAGTGAAAACTTGAGAGTTTTATCAATTTTTAGCATCTAGTGACACATCATTAAAGTGACCCAGATTTAATCACTTTGGTCATTACAACTTCTTTTATAACTATATTAAAATAATATGTTAATTAACAGTTTCATAAAATTTGGTGGATATATATTAAGACATATTTTGAAGAAACATATTGTTCTATTCTTAAAATAGATTTTATTTCATTGTGTGAAATGGATATAATTCAATATATCTGTATTAGATGTCAATTCTTTTGTATTAATAAAAAAGACATACGTCAGAACAAAAATAATTAGTAATTTATGAAAGCAATGAATTTATTTCCCATAGGTTCAGAGAATAATTAAGTATTGGTAAATATGGTGCCTGGATTGCCTTTCCTCTTGTATGTTTTTAATAGTCAAATGAATTGAAATATTCCTTCCTGTAAATATTTTGAGATGCAGAGTAGGGAGTTTACATAAAACTCAATTTGTAACCAAGTTTATAACTCTTTCTGTTGACTTAATATCTTCCAGGATTAATTTATTCATTTAAGATGTAAAATATCTAAATAAAATGTTTTCTAAGACTATGGATTAGTAAATTACACGGCTTCTTTTATCTCATACAAGCTTTACTATAATTATACTGGAAACATTTTAAACATTAAAGAATTAGTCTTCTTTCCAAAAACTTTGCATCCAAATGATTATTTTCAGGCCTTAGTCGGCCCTTGGTTATTCACAGCGTATATATATGCTGGTGTTAAATTTAAAACAAAGTTAAATCTACTTTGAGGATAAACCTTTCTGTAGTAAAGTAAAATGTTAATGAAAA
This sequence comes from Pteropus vampyrus, assembly GCF_000151845.1. NCBI lineage: Eukaryota > Metazoa > Chordata > Mammalia > Chiroptera > Pteropodidae > Pteropus > Pteropus vampyrus. Next base: position 1,798,380 of record NW_011889068.1, read on the forward strand.
GAGGTTCTATTTTACGAGAGTAAATTTTGGGAAGTCGTTTTATTGTAACAATTACTGCCACATTATTATTTAAATTCTATAGACTTTTTATACCTCTTTGGAATGCTAGTTGATTATTTTTGTACCATGCATCATTTTTTTTATTCCTAAGGTTGGAGTATATTGCTCCTCAGGGAATAGTAGTGGGTTTTGTCATAGAAAAGCGTGTATGACACACAGCACGCACTCAAGAAATGCTGGTCCCTGTCCTTGGAAGCTGGCAAAGGCATATCTTGGTATAATACTTTATACATTTCAAAGTCTTTTCACCTGCAATTTAAACCGTCACCACAGGATCATTGCAGGGAAGCCCATCCTGTTTTATATTTTATAGTTCAGGTAACTAAGTCAGATTTACTCAAGGTCTCAAGTAGGTCCTGTACATTTCCTAACATCTGTTCCATTACACTGTAGTAGTCTGTTCAGGCAGCCACAAAAGATTGTCACAGGTTAGATGGCTTAAACAACAGAAATGTATTTTCTCACAGTTCTGGAGGCT
>NW_011889068.1:1799612-1806488 GCF_000151845.1 Pteropus vampyrus
CGGCATAGCAAGAAGGGACTGTAACTTTGGAAGACTTGGGCTCTAGATGAAAGGGTGTTTTAGAGCCTAAACTATGTTTCATGTAAGAAGGACAGTTTCCTCCAGTGAACAAGTAAGTAGGTAGCGGCTGAAAAAAATGAGCCCCCAAAACAAAGATGGTTTCATGGTAGGCTTTCTCTCTCCTTTTCTTTGTTTGTGATTCTTTTATATTTTTAACCCTTTTTTGCCTGAGGAGCTCATTTGAAAAACACAAGAATGAGTTCTACATGTTTTGGAGTGAAAAATTTCAAAATTTATTGAAGATGGTACAGAACTATAAAACTTATCAAATTAGACTCCTGGGCCATTTCTTGAGGGTTCAGCTTTATTAGAGTTTTGTGTTAATACATAATGTTCAGAAGTGGTCATATCCTTAGAAATAAATCACAAAGCAATTTTATGATAAAAAAATAGTGAAAACTTGAGAGTTTTATCAATTTTTAGCATCTAGTGACACATCATTAAAGTGACCCAGATTTAATCACTTTGGTCATTACAACTTCTTTTATAACTATATTAAAATAATATGTTAATTAACAGTTTCATAAAATTTGGTGGATATATATTAAGACATATTTTGAAGAAACATATTGTTCTATTCTTAAAATAGATTTTATTTCATTGTGTGAAATGGATATAATTCAATATATCTGTATTAGATGTCAATTCTTTTGTATTAATAAAAAAGACATACGTCAGAACAAAAATAATTAGTAATTTATGAAAGCAATGAATTTATTTCCCATAGGTTCAGAGAATAATTAAGTATTGGTAAATATGGTGCCTGGATTGCCTTTCCTCTTGTATGTTTTTAATAGTCAAATGAATTGAAATATTCCTTCCTGTAAATATTTTGAGATGCAGAGTAGGGAGTTTACATAAAACTCAATTTGTAACCAAGTTTATAACTCTTTCTGTTGACTTAATATCTTCCAGGATTAATTTATTCATTTAAGATGTAAAATATCTAAATAAAATGTTTTCTAAGACTATGGATTAGTAAATTACACGGCTTCTTTTATCTCATACAAGCTTTACTATAATTATACTGGAAACATTTTAAACATTAAAGAATTAGTCTTCTTTCCAAAAACTTTGCATCCAAATGATTATTTTCAGGCCTTAGTCGGCCCTTGGTTATTCACAGCGTATATATATGCTGGTGTTAAATTTAAAACAAAGTTAAATCTACTTTGAGGATAAACCTTTCTGTAGTAAAGTAAAATGTTAATGAAAAGAGGTTCTATTTTACGAGAGTAAATTTTGGGAAGTCGTTTTATTGTAACAATTACTGCCACATTATTATTTAAATTCTATAGACTTTTTATACCTCTTTGGAATGCTAGTTGATTATTTTTGTACCATGCATCATTTTTTTTATTCCTAAGGTTGGAGTATATTGCTCCTCAGGGAATAGTAGTGGGTTTTGTCATAGAAAAGCGTGTATGACACACAGCACGCACTCAAGAAATGCTGGTCCCTGTCCTTGGAAGCTGGCAAAGGCATATCTTGGTATAATACTTTATACATTTCAAAGTCTTTTCACCTGCAATTTAAACTGTCACCACAGGATCATTGCAGGGAAGCCCATCCTGTTTTATATTTTATAGTTCAGGTAACTAAGTCAGATTTACTCAAGGTCTCAAGTAGGTCCTGTACATTTCCTAACATCTGTTCCATTACACTGTAGTAGTCTGTTCAGGCAGCCACAAAAGATTGTCACAGGTTAGATGGCTTAAACAACAGAAATGTATTTTCTCACAGTTCTGGAGGCTGAAAGTCTGTGATTAGGGTGCTGGTAGGGTTGGTTTCTGGTGAGACTTCTCTTCCTTCCTCCTCTGCAGTTGGCCGTCTTCTTGCTGTGTCTTCACATTGCCTTTTCTCTCTGTGCATTTACTCCTGGTGTCTACCTCTTATAAGAGCATTGGTCTTACCGAATTAGGGCCCCCTCCCCCGCCCCGTTATGGCCTCATTTAAACCTTAATTACCTCCTTAGAGTCCCTGTCTTCAAATACATTGGAGGTTAGGGCTTTAACATGAACTTTAGGGGCACACAGTTCAGTCCATCATACTGTCTACCATTGTTTTGAACCCATTTGAAAATGGGTTCAAATTTTAAAAATATACATTTGAAGCTACTTAGATTATATCTATTATAAAAATAGCCAAATTGCTAGAATCTTTCATAATTTAGGGGCTCAAATACTAGCTCAGTTTTCTATCGAGTTCAAGCTACTTGTCAATAGCAGCTCTAAAGTCGAGAGTGAGCTTTTGATGAATTTTAGATGTGACAGAAGAACATGACAGATTCCATTAGTTAGTTATTTTTAAAATAACTAACTTATACATTTATCTCACTTTATTTTCTCTTGATGGAGCCGGTGGTTCACAATCATCGGATTCTAGCTCTAGTGAAAACATGCTTTCCTGGCCAGTTGATTTCCATCCGTTCTGTTGATCTGGTACTGCTGGAAACCAGTTTTTTTGTTTGTTTGTTTGTCCGCCCATAAGGCCATCCATTTATCCATCTGGCCAACCAGCTAGCCAACCATCTATCCATCCTTCTATTCTACAGAAATTCACTAATCAGCTGTGACCTTCCAGCAGTGATAATAGATATTACGGAGGTGAATTTGATATCCAAAGACAGATGGGACCCAGTTTAACACCTCAGAGAGATCACAGTCCAGGACAGACGTAGTTCTATAAAGCTACAACCACAGCGTGTGGCAGTTAGTGCAGTAACAGGGACGTGCTCCGGGAGCGGTGAGAGAAGAGTGGCACCTCCTTAAAGAGTTCAGGTTTTCTAGAGGAAGCAACGCGTGCTCTACTGGGGAACAGAGGAGGGTTTGTCAGGTGGACAGATGAAGAGAGAGCATTTCAGGCAAAGGGAACAAGAGATGAGAAAACATGGTTGCTCTCAGTGGAATCCAGGTAATCGGTCTTGCTGAGCTGAAGGGGATGGGCAGTGAAGATTGATCAGGAAGGCAGTGGATCCCTCTGGAAGAGGCCAGGCGGGCTGGGCTTTATTTTCTCAAAAAAGGTGTCCAGGGCTAGGTGCATGGCCTTCCTTTTTGCTGGATGAATGCGTGAATAAGTGAGTTAATAAATATTCATAAGCTGTTGAAATTTTTCAAAACAGCTTTTCATTTTAAGTTTACATGAAAATGCAGGAAAGCTTAAAGAAGAAAATGAAATATCCTGTAATTCTTCTATCGTATTATTTGGCATCATTTCCTCTGAGATTGAAGGATTTTGAATATAGGCCTGGTAGATCAGAGAAATGATTTACACATATTACAGCAGCAGCAGCAGCAGCAAAAGCAGCAGCAGAGCGAGGTGAGTTATGGGCAGAGAATCCAGTGAGCAGTCAATCAGGATAGTCCAGTTGAAAAATGATGACAACCTGCAGTAAGCATGGTGGTGGGTTTTTCTGGATCAGCATTTGTCAGATTGTCACTAAGTCAGCCACCAAAATAAACACTAGAGACAAAGCATTATGTTCAGGAAATCATCAAGTATTTGTTTGAGTAAAAGCTAGCAACTGATTGTGTGTGTCTATGAGTTGGCAGGGGAACCCCATCACTTGGATCAAGATATCCGAGAAAATCCCCAGGTTCACCAAGGTGGGGAGTACAGGAGAAAGGCTTTGGGGAGAGAGATACGTGTATGTGGAATTCGGTGTGCTTGTAGAATGTCCAGGATAGATGGTGATGTGGGTCTAGACTGGAGAGGAGCCCGAGTTCAGAGGTCTCAGTTTCTCTGTGGAGGACAGTCTTTGGCAGGCCAAAGGTAAACATGGTTCCGAGTTGCCCAGGTAGGAGTGGGCCCAAAGGTTAGTATGGCCTCAGTTGCATGGCTCCCAGCGTGGGGGGTGGAGCGGAATGCTTAGCGCTCTCCTCCATGCGCCTTGGCAACGGTGGCATTTGCTTCCCACCTTTTTGGGGGTTGCTAACATGTTTTAGTATTGGGAATCCCTATTTCCTCTACTTCTTGGGTTCTGTCTTTTCCAGGACATTTTGATTGATTGATTCATTGTTTCAACAAGTATTTAGTGAGGGCCTGCTACATTCCAGGCACTCGGGACAAAACCATGCACAAGGTGGACATTCATGGAAATTATAGTCTAACTTTGGATATGCATTTAGATGAGACTTGAAGCATGCTCGTGAATTAGCTCAGAGAAAGCATAGGTGGGGAGTGAGGTGGGGTGTGTTCCAGGCAGATGGGACTTCGTGTGCTGGCTCTGTCTGAGAATGAGCATTGCACGGCCAGACAGGCAGTGTGTCTGTATGCATGGTAGTGATGAGGGCCACCCAAGTTGAGGTGAAAGACTTTTTGGTGGCCGTGTTCCTGAGAATAATGGGAAGCACTGATGAACAAGAACCAGGCTTGCATTTTTAAGGTCTCTCTGAATCTTCTTAATGAATCTAGAATGGATTTGTAAGGACGAAGTGAAGGAGAGACCATTAGGAGGCTGATGTAGCAGCCCAGGAAGAGATTTTGGAGGCTGAACCAGGAGACAGGCATCTGGAGGGAAGTAGATGAATTTGAGTCACATGGGATTTAATATAATATCCTTAAGTCTCATTCATATTATAGCATGTATCAGAATTTCAGTTTTAAGGCTGAGTAGTATTCTAATGTATATATATACTACATTTTGTTTATTCGTTAATCTGTAGATGGACATTTGGGTTGTTTTCACCTTTTGGCTATTGTGAATAATGCTACTGTGAACATAGGTGTGCTGGGTATTGAAATTTTGTGTTTATCTGTCATCTTCAGTAGATGATAGGAGCTATGTTATATCCACTTCATTTCTGTCTAACACTGAGCAATGCCCGGTACATTGTAGACCCTCAACATTGACATGTGAATGAACTTACAATGAATTTATCTTATTTTTATTTAACAAATACTTATAAAGCACCAAAGACTCTAAAATTTTTTTGAAAATTAACTCATTTAATTTTACTAAAAACGCTGTAAGATATAAAACCCTACCGTTAAGCCTGTTTTACAGATGAGGAAAGCGAGGCAGAGTGTAGATAGTAGCAGAGCTGGAGATTCGAACCCAGACAGTTCAGTCTGGGTCTCGCCTCTTAGCCACCCTATTATGTTGCCTCCCTAGTCCAGCTGACTGGGCTTGCATAGATATTCAGGTGAGTGGAAACCATGAGAATTGCTAGGGGAATTCAGAGAAGGGGTGCTTCTCATTAGTGCTCTTTTATGTCAAAATTGTGAAGACAGAGTTTTGAGTACAAAGGAGTTTGGCTAGAAGGAAAAACAAAACCAAAAACCCAAAACTATCCAACCAACCAAAGAAATCCAAACCTCCTATTCCCATGTTTGCAAACTGCAAAGATTGTTTGCAGAGATATGCAAACAATCTGAGCTGCAGTGGGGTGATTAGATGACAGTTAGAAACATAGCTGGTTGGCGGGGGGGGGGGGGCCCCTTAAGTGTACTTATTCAATAATCTTTGAGGCAACGTGTTGGCATCGTGGTTGTGAAGACAATAATAAAGGTGTATTAGAAGAAAAATTGTGGAAGCAAGTCCCAGAGCTATGTAGGGAGTGTAGGTAAAGGGTGGTCCAAGAATATCAGATGTCGCTCCCTCAGTGGACAGTGCAGCCCCATGCCCAGTTCGCTCCGCTTCATGTCAGCACCCGAGGTCCCTCATCAGAGTAGAGGGTCAGTCCCTGTTCCTTAACAGGATGCCTGTTGTAACTCCAAGATGTTTTCTGTCTGCTTAGAGCACAGAGGTTCAGATTCGCCCTCCGTTTATTGTGCTTCTTTCCCCCATCAACTCCCAAAGTGGGGAGGGCTCAGCAGTAGCTCAGGTCCAGGGAGAGTTGGCCCGTGTCAGCAATGCACAGCAGAACCGTGACTGTGGTAGCCCTCCGTTTATCATCACCCCTTTGTGTCTGGCCCGCTGCCATTGCCACGTACTTAAACTTTAACCATCTCCTGGCTATGGCAAATCTGCTACTTCTCCTGAAGAGCATTGCATTCCGGTTTCTTTGCTTATGTGGCTCTGCACGTGGTCGTGGTTGCACCTATGTAAGTCTGACTGGTGGTTGCTGATGTTTTCAGGTTCCTCGAGACAAGAGGCTGCTGTCTGTAAGCAAAGCAAGTGACAGCCAAGAAGACCAGGACAAAAGGTACAGTGTTATGTAAAGGAATATGCCTAGCTCCCAAAATAACTATTGTTCTATGTTTTTGTTTTTTTTTGTTTTTTTTTTTTTAAACAACAGTATTAAACTCTAATTTTTGTTTCTGAGAAGAGATGAGATCAAGAAGCAGAGCCTCCTTTTTCTGTCTTTTGGAGTCTGGACCGAAACTGGATGCCTCGGTAGGGAGAGCAAATTGCATTTTTTGGTTGTGCATCCAAAGGGTGCACAGGCTCTAGATATACTAACCCCTTCCAAGGAGGCGGGAAATTCCCAGAGTTAGAGGTGATATGCCAGCAAGATAGTCCACTGCTAGGGTGAACTTTTCTGTAGGTGTGATCAAGCCCTTGAGGGGACGAGACACTTGCAGCTTGCTTTCGATGAGGGGAGAGGAAGGAGGCAGGGCTGTTTCTTGGCCCAGGCAGGCAGCGCTGGGTAGCAGTGGACTGTCAGGGTATGGGCAGGAAAGATGTTGGGACATCATTATGTAGCACCCCTTTCCTGCGGTCCTAAATAAGAATCAATTGAAAAACAAGACACGGTCAGACAGATTGAAATTAAAAAGGAAAAAAGAAACTGTTTTATTTCTGATGAAGCTAGTTAGAGAATGTGATTTTAAATCTACAATTTCTAACATTTCATTCCTGCCTTAGATATGCTT
>NW_011889068.1:1806648-1841867 GCF_000151845.1 Pteropus vampyrus
AGACGAAGGCCGCCCGCTTCTGATTTGCAGCTCCACAGGGATCTTCTGATGCTCCCTGCTGCTCTGGGGCCCTGGGTCCTAGTTGGTAGTAGTGATGACAGGGAGAAAGAGGCTGATGCTCTTCGGGTCCTGTAACTTTTCTTTCATCTAGCCAGTAAGTATTAAGCTGAGCATATGCTGTCTGCCGAGTCCTATATCAGCAATCATTAAGGGATCAAGGAAAAACAAGTCTAAGATGTGTAGTCTGTCTGGGTCATAACAGACAGAATAGGCCATGTTCTCTTAAAGTATCTTTTAGAATACCATTAACAAGTGATAGCCACTCCTTGTATTTTAATGGTTATTTTTGTGATTTCAATAGAGCACTTTTAAAAAAGCCGGCCATGAGGTATAGACAAAACCATCTTGTACAGACTGATTATGACTTAGTAGACTGGCCGCATGTGGTTTGGAAGGATATCATTTGCTCTGCAGTGCATTCATGAATTAAGGTGCCATGTGCTAACATGGTATCATTATAACTGTTCGCATACAGAAGCTGCTGCTTTGAGAAATAGAATCTTAACGACATAATCCAGATTTTTTTTTTAAAAGTATATTTAATGCTTCATTCTTAGCTTTGCATTTTTTCTCATATTAAATATTTGATTTAATTTTAAATTTTATTGCAGGTGAGTCAGTATCTCACAATTCTTATTTGTTCTAATCATCCAGTTTTTTGGACGTCTTTCTCTGGCATCAGCTTCTAAAGCCAATGCTGTTTTGCAGAGGGATATTACACATTATAGGATGGTGCTGAGTCTGTTATTTCCTTGTCATATGATAATAAGAAATCGAAAAGATTTATACCACTTTATAGTTTGCTTTTTTATTCGTTTATAAGAACACTCCACATTTTTTACTTGTGTTTCTTGTTTAGATTTCAGAAATTTTGCATGAAGTAAAAAATTAAGAAATTTGTGCTAAAGTAGACCCTAACTATAGAGGAATTGATTAACTTTGAATATTGTGGCCAAGCCAGTAAGAGCATGCTTGTGCAAAGCCCAGACGAGTGGAAACTGGGTAATTGCTTTGGTAGCTAATCGATGGAGACCAACCTTTCTACACCCAACTTGTAGGACATTATCTACAAGTAGCAATGGTTAATCTTCCACTAAAAGGTCTGGGATAAAATGAGCTTCAGAAATTCTGGGTTACAGTTAAGCAGGTGAAGGAACACCTGGGGGGCCTCTACCCTGTTCAGGATGTTTGCGACCCACCAGGGTGGTCTTGTTAGGCAATTGCTTTTTGTTGTTATTTTGTTTTAATACTGATGTTATCATGGACTCCTTTCTTTGAGGAACATTTATTAACATTCCATGCAATGTTCTAAATAATGGGGTTTAGGAAATGCCGATATGAATGGGTGGTCTGGGTTTTTGCATCCTCCAGCTAACTGGATTCAGATTAAACATAATTTCTAAATTTTCACTGTGTCTTATATTCAGATTTACTGATTGATTTGGCCATGAAAGCAGGTTATTATTTAAAACCAGAATGTTTGTAGATTTGCGATTTTATTTTTTAAAGGATAATTTTCTAGAGTAATTTCTACAGGTCTGTGACAGTCTCAAAGAAGTTTAGATATTTTTCTGTTGGCTTTGTTCACGTGGAGCCATTCTTTCCTCAAGCTTCGCTTTGAAGTTTTATCTGAAAAAAAATCAAAGCCAAAATACCAAGTCCTGCTTGAGAGTTAGGCTAGCTCAGAGGCTAATGGACTTCCTTTACAGAGAGGAGGCTGGAGAGCTCAATTCTTGGAAGAACCAATTTTATTAGAATATTTTCTTTCTATGAGAGATGCCAGTAAGCCCTAGAAAGAAGATGCTAGTTTAAAAAAAGCAGACATTGGAGACAGGGCTCCATGCAGAACATGTATTTTTCTCTCTGTATCAATCAGAATAATCCATAAATAACTGAGAGGTAGCCCCAAATTTGACCACAGGGACTTTGCTAGTAAAATCATTTTGCTATCAACAGTAATCTTCCATTAACAAGGCTCTCTTTGCTTCTGCTCACTCCCAGAATTCTTTAGTATAAATGAAAATATTTCATCCTAGCCTGGCAAGAACTAATTTTCTAAATCGTCATTTTTCTCTTTGTATCAGCTGGGAGGTCTGAGATCTGAGAGATGTTGTTTTGCAAAAGCCCAGTTACACCACTTCTTCAAACCCTGAAAGTAATTCAATGCTAAAGATATCAATAAGCTCATATTAGTTCTTAATTTAGTGAAAATATTTTACTGATAAATTCTCGTCTTCTTTTTCCTACGACTTATAAATTTTGAGTTCCTCCCACAGAAAGGTGAAAAGTATCTTTCCTACCCCTGTTGAAATATCATGTTAGTTTCCCTCCCGTATTTTTAAAAAAGCTATTTTAAAACATTTTCTTTTGAGAATTTTCAAACAAATGCCGAAGTAAAGATGATAGTATAGTGAACCCCCGAATACCCATCTCATCCTCTGGGTTCATCAGTGATAAGTTTTTGTATATCTGCTTAATCTGTACTTTTTCTCTCTTTCCTAACCCCCCCTTTTTTAAATTGCAGTGGTATTTAAAATAAGCCCCTGACCTCATGTCATTTTATCTCTACCTGTGATTTGTATCTCTAAAAAAAGGGACATTTTATTACATAATCAAAATACTTATCACACCTAACTCATTAATATACTTCCTTAATATCACGTAAGCCCTAGTCCATATTCAATTGCCTCAAAAATCCCACTGCTTCATAAATGCCTCTTTGGTTTATTGAGATCGGAATCCAAACAAGATCTACTCATCACGTTTGATCGTTATGTCTTTTAAAACTCTTTTAATCCAGAACAAGTCTCCCACCCTTTTTCCTCTTTTCATGCCCGTGACTTATTGAAGAAACAGGTCAGTAAGACATGTTACATTCTGGTTTGTCTGATTGCTTCTTTTTGATGTTGTCTAAGTCCTTCTTCCAGCTCCCTCACTTCCTGAGAGCTAGAAGTTAGATGTGAAGGCTTGCTTAGATTTAAGGTCTTTTTTTATTTTTATTTTTATTTTTCTAATAGTGCTTTAAAGATGGGCTGATTGCATGATAAATTGAGGAACACATGTGTAGTCGTCCTATTTCTAGAGATGCAAAGATCCATTGCATCCCATTATAAAGTTCACCATCAATCTTTCCTTTAATGGTGTTCACATCCGTTGATTATTGCTAGCATCAGTTATTCTGTTAAGAATTGCAAAATGGTAACTTTTCTAATTCTATCATGTTGTGGGGTGGATTTAAACTCACAGGAACTGTCTCGGCACCAGTGAAGCCCAGAGTAATTTGAGCGGAGGAGAAAACCGCGTGCAGGTCCTAAAGACTGTTCCAGTGAACCTTTCCCTAAATCAAGACCACCTGGAGAATTCCAAACGGGAACACTATGGCACGAACATCCCTGAGAGCCCTGCCATCGTCCCCGTGTCCGGAATCACGGTGGTGAAAGCTGAGGATTTCACACCGGTCTTCATGGGCCCACCCGTGCACTATCCCCGGGGAGACGGCGAGGAGCAGCGTGTGGTTATCTTTGAACAGACTCAGTATGGTGTGCCCTCCATGGCCAGCCACAGCACCTACCTCAAGGATGACCAGCGCAGCACCCCGGACAGCACTTACAGCGAGGGCTTCAAAGATGGAACCACAGAGGTGAGTCCCTGGCTCTTTCACCAGTAGCTGGAACCTAAACTCAGAATCCCTAGAGAGTTGTTTCCCCCTCTATTTGTTTTTTAAGTGGGATGAATGAATTAAACCGTGAGTTTAGGGTTATTTTTTAAAAATGTGTTTGTCCATATCTTTCATTATAAACAGGTTTTAATAAACCATTGGTCTAGGTATATGGAGGAATTTTTCTTTTTCTTTTTTTTTTTGACTCTTAGATGACAGATTCCTTTGTTTTAGTTTTAGTTTTAAAATGAAATATTTATGTTTGTGAGGAAACTTCTACTTTGTAAAGTTTTTACCTTGACCTCTTCTATTTTGTAACCTCCAATGGTAGCTAAAGATGTTGCCTGCTCATTCTTTTTTAAAACAATATAACTCTTTACAACTTTGTCTGAAGAAAGAAGTTGTATTTTCAATGATTGACTGTGTATATACGTACTTTGTACTTTATAGAAACAACATATTCTTCACATGTGCCCTCAGAATTTACAGAAACAATGATCTCTGATTGCTTTGTTTTAAAATCACATGTTTGTTTTAAAATCACATGTTTTAGGTGCACAGTTTGAAATTATTGGTATTGTGTAACCAACATGGGAATCAATAAAAAGTCCTATCATCCTAAAAATTTCCTTGAACCCCCTTGCTCTTGGAAGCACAAATCTGCCTTCTGTCTGTATAGTTTTGCTTTTTCTAAAATTTCATACAAATGGAATAATAGAATATATAGTCTTCTATGTTGTCTTCTTTCACTTATAATATTTTTGAGATTCATCTGTGTTGTTGCTTGTATTAATAGTTTTTTTTTAATTGCTAAATAGTATTCCACGGTAGGCATATATCACAAATTGTGATTTATAACATCAATTGCTGATATATTGTGGATCATCTCTCTGATTTTTGATGCAGAATATATAATGCATTTTTTAAAAATCAGGTCATCTTCTTCAACATTTAGGTACAGTGCCTCTGCATTTGAGATGATGATCATTGACTTCCCATTTTTTCAGTTTACCTGCACTAAGAAAAGACAGTGGCTGAAGGGGAAAACGTGTGGTTTGTAATTTCCTAAAGAAGAGTGAGTGTGGTGGGAGTGTGCTAAATACTTGCGGCCTGCCGTTCGTTTAGTTGCCATTGGGACAAAATGCAGTTATCTGAGGTTGAGAATAAATCCTTAAATAATAATATTTAAAAATACTAAACATTTGAGGATCACTTACTATGTGCTGGGCATCATTCTAAGTGATATATACTCATATAATGCTCACAAAAACCCAATGAGGTAGATACTGTTATAGTCATTTCCATTTTCCAAATGAGGAAACTAAGGTACAGAGAGCATCACTGTGCCCATGGTCACACTGTGGTGAGTGGGAGAGATAGGTAGGGCTCATCACAAGCCCTCTCCTCCAGGATCAATGCCCTTAACCATTGTCTCTCGCTCTCAGAGAAACTGTGTGGGACCTTCTAATCTCATTAGTTCCATTGCTTAAGACTTTTTTTTTTTTTTTTAATCTGAGTGTTCTTATCTATGTCATTAGATAGTTCTTATCTTTCAGATGGGGAAAAGAGGAACAAAAGGGATTAGCTCTCTGCAGCATTGATAGAAAGTTGGGGTAGATAAGTTGCACTAGCAGCCCACACACTAGTCATCCTGAGCACCTGCTGTATTCTATGAAACTGGGGAATGAGCAGGGTGAGACATGATAAATTCCCTGCCCTTAAGAGGGCATTGTATTTCTTGGGTTCTGGTAGCTTTATAATCAAACTTTCAATGTCCTTGTAATTTAAAAAAAAAAAAAAAAGTCTTAAAGTTAGCTTCCTTAGCTTCCTGCGCTGTATTGCTTAAAATGGTTAGCAAACTTTTTTTGTTTCAATCGAGCAAAGGATCTCATAGGGTCTTTGGTATTATTGAATATTTGATTGCCCTTAAGCAGTCAGGGGTGCTTCCTTAGGAAAAGCAAATCACTCCACATGGGAATGTGAAGTACATGGTTTTCCATTGAAGGGTTGCCACTGATGTTTTTCTCATAGGGTTTAGAAATATTCCATTAGTCACAGAAGAGTCCATGGATGTGATCCAATGTCAACGGAACCATCATACTATTTGGGGGATGTGTTATCGGTTGTGTTGTGTTGTAGATAAAGAGGCTTGTGAAAGGAAGTCATTGTATTTGGGTTTTATTCTGAAGTGCATGAGAAGCTAACTTAACAGAAACTAAATGTGAAGATTATTCCCATGAATTTGGAATATTTAGAATGTTTTAACTCCTCTCCTAGTCTTGGAAATCAGTTTACATTGCATATTGTATTTCAATCTGATGTGAATTAAATGGAATGCTCTTTTATGATCTTTAGCTGTGACTGCCTACAGGTTATAAGATTAGGTGAGCTCTGAGTAATTTCACCAAGTTAATTTCACTAACGAAAATTTGTCTAAAATCTAGTACTTTTTAGGCAAACTATTAAAATGTCTAGGATCCCTGTTGAATTAATAAGTTTCATTTGCTATTATAGACTGATTTATCCGTGTGTGTGTGTGTGTGTGTGTGTCTTTGTATAGTGGTATCAGGAAGGGAGTAGTTTGGCCCAAATGATTAAGAAATGTATAGATGCACTACATCAAATCATACTAAGGTGATGTAGGCTACCTACCTGCCTTTGGGCATTCTATAAATTATATTAAAAGGTGTCTAAACAGCTGTGGAAACTTGGTAGCTGTAGCCAGAACAGTGCAGACATTTTGGTTCTAATTTTTAATACTAAGTCATTTAGGGCCATGCGATCCATTGATGTGATCAGGTCTCATAAAGAATCATGATATGATGATCAGGTCTCATAAAGGATCATAAAGGATCAAGTGGACTCTACATTTAATTTTTTTTTTTAAATTATAAAGATAATGTAACAGAATCAAGGAAAAAATTTTAAACTTGAAAACAGTAATTTTGTTTCTGTAACATATCAGCTTTTTTCCCACAGTTCTTCTTGTTCACATGCACTCGTAGTTATTGGAGTACTATTCTTTATTTCAGTCAACGTGTAGTAGTCTCTTTGAGTCTGAACAGCTGTAGTATACCACCTTTTCACATCACCTGGGGGATTAGAACTGTAGAATTTGTAAGTTCAATATGTTTTAGTAGGCTAGCCTATCCTCAGGCTGCTGAGCTCTATGGCATAGACAATAAATTCATTCAAGGCCATGTTCATTAATACTGACTGGTTCACCATGTGTTGTTATGGGTTAGTGCATATTTCTCCAAAGAAGACCATTCAAAGAATGCCATCTCCTCTTCCTCTAAGTCACTTCCTTAAATGCTTTTCATCATGCTACCCTCCTACTCCAAAATTTCCTAGTTCTTAACTATATTAAATATAAATACTTTTTCATATATCAGCCGATTGAACTTTCTGCAACCAATAGAACTTTCTGCAACAATGGAAATTTTCTTTTATGCTATTAATATGGTAGCTACTAGCCTCATGAATCAATTTAGTATTTGAAATGAGGCTGGTTGACTAAGGAACTGAATGGTCAATTGTATGTAATTCTAATAAACTTCAGCACATGTATCTAATGGCTACTGTATTGGTCAGTAAAGACATAGATTTCCAGATCCTCCCTTCATAATCAGGTCAGGCCTGTGTCCTTGGCCCTGTCACATACCACATTTGTACTCATCATTTTGTTTTAAATCATGGCGGTCCTCTCTCACCTGGATTACTTTCTCTTGATTCTTTCAATTAATCCAACTTCTCTTTAGCTCCCAAGGGTCAGAGCAAATCTCCATGAAATCTTTCTATAATTTTGCTGATCTTTCCTTCCTGGAAATGCCCATTCTGTGCCTTTCCAGTGAGGACACATGAATGAATGAATGAATGAATCAACATAGACTTTCATATGTAGTCATTTGCTGTATTTTAGTTTCTTTCGTTGTTATTGTTGTTTTTCATGTGAACTTACCCATTCCCCCAACCAATTTTTATTTCTTTGAAGACAAGACAGTGTCTTACATATTTTCTGTATTTCTTCTGGCACCAAGTAGATGGTGAAACCCCAGAAAATTCCCATGGAATGCTTTGCTAATTGATTGATTGTAAAAAAAAAAAACCTAAATCTGAATTTTTGATTCTCTGTTATGGTTATTGAACCAGTCAACAAGTATTTGTGAAATACTTGGGATGCATTTGGGTAAACTTTGAAGGGCAAACTAATTCTTGGATCCAAAGAATTTATAAGACTGGATAAAAGTAAGGATCAAAAGTATGTGCATATAAACTGTAATATAAGGGTAGACTGATATCTAGAGATGATATCTAGGGATCGTGAAGGAAGTTTAGGAAATAACCACGAGCAATTGTTTCCCAGAAGGAAACCTTTAAATTGCTGGACAAATAATAGAAGTTTACGGCAGAGAAATGAAAAGCAAGAAGGTTGTTTTTTAAAAAAGACAACCTTCTTTTTAGAAAGAGACATTTGAAAAAAGGTCACAGTGGAAGGACCAGGTGTTGTATGGTCAACCAAGTGCTTTTGTTAAAATCAATATTTTATTATATTCATTTTAGGATCAAGAGTTAGGGCTTTTGTCCTTCTTCTCTTGAAGTTCTAAAGTGTGGCAAAGGGCATTCTACTTGCATTAAATATACAACAACTGAACATCTCTGGACCCAAGCTTCTTCACGTGCACTACTAAGACTTAGAGTTTCCCCCAAAGCTTAACTCTTACAATATGGTGATAATGAAGATCTTAGAAAAGGTCACTGAATATGGTTAAGCTATTACTGTATAATAGAATTTAATACACACATATAATGCTTACTGTGTACCAGGCACACTGTTCTTAGTACTTTACTTCTATTAGCACATTTAATCCTTCTACTCACTGTAAGTAGGCATTTTATAGATGGAGACAAATATGACACTTGCCTCAGTTTACACAGGTAGCAGGAAAAAAAGCTAGAACTCGACCCTAGACAGTCTCGTTCTAGAAACTATGTTCCTAACCACTCTATTACACTGCTTTTGCTATGCCATGTGGCCTCTCTGTAATTAGTGTTCCATTAACTCAGAATTGGTGACTTTTGGAATGACTGTAGAGTTAACGGAAAATGGAAGAGATGTCTTATATGCTTGAGGAAATGATTTCAGTACTTGCAAACATTTTAAGAACACCTGCAGACATGTGTATAATCTACAAAGTACAAATACATTATCTGTTGAGTATAGTTCTCATTGGGCAGGTGATATGCATGCTCTATGCACAAATGCTGTTAAAGATATAGTATCAAAAAATGTATAATTTTCTTAGGTGAGGATAAAACAGTATGGCTACATAGATCACTTCTTTTGTCTTATCATAAGGACTCATCTATTTGTTTTAATTTGGTAACTTTAAAATTTTTCAGAAATTTCGGAGTGCTTCAGTCGGGGCCGAGGAATACATGTATGACCAGACATCAAGGTAGGTTACCAGGAGATGCCCCTGGCCACCGAGGAACCGATGACCCTATAAATGTACCACCAAGTTATACTTTTAAATCTTTTTTCTCTGTATACTTTTGTTGAACAATCCGATTTCCTTTGTCTTCAATTCTTTTCTCTACACAAATGACCTTTAAAATACTATTTCTAGTCTTGACCAGTTTTCTGGGTTCTCTACCCCGTCTTCGTCCTTCTGGTGACTAGACATCTCTGCTTTGGTGTTCTTCTGAACCTCACGCTTGTGTGTCTCCACCCCGACGTGTGGATAATGGCACTCTTTGTTATCTGTCCTTGGTGCTCTGCTTCTTTCACACCTGGTCTCCTGCTTTTATTTCTGTTGTGGTTAATGACGCAGACGTTCTGCCAGCCACCCCCTCGAGGCAAAAGGGCCTGCTCGCCTTCCTGCCGCACTGTCACGTCACTCGCCAAGTGCTGAATGTTCTCTTGTACCTGTCCCATCCCCTCCATCGTACCCTCGTTTATTTCCTCCTGAACTATTGCAATGTAACTGATTTCCCTGCCCCAACAATTTCTTCCCCCTTCGGTTCCACTTTGCATATACCTAACTTCCCCTAGCCCACACTCCGGTGTCTTCCATGTATCAGCAGCGCAATGGGAATTAAGGATAGGATGTAACTTCTTACAAAAGACTTCCAGAGGAGACAAATGTAGCGACGGGACAGATTGCAATACGATTGCAATACGATTGCAATACGTTTGCTAAGTGATGAGTCCTGCTACAGAGATACGTAAACAGACAGCTGAGAGGACCTGCAGGCCTGGGTGGGGCTGAGGTAGGTGAAAGCTTCACAGGAAGTGGCATTAGAGCTGGATCTTGAAGGATTAGCAGCAGAAGTTTTCCAGGGAAGGGAGGCAAATTAAGAACATTCTAGGTAGAGGAGCTAGATGTTCAAAGACCTCGGTTGTGATCCTGCCTGAAAGCAGGAGAGGATGGCAAGAAATGAATTCATCTCTTCCATGTATAAAACTTCCAGTGAGTCACCGTTTCAGATAGAATCGAACACAAATTCCTTAGGAAGGAGGTCAGGGCCCTCTATTTGCGTTAACCCTCGTCTCTCATTGGATTCTTACCCTTTTGCTGTTACATGTGTGGCCGTCTTCTAGTCTCTGTCTCCACTTGAAGTCGTCCTGATCCTTTAGGCTCTTGCTCCAATCTCAGGCTCCTCAGTCATCCTCCCAGATCGTCCTAGTCAGAATTTGGGTGTGTGGAGTGGGGAGGAGAGAGGCAGGAAGACCACCGTTCCAAATTGCCTTTTACAATGTGGAGATACATCTATAATTTGCATGCTGTAAATCCCGTTCACTCTATAATCAGCTGTCAAGCCAGTGAGAAGAGCATTGACCCACCTACCAGTCCCTTGACCTTGTGGCTCTTTCTGCTGCCGTCGTTGTCCAGCAGAGTGAGCAAGTGTCTCACCCTCTCCTCGGCTGTAGAATGACAAAGGTGGCTCTTATTCACTGCTGCAGATAGGCTTGGGGGACACAAACCACCTGAAGTTATATTCAAAACCATTTATGTTCATATATACTTTTTTTCTGGGAAGAGAGTTCACAGCTTTCTTCTTGTTTTTTTTAAGCAGTCTGTGCCCCACACAAGTTGCAAGCTACCAGTCTAGGCGATTCTAATATCTTGTCCAGGTCTCAAATTTTATGAATCACTGGCTATATATATAGCAATTTGTTTTTTCCAGACAAAATGACAGTGGAATTGATTCTGTCTTAAATGATTTATTTTCCACCTTGTTCTAAGACACATATTTTGGAATTTGCTTAGTTTATCAGCTTAAGCCTAATATTTTTATCATGGAAGAGGAATATCATTTTGTCTTTCAGATTTTTCTCATTATAAAAGTTTAAAAAAATCAAACATTGAAGAAATATTTAACATAGAAAGCTGTGCTAATAATATTGTAAGTAGGCCATTTTAAGAGGCAAACTTTGAGAGTCATTTTTGCTCTTAGCCTTTTAAAGACTATGAAATTAAAGAGCTAAAAAGAAGGTAGGCTCAATGAAGGGATTCTGATGAGTCAGAAAATATACACAGCATTTATTATTGGATCACCACTGTGTGCCTTACTGCAGTGTAGCAGAAATAAATATTTCTGAACAAACAGGTATATGAACAAAAGCATTCATACATTTGGTTTGTTGCTAGGATAAAAGTGGTAAATTCTATCAATCTTTAAGCTTCAGGCATCACCACTTGCCATCTAAGACCTAACAGAGGTTCTCCTGGCACAGCCGTGCACAGTTGGCCAGGCACATCATGGACTTTCTCCCCTTCTAAGCCATCTGGTTTATGGGCCACTATTAGGAATGTTATATGTATTGTACTAGCAATGACCTTCGGTCTGGTCTCTTCTCTTTTGCCATATGCTATGTTTTGTCTCTGAAATAGAGTAAATATTGGTTAATATTCATACAAAAATGATATCGATATGAAATTGATCAGAAAGGCAGAAACGTCCAAGTGAGTGCATCTGACCCCTGTTTGTTTTCTGTTCACAGTGGCACGTTTCAGTATACCCTGGAAGCCACCAAATCTCTCCGTCAGAAGCAGGGGGAGGGCCCCATGACCTACCTCAACAAAGGACAGTTTTATGCCATAACACTCAGTGAGACCGGAGACAACAAATGCTTCCGACATCCAATCAGCAAAGTCAGGGTATGGCCACATTTGTCCAGTGATGCACAGAGGGCTCAGATGAATGCAATTGTTACCTCACGGCCTTGTGGGAAGGGCATGGAAACAATTCCAAAATAAGTAATTCTAGAACAAATGTCAGAGAGTTGGGGTGAGAGAACATATTGGCTTGTAGTTTATCATTTTAATCAGTGACCAATAAACCCCAGGAAGGGACGTGGTTGGAACATGCTTTCTGACCATATCCAAGGAATTTTCCCAGCTTCATTCATTGCCTGTGTGCCTACCTAGTTGTCGCTGTTGTCTTCAACCAATGGATCTTAATTTTTCAAGTAACTATAAGCCCGAACCTATTCGAACATATTTGCTGCTGCTCTTGTCTGTAAAGGAGGATGCAATTGCGCTGTGTCCTGGGGCCCTTTGCAACTTTGTTTAAAAGCCGTCTGCAGCCCAGTGCTTACTCAGCAGCTGAGGGGTGACTTGGAGAAATTTTACGTTCATCAGTGTTAGTCCTATTTGTGGGAAATGAAAGTGCCCTGGAAGCCTGCCAGCTTTTGGCATTCTCGCTACTGCCAAGAAGGGAGGGAACTGCTAATCCCTCTCCACTGAAAAGGAAGATTATAGAAGAACTCTGAAAAGAGGCTGAAGGACTTTCCAGCCCCGTCATAGAATGATTTTTGCTGCTGCGTGCACAGTACCCCCACCTTACATTACCCGCAGTTACCTCCTCCTTATCTCTTCCGCCTCTAAGAGAGGAGTGCTGTGCTGTGCCCCAGAGCGCAGGGCAGCCCAGCTTACCCCGTCCCCGATTCCGTGCAGAGGCAACGAATGAGGCGAAAGAGAAAGAAGAGTCTCTGGGCCCCTGTTGGCTGGCCTGCCTGTCGCTAGCTTTTGGTAAGATCGTTGCAGTGGTGATGTCTGGATCAGCTGGATTTTCTGGCTTGGTTTTAATGAGAAAGACAAGAAGGATTGCTGCTCATTTCTCCATCCAACAGCCTTCTTCCCTCCAAGGCTGCCAATCCCAGATCAGAGCTGTCGGAGGCAGGGCAGTTGAGAGTGAGCTAATGTCCCACCCAAGGTTGAGCGCATTGCAGATAGGAAGGCGCTTACTGTGCTGTGTGCCCGCCAAGGGAGTTAGTATGTTCCCATAGGAGGTCAAGGCCATGGCGAAGGGATGCCTTAATAAGAAGAATAGTGATCAAGGCTGTGGTGGAGGGATGCCATAATAATAATAATAGATGGAGAGATGCCATAATAGTAATAACAACAACCGCAATAAGACCCGCATAGTAACAACTGATATTTATCGAATATATATTCTGTGTGCCGTCTCTTTGTTAAACACCATACACATAGTAACTAATTTGAAACTAAAAACTACTCCGTGTAATAGGCACTGTTATTTTTATATTATAATGAGGAAACTTGGCCTTTTAGAAGCTAGTAACTAGTCTGGATTACATAGCTGAAATGTGAGGGAACCGGGATGTATCCCAGTCAGTTAGACTCTTGAACCCATTCATTCTCTTCCCCACTAAGGTGCACTGTGTTGGCTAGCATGGAGAGCTGAAAGGCGGAGGCGTTTTAGACTGGAACCCACCTCTGGGTATATATCCTATAATTTACATGCAACACCCTTGCATGTGGATACCTGATAAGAAGATACTAGATAATTTTTTTTTAATCTTGTAAATTTTGAATAAGTGTCTAACTTACCTACACCTTCTTAACAGCATTAGCATCACCTCAAAAAGATGGAGGACGGGTAGTGGCAGTATTCTCAGGTCATGACAACAGGGACTTTCCCAAGGGTTCATCTTTATTGAAACCATGGAAATAATTTAATACGGATATTTTATTTCTTTCTGCTTCATTTTGGCTAAAACGAGGAGCTTTCCTTCCCTTAAGCGCTTCATTCTAACACCCTTGGAGAGCAGGATGGCATCTCTCAGGTGGATCTTTCTTAGCCCCCAGCTCTGGGGGAAGGGAGGAGGGGAGGAGGGGGCAAGTGGTTTGGAGGAAAGAGGGATGCACTTGGAACCTACCAGTGTTACTTTCCCAGAACTGTGTTTCGTCTAAGTGGAAGCGCATAGGCTTGGTAATAGCAGTTTCAAACTGCCTTTTTGTTTATCACAGAAGAAATAGATTTCCATACCAAGAACAAGCCATTATTAATGCTAATTTATTCATTTGCTACAAAAGATTACCTTAAATGTTATTTTTATTTTGGAACAGACAGATGCAAACAGCAGAACACCCAGTAAACTTTTACATGTAAATGGAAGTTTGAAGAAGTGGGAGGGAAGAAAATGAAGAGCTGGCTGAGCTGTGGATCCACCAGCACAGTCAGTGGTGTCCTTTCCGGGTATTGCCATGCCTTGGAAGGTCACGCTGCTTTTAAATTCAAATAATACAGATATACATTTCTAAACTAGTTTTCCTAACAAGCATCTGCTTCCTGCATAACAAGTGTTCACACACACGTTGGGAATAAGACAGATTTTGAATTGACTGTACCAGCACAAGCATGTATCTGGCATTTGTCATTTGTCAGGCGTGAGGGCTGCTATGGTGAGTGGCACTGTCCCTGTCCTCACTGAGTTTGAAGCCAATGGGAAGACATTGCCATCGGCTGAATAATTGTAAATAATTAAGTAAATGACTACAAGTGTGCAAAATGCTACAAAGAAGAAATTATTAAGCAATAAGGGTCAATGAAATATTCTTCTGGAATAGTAGGAAAATGTCTAAGAAGTATGTTGGACATGGAGTGAGAAGGGACAAGCCAAATCCCTGATACGGTAAAGGGTTCTTTGGGTTTGTTTGTTTCTTTGCTCGTTTTGGTACTTCCTCCATCTCATAAAAGACAGTGAGTTCATGTGTATTTAGCTTAATATGGCTGTTTATAATTTAGAACTAAAAGGGGTTTGGGTTTCTCAAGCTCATTTTTAAAGCACCCCGCATTATATTGAAATAAATAACGTAGTTGACCTTGTATCTTTTGGTCTGTGGTTTAGATCTATGTTCAGCAATACGAAGTCATCTCATTGTATTCCTCTCATTACTTTAGTATTTCTCTCATTAAATCAGTATTCCATCCTGAGGCACTTAATTAGGCCAGAAACAGATGTTTGCTTCTTCATAAATGGTGCCAGTTTCTTTGTTTCCGGATACAAAATTTCAAAGATGTGCTTGTTTTCAGTACAAGAAACGTTTTTTTTTTTAAATTTTATTTTGGTATTCCCACTCACCTTGCAAAATAATAAATTTGCTGCTTATCGGTTAATATGGTTGTTTATGATTCAGGGTAAAAAGGATGTAGGATTCTCTTTTTCCATTGTTCTCACTTCCCAATCATTTTTTTTAAGTAGGCCCATTTTAAAACAAGACAAACCATATAACTGAGGCTTGTCTGGGCTTCTGTAAAGCAAGGAAAGCAATATTACAGAGATACAGCTCCAGTAGAACTTCTGCTAGAACTTCCAGAACTAGAGACTGTGTGGAGCAGCCGAGGCACCGAACAGAAAGTAAGTCACGTGATTCTCCCCTCTGCAGAGCGTGGTGATGGTGGTCTTCAGCGAAGACAAAAACCGAGACGAACAGCTGAAATACTGGAAGTACTGGCACTCTCGGCAGCACACGGCAAAGCAGAGGGTCCTCGATATCGGTAAGTCGACCTGGTCTTTGGCAAACTGACAAGTTGTTATGTTGCAAAGGAGGGCCCAGCACAGGAATCACAGCTAGGACCCACATTGCTTCTGTGATGTGCCAGGCACTAGTCTAATAGACATTTAGTGCAAATGAGACTGAGAAATCAAAATTGGGCTAAGCTGAGTTGTTCTGACAGTCAACTGTGTCCTATATAAGAATAGCAATATAGAGAGATTTGTAAGGATCATGCCAGTTTCTAAAACATATTTTCTTGCCCTCCCGCGTTTGAGCTAAATAGGCAGGCAGGCCAGATGAACTCTAACCCTTCTGTGACATGAAAGACTTCAGGCTCCTTTGGCTCTAAGGGACTTGTGAAGGTCACAGTTACATAGTGAGTTCTGGTTCTCACTTCTCTGTCCCTTCCATTCTAACACATGTCTAGTGCAGATAGTACTAGGTAGTCAGGCAAATGAAACCTTTGAGGGACTTTCTGTAGCAGTAAAGAAGGAACGACTCTGCCAAGTACATGTTCTGGAGATTGTAACTCCTAAATATGATGTATGTTCTCAGAGACCTATAGTCCCCTCAGTGGGACTCAGAGTCCAGTCAGGAAAGCAGAGCTCATGCCAAATGGTGCAAAGGAGGGCTTTTGCTGCAAAGGTTGGGAGGGCTGAGGGCACCGTGAGGCAATCCAGAGATGAGCAGCTGCTCTTACCTGGAGGGCTGGAGCATCAAAGGGAAGAGGTGGTGGGTGTTGGGGTGCCACCCAGCAAGAGCTGGAACAATGCTGGGGCTGCCTCCACAGAAGCTGGGACCACAGAGGGGCCGGCTTTCCAAGAGCAGGTAGAACCACAGAGGAATTTCTGCCAGAGACACCCCTCAATGCCGAGTGGGCAGAGGAGTGCCCTGGCTTTGCTCTGCCTCCTAATCTCCCACCAGTGCTTCCTGTTGGCCAAATTACCTGGAAGCCGCTGGGCACGTGACCCTAACAAATGCAGTTTTCTGGAATCAACCTCAGACACAGAGCAAAGGAGGGGAAATCAGAGATTGTATCTTCAAGTTTCCAGAAAGTACTTAAAAACACAGTAATATATAATAAATACACATAAGTAATATATAATAAAATACATAGACAGTGTTTCTAAGTAATTTTTAATACTTTATGCTGTTTCAGTAAGCATTCATTACTACCACATTTTGCAGACCAAGAGACTGCAGGCCAAGCGCAGGCAAAGTGAAGGTTTCTATCATATTGAGTATCAGAAGGTTTTACTAAGCTATTAGAGCGATGTTTGCTTTGATTTCTTACACACTGCTGTGATAGATGTTTTAGACCTTCCACCTCACCCCTGTAAGAACCCCTTGACCAATGGCAGAGAGTTTAGTGATGAGGTTAGGGTTAGAGACTCATCATAGAATATATTGAAACTAATTACTAGTTTATCCTGGAAAATGTTTATGCACCTCCTTACCTCACACCACACACACACACACACACACACACACACACACACACACACGCACACACGCACACGCACGCACACATGTATATACACAAACACATATATTCTATTAACTAGTCCAACATATTTATCTAATAAAGAAGGAAACTGAGGCCTAGAGGGGCTTCCTGACTATCATCCTAAGGGACTTGTCTTCAGATGATTAGTGCAAGAACTGGGATAAGAACGGTCTTCCTCATCCCGTTTACACATTGAACCTCCAAGACCAACTGACTGAGGACAAGGGTTTGGAGATACTTGCCTTAACCTGCTTTGTAGCCAATCTGCATAAAGCAGAGGAACAATTTTATTTTATTTGAAAAGTTAGCCTTATAATTATTACCCAAGAAAATGAGAGAAGCAATTAAATAGCAATGTGGACTAGGTCCAAATAAGGCAAATAATAAAAGCATTTTACTGGCATAGCTGTTGGTTCAACTTTGATATTATTATAAAGTTGACTTTTCTTAGACAAGAACGATTTCTCAGCTCTCATAGGACTTCAAATCTTATCTCTCTTCTTTATCAGCTCCTGCCTGCCTTCATACTTTTCTCTCATGTAACCCTATATACACACGCGCATGCACACACATGCACGCATACGTGCTTTAGCTTTCACATCTGTGGCTTTTGCTAAGTAGCTTTATGGCTATGTGGGCTCCTTGCTCTGAATCTGAGACCAAGGCATAAAATCAGCCCCTTAGCTTTAAATGAAAAATCAATTTTCTGACCACAGTCTATACCCCTAATATCAACCTGACAGCTACTCACAGGATGAAGGAAATATACAAAAATCATGTAATTCATTCTTCTACTAGATTAAAAAAAAAATCAAACCGTGTGTTCCTCTGCCAGAGGGTGGTTCACACCATTTCTTATATGAAGGGGAGATTTGAGAATGTTTGGAGGACTACACTGTGGCTCAACCCAGAGGTTTATTTATCTGTGCCTGCTGAGGCTGAAAGCAGGCCAAAGAGCACATGTACTAAACATCTGCCAGTTTGGGCTGAGAACTTTCTAATAGACTAAAAAAGAAAAGGAAGAATCCAAAATTATTTAACATATTACTTTTTATTAACCTCCTTGAAGTTGGAGGTCAAAGTCAGGGCTCCAAAGTCACAGTTCCCAAATCGTCACCAGCCACTGTGGTCAGCAAGTTCAAGTGAGCCACAAGTAATAACCGGTGGCCCTTGATGTCTGTGGGTGAGCCATAGGGGAGATTCAGACTCCTCAGGTTATGTACAACATAATTTTGTGAGATGGGGATGCACAGTCTTTCATCTCATTTTCCAGCCCTCCCTCCGCCACTCCTGCCTCTCTGCCTTCGCTCCACGCAAAGCCGGGGGAGCTGTCTCTTCTCTTTGTCTTTCCTTATTCGGCATCCCCTCAGCGCTTGTGCTCAAAGATTGTTCTGTCGTCTCTTATACCCCATAAAAATGATGTCTGGCGAACAGTCTGTATCTTTTCTTACATAATTTGTCTCACTTTGGATTCCACTGGTGATTGATCTTTGAGGCCGTTCCTGATGCTGTTTAGCCTCTCAGTGCTGGTTGCCTAATGGGGAGAGAACCCGCGGTGTCCCTCACGGAGTCCCATCGGTGGGTCTGTGCGAAGGAGAGTGGGAGCCTGAGGACCCAGGGCCCAGGGGAGGAGGCTGCTCCTCAGAGTACATGGCGCCTCAGCTCCCAGGTTCCTGTGTCTTGAGCAGGGTTCCTGGTGAGGCTGCTCCTGCATAATACCAGGCTCGTCTCTTTGGGAGGATATTTGCACTTCGCAGGGCTTGTTCCCTCACTTATAGGCCTTTGCTTGTTGTCACCTTATCAGAAGGACTTTCCCTAAAGAGACCTTTCTCAACCTGTGTACCCATCACGCCCACATCACGGTTGCACTGCCTTGCCTTTATGTTGCTGCAGAGTGCTCATTACCCAACATGTTTTTTTATGTACGTGTTTCTATTTATTGTTGTTTCCCTCTCCTACCATGAAGGCAAACACCTGTCTGTTTTGTTTCCTGTTCTAGCCTCAATGCTCAGCACAGGGCCTGAGACATAGTGAGCATTCAATAAATGCTTCCTGAATGAATGAATGAATGAATGTACGAACTAACAAATGCATGGATAAAACTTGCTGCGCTAATAGAAATTAGGCTCCTGAGGGGTGAACTGTGTCTCAGTAACAGCCCCTATGTGTTCATTTTCTTCTATGTTCCAGACTCTGCTATGCATCATACGTAAACATTTTGTCCTTCATCCTCAAAAACAACTCATTTTGTTTGTTTGTTTAAAAACCAAGATTGTGAGGGGTTAAGAATTTTACCCAAGGTCATGCACTTGGTAAGTGGTGTAGTTGGGGTGGAAACCCAAGAATGCCAGTTTGCATCTCTGTTTTATTTGTTTGTTTTATGCTAGTCCTCACTCCTCTGTATACTGTCTTTGTGTCCCACGCCCTAGGTAGCTCTTGGCCCCCAGCAGGCACCGACTCCGCGTAGAATGACTGAAGACATCCACTGACTGACCTTGCCCCGACACCCTCGTTCTCGCCTCTGCGCCTTCCTCTCCCGGCTCTGAGAGCGTTTTGCAGTCTGGGTGGTGGGACTCTTGGCTGCTGCTCGTTCTGACATTTCTGAAAGCTGGTTCAGATATGTGGTTCTTGTACATTAGGCCATAAGCTATTTGGGGACGCAGGGAGGAAACGTTAGCAATTAGCTCTTATTTGATATAAGTAAAACAAACAAATCCTGGCCCAAGTGGATTCTGCTGCTTTTCAAAGCATACGCAAGCAGAGGGCTCACAAGTTCTTTCTTGTGAGCTTGTTGAATAACAACAATTATTCTAGGTCATAAATACATTTACATTTTGCAGCCCAAGGAGCATTCCTGTGCCGATTATACCTCCCATGTGGATAGCTACTTAGATTCTATCTGTCCTTTGCTTGTCTCTGAGTGAGAAAGCCCCTTTATAATGGGGCATGGAGTTAGTGTTGGTCCCATATTAAGGACTATCAACTTGCAGAAAGGCATGGTTATTCCACATTCATTCAGCAAACATGTCAAACCCTTCGTTAGGGTCCGGCGATTCAGAGCTGATTAAGGCCCCTGTTTTCTAACTGCTCAAGCCTGGAGGTGAGAAGATGTCACAGGGCGAGGGCCAGCGCGGAGGGGCGCTTCCCAGAGGAGGTGTTTTGGAGACCTCTCTGAAAGGGTAATAACATGTGAGGTCACAAAGGTGAGTGAGTGCTACGAGCCAAAGAAAAACCCGAGAGAAAGCACATGCAAAGGTCCGGGAACTAAGGCAGCAAAACCAAAATGAGATCTGCAGATTATTTTATAAAGTCTAGGAAACTGTTAGCACCGATGGAGGGGGTGAAACT
This sequence comes from Pteropus vampyrus, assembly GCF_000151845.1. NCBI lineage: Eukaryota > Metazoa > Chordata > Mammalia > Chiroptera > Pteropodidae > Pteropus > Pteropus vampyrus. The sequence goes on from NW_011889068.1 coordinate 1,827,032, forward strand.
CTCACACATGCTAGTGGGAGTGTTCATTGATTCAACCAATACGGAGAGTGGGGTGAAGGGAGGAGGGCCCGAGTAAATGGGGGTGAGAAAGTGAGAGAGAAGGGTCTGGTCGTTGAGGAAAGGCTTGCTTTTTAAGGCAGGGATCTTAGGGCTTCAGGGATGTGAAGCATTAGTGGAATTTGCTGGTTTCAAGATCTAAAAGGAATCCCCCTGGTCCCCAAAGGAGGCTGACTGTGCCCAGCAGGGCGTCTAGAGTGTGAGAGGGCCGTGGACTCCTGGCGCCTGTCCGCGGATGGTGGCAGACCTCGGAGCCGCAGGTGGACGATTGGAGAAACGCTTTTTCAGAACCTTTGTAAAGACCCATCTGAGGGTCATCACCATGCCAGATGCGGAGGGTAATTAAGCGCCGAGTTTCTCGTCCTCTGCGGCTTTGACACTCTCTTGGCTCCACGGAGTCATGTTTTGCAGTTTTGTTGGGGAGATATTGAAGCGCGTGTGGTGCATGTGTTTATACTTTTTATAGCGAAGCGTAACATACCTACCTTGTTTTTTAGCTAATCCCTGTTTTTCTGTGGTCTGATGGAGTAGATTTTAGAGATCCACGTAAGAGAGAGAAAATAAAGTTCTATCTACATATTTTCGTTCGTCCAGGTGGATCTGTTCCACTCGAACGTCAGTCCCCCAGATAGGGACGGACGGAGGAGCATGTGCAGGAATAATAGTCAAGTAGAGGATTGTGGCAAAAGGGCATTTCCCTTTAATAAATTGCTGTACTTGATTTCAGGCGCTTTGATAACCATTGAGGAACTTTAGCAGGACTGTAATGAGATGATCTCGGTATTTCAGAGAGGTAGTTCTGGGCCAGCCTGTGGGTGGGATGAAGTGAGGCAGTGGGGAGAGCACTGAGAGCGGTGAGAGGAGGGAAGTGTAAAGGGGACATACAAAGGTAACCCAGGTATGAGAGGCAAATTCTAGAAGTGATTGGCTTTCCAAGATGCCTGGCTGTGAGGGTAAAGGAGGAAAAAAAGAGAGCAGAAAAAAACGCCACTTTGCAACTGGGCACGTGCCATGCTGGGGCACCAGGAGGAGCCGCGTGGCTGGGGAGGGAGGCTGGCCAGATGCGGAGTTCAATGACTTTGAGGTGACCTCTACGCCTCTACGCATGGAGCGGGGTCGCAGTTCCCTGGGACTCATTTGCATCGTGGAGTTTGCACAGCGTGAGCCATTTAAAAAATATTTGAAATGCATCATAAATCACAAAATAAACTAGACTACCTACAAAGTCTACGCAAACAGTGGATAGTTCCCAAACCATTTTCTGGAGAAGGCACAGTTTACCATTTGCCCTCTTTTAAGCAGGGAAGAAAAATTAGGAGAGGTTCAACAATTGATATTGACTTTATAGAAGGAGAGCCAGAAGCCACGACAGATAAACTGAGTCACATTCATGTGGAATTTCTCTCTACTGAACAGAATTAATAATTACTTTACTACTTTACATGCAGATGTTCTAAGATAACAAACAGCACCAGGTTTGCATTTTCAGAATGGGTGGTCTGGATTGTAATGTAATGAGACTGATTCCACGAGCACATCTAAATGAGCATCGTTGCTTTACGGTCACATCCAATAATGGAACCACTATTGATATAATTTTGTAGTTAATTGTGAAACCAACCATTTGCTCTTTCTTCAATCTCCGTCTTTCATTTTGGTTCGTAGTAATCTTTTCCTGTAGGGGATTATAATACCTCAGGATGTATTAGTTATTATTGTTAATATTAATCCTGTAGTTTTCCATGGTAATTAGCAGGCAATTATAGTACATCTTTGGTTATTAACACGTGATTATAGGATTTTCATCTGTGCTCTAATACAGATCTATTTCTTAAGTGCCAGTTTTTAAATTGTTCTCTGTTGGTAGCAGATTGATATTAAGGTAAAGCTTTTCATGAAAACTTAAGTTCCAAATAAATCAAAACATTTCTTCAAGTTTAGTTCAAAATCATTTTCTTTTAGGGTTCAGAGAAGCCTGTCAGAACTCTCAAGCACAGAATTTTGCTGACTACTGTGAATTATTCATCTTGGCTGATCTGCCCTGGGTAGGAGCTCTCTTCAACCTGGAGTTAAACTTCAGTTTAGAATAGGGGTTGTGATTAAACTTAAGTAACATTGTTTTTTCCTTGAATTTTCTAGAGGAGACTGGTTGGATGTGCCCTACAAGTGTGCTTTTTTGCAGTTTTTATAGCCAAACTTGGATTGGGCTACTCAGAGCTGTGCAGAAAACTGAGAGGGTGGAGATTAGGGGTGCAGGCGGTCAGGGACGCAGCCACTGCCTCCCAGAAGGTCACATAGCTGAGTGGTCAGTGCCAATTCATTGCCCAAACAGGCCTCAGAGACAAGAATGCCCAGGAACTCCCCTCTGTCTTCACTACGGTTTGCCACCTGCCATTTAGTTTGTTCTCTGCAAGGTTCTCCTTCCCCCAGGGCATGCAGGCCTGCTCTCTCTCCCTGTAGTTGAGCAAGTGTTGGTCCACCTTCCTTTAAAAATAACTCAAGTGAATATAATTTTGATTCTGGATGTTTTCCTAGACTATTTCCATGCTTCTGAATAGATACTAAAAGTAAATTTGATCCGAAACAAAACCAAACCTCTCGAGAGCCTCCAGCTTTATAAAAACACTGGTGAGCGTGTAGGCAGTGAGTCAAACTGAGTTAGAAGAGCGACCTTGACCCCTACCCCCTCCACAGGAGGGAAGAGGCTGGGGTTGGGCCAGGTGCTGTGAGGCCTAGGGTCTTGCTCTCTTTCCGTGGCCCCTGCTGTCATCACAGGCATGCACAGTGTGAGGCACCCTTTCTGTTACAAGTGCTGAAGCTACAGTTACTGAAAATCCCTTTTCATCTCCAACTTGGTTAGAAAACATTGATATGATTAAGTGTGGTAGGCTATTAGGTTATATATATTTTTAAGCGTTATAAAATGCAAGTATTTGAAATTAACCTTAGTTCAGACAGAATATATTAGTTTTCCATAATAATCGAACCACTGTGGCTTTCCATTTATTGCATGCATGTCTCCGTGTGAATCCTAGAAGCTCGTTTTGTTGGGGACAAAGCTCTGGGGAGAATCACTTCCTCCTTGACATATGTACCTGGTAGTATTTTTCTAGACCCCCGGGGAGGGGTCCAGGACAGTGCCCCAGGGTCCTCGAATTACCCATACGTCCAGGTCCTGATCCTTTCAGACTTCCCTTCAAGCTGTTGCTGGGTGTTTCCCTTTCCTTCCACTCCATGTTTCTTAGAAGTGGAGCCCACTTTTCACCCCACATCCCAAACAAGCATGTCTCTATCCAGCGTAACCTGTCTTTCATTAACATTTTTTAATGCCGAACCTGTAGGTCCGTTTTTGCTCTTCATTGGTTTTCCTAGTTACCTCCAGCCTCTCCTTTGCTCCTTCTCCGAGGCTCTCCTTGCCTCGAGTAGCCTGCCCTCTCTCCTTCACCTGGTAGATGTTTCACCCCTTAGGACCCTGTCCATCTGCCCCGACTTGGGTGAGATCTTCCTAATCTTTCCAGGCAGAGTCAGTGCTTCCTCCGTGGCATTTGGTTTATATCCAAAGCCATAGCACTTGGCCGTGTTTCACGTGGTTTATCACTTTACATTCTGTCCATCTCGCTAGATGCTGAGCTTCTTAAGGAGAGGATTTTTTTTTTTTAACTTTGTATACCCAGCACCTGGTACAGAGCCTGGCACAGAACAGATGCTTAACCAGTGTTGAGTAGTTAATGAACAAACCACTATATGCGGTTTTGTGTGTTTAGGTAAAACTCACTGTAAATAGGCACGTGTCTAGCTGAGGTCACGCTTTTTCTTCTGTGCTGAAAGAATTAATTTCGGTCATATTTTTCTCGACGTCAGGGAGCTAAATGTATATTTGGTACTTTAATTTCTTATATTTTAAAAATTATTTTATTATCCTATAGCCCTTTTGATGAAACTTGTTTAACAACTCTTAAGATTTAATTGCTAGCAAGGAAATATTATATATGTACTAATAAACCAGCAGAAATTACTCCTTTTTAACTTAACTAGAAATTATTATTATTACTTTGAAACAAGCAATAGGAAATTGTTTAAAAGCAAATTTTCCAAAGAAAAAACATAGCTGGATTTGGAAATTAAAAATTCCAATTAGTGTGGTCCTTTACTATTTTTTTCACCACTCCTAGGAAGGGCATTTATCTGGTTCCAGGACATTATTGTTTGATGAAACTTTTCTGGGGAAGGGTTTCCCCCCTGCTGACAATTTTAAAGCCCCAAGTGGTCAACCAGAAGGAATGTTACAGAGACGATGCTAGAAGACCCCCCTGAGAATCTGTTTTAATGAGAGGGTAAAACAGTCCCATAGATACTGGTTTAGATTATGAGCTTTCAAAATTACCACACACACACACACACACACACACACACACACACACACACAGCTGAAACCACTTCAAAGATCCACCATATTTAATACCTGTCTTCCATCTTTTTCTCTGAATTTACTGGGTACCACATTGCTTTTTCCCTAATCGGTGGGACCTTTTCTATATCTTCAGCTACGTAAGACCATGCGTTCATTTCAAACACAGAATCCTTGCTTTTATTTATTTTCATGTTTCCCCCCTTGGGGCCTAATTATTTTCTTTCTTCAGAGATATATCTAATGAAACCTCAGATAACCCATGACCTCACATTTTAAAATATTATTTGATTGGCTTAAAAAATTAGAAAAAGTACCTGGAGATACAGTCTGATAGTTTCATGAGACTCATCTATTTACTTAATAAAACTACAGAGCTGGTCTTTTCAGCCATCCTCCAGCATTTACTAGAAGCCTCTCTCTCACTGTGCCTTTCAACAGAAACAAATTTATGCCTCCGCAATACCCCCAAGTGTGAAATTAGGCAAATCTAAAGTTTTTCTTCTTTGTTTACAAAACCTAAAACTTGCCAAGGGAAAGTTTTTCCAAAATTAAATTAAGCTCATTTAGGTTGTAGAAGCCAAAATAAGGTGAAACTAATCTGAAGAAAGTTCTTTGAACAGGCTCCAGGAATGTGGAGCCGCCCCTAGTTTTTCTGCTCTTGAAAAGACAAGTATTGAAATAACCGCGTGTGCTCACTAAACGGCCGTCTGGTCCTTGTGCGGCAATCCTGTGAGGCAGGCGCTGGCATTGTCTCCACCGCACAGGCAGATTGGGGAACCAGCTCAGCGGGGTTATGCGGCTTGTCTGAGGTGGCTGCTGATTCAGCTGAACTCACATCTATAGCCCCAGATGCTGTGGTCGGCGTACGAAGGAAAATAGTGACAGCAGCAACAGCTTCTCTCCTTGGAAGGACAAATTTACCTTCCTGAAGAAATATATTTAAGAGAATTAGAATTTCAATTTTGAAGTAACATCTACATCCTCTAATAATTGGTGGAAAATAAACGGAAATAGCACCATGAGTAATTCAAATATCAGTCATCGCAAAAGTCATTCATGTAGCTAACTAGAATAGCCAATGCATTCTTTCCCCTCCACCCCACGCCCCTCACACTGACCCCTTAACAGACTTAGCTTCTTATGTCTGTAACCGGTTCTGTACATGTGATCGGGTGGCCAGGAGCAATTGAGGAAGATGGAAATGGAGGTTAATCTGAATGGAATTTGAGCAGCTGAAGGGATTGGGTTTGTGGTTCAAATTAAGTGAAAGATAATCCATCTGAGGATTTACAGTTCTTGTAACAGGTCTGTGTCCTGTCCCATCAATTACTTAAAAGCCATCTTTTGTTTGAAGCTGTTCAGTCTGCAACTTAAAGGTACAATTATATGTGTTTGAAAATCGTTTCTGACACTGAGGGCTGCTAGACACTAGAATTGGTCTCGAAGAGACTATTGAATGTCTTGTAGAATGGCACTTCTCAAGACTCTTATTGCTAACACAGTACCATCATTTGAGAGAGTTCGATTTTCTTTCATAAATTAGTGTTAGTTTAACTGGGGAATATTACAGTTTCTAGAGATATCTGGGGTGGGAAGAGGTTGAAAGCTGTTGTTCTTGAGAGAGGAGTCTTGTTTGTAGGTCTGAAATGATTCAGCTGATACATAGGTACAGAAGCATGTGTGCTTATGTGTCTGCACATAGGTTATGACCTATTGTCAGTTTGAGGTCAAGTTTACAGGTCAGAACCAGGATTCTTTGAAAATGAAATCAAATAGAATAAAGAATACTAACATACATGGAATACAGTAATGGGTTATAATGTAAAATGCTTTTCTTAAAGTAAGTTTATGGTTAACGAAATTGAAAGCTATAATGTTGGCCTATACAATTCCTTCCCAGAAACAGAAGGGTGAATCAAACACAAATAAAATATTAGATTTTGCCTAAAGGAAAAATTCCAAGAAAGTCCAACTTAAATGTTACTTTAAGTGAGGGTATGATAATAAACCATGGAGAGGAAATAGTAATAATATTATTAATTCCTGCTTTAGGATCAAATAGTCGCTCTCTGCCCATCACATTCTATGAGTCAGAAATTAGGTCTTCATAATTTCAGCCATCATCGTTCTGGATTATGTATGGAAAGGTGTTCAGTTGAAAAGTTGTGTATCACAGAAATTAAAGAGCTCTGGCTTTATATGTAGATAGAACTTCTTAGGTTCCAATCTCAGCTTGGCCCCTTAAAAGCTAAGTGACTCTCAGGGAGGGGAGGTACTTAGCACATTTGCCTGTTTCCTATTCTACAAAGTAGGAGTTAAGAAAAAGGCTGGTGACCAGAACTGACCAAAGTAATGTTTGTGAAGTATCTATATTTGGCACACACTCAGCTCTCAAAAACTGGTGCTATTCCTATTATTTGCTCAGGGATCAAGACCAAATGATGGACATACAGTTAGTGCCTCTACAATTCAACTCAAGTGTCAACATACTTAAGGAAACCAAGGTTACTTTACTTGGGAAAAGCATTATAAAGGAAATAACTCACTAGAGTTCTTGTGAGTCATTTAAAAAGCTGCTTCTTTGATTTTGAAAAAGAGGGAAAAAAATCTCAGAACCTAGTTGGACTAAGTTTTATTATTCTATTTCAAGTCAGAGAGCGAATCCTCCTAGAATGGCTCTCGACTGTTTCCTGAGTTTGAGCTGATCCTATTTGACCTTTGCAGACAGCGGGGAACAGATGTTTGAGGATGGGGGGGATGGGGGAAATAGAGACCAGTGTTGTTCTCATCGCACACCATGGACTAGCTGGGTCTGTTGTCTTAGATGTTGTTCTTTTCGTAAATGAGGAGATACAAGCTCAGGGAGGTTTCATAGTTCACCGAAGGCCACAGGGCTTGGTGAGAGGAGGATGGAAATTTAATTCAGGGCCGTGCGTCTCCACCACCAATCTCATTCCTCCTGTGCTTTGGGTGCCACCCTATAAATGGATTTCTTGTATATCCTGACCCCAAATATGCAAACCACCCCGAGTTCTTAGCTTAAAAAAATAAAACTTCTTAGGCTGCAGTGTATGCACACCGAATTAGCAACAGTGCCCTGAGCTATCATCAGCATTCCAGGTTCATTATTTCACTAGTCCAGACAGAATCCACACCTTTCAGAGGAGAAGCAATTTTTATATTAATTGTACCACTCCTTTTAATCTCCAACAATATATACAAAAATAATTAAAAGGAGTAGTTATAATTTACCAAGCATGTGAAACTTAAGGTGAAAGAATTCAAAGTTCCTTTGACGACATTCCAGAATCACACTTACGCACACAATCAGTTTGAAGAAAACTCAATCTATAAAAGTCTATTAATAGACCACTGATTAAATGCAAAAATAAAAAAGATAACAACATGATTTACCACCGTGCTGCCCATAATAGTTAAAATAGAATCCAGTCCCGCAGTTTCTATGCAGAATGTAACTTGCCAGAAAAAAAACACATGAAAGCATTGCACATTCACCCATGCTCAGCAGCCCTTTGCTGGCAAGTAGAGTTTATCTTCTCCCTCCCACCCACCCCTTGTTTCCTCGGGAGTGTTAACTTTTGAACCTTTCCTTCAGTCTTCGTGGTGCCTGCAGGATATGATCTGGAGATGTTTTCTTTGCTCCTCTGTAGTGTGGCATCCCAGCTTTGCCCTCCTTTGTCAAGGAGTTGGCAATTGTCCAAAAGTGTCTCCTTTCTCTGCTTCCTCTCTCCTTAGCACTTCTTTACCAGCTGGTTGCCATGTAGCATGTGCTGTGATTTTTTTTCCGCAAGGTGTTAATATCGGGTGAACATTTGTTGTTTGATTTGCAAGATAAATATAGCAGTGGTTAAAAGTTTGTCCTTTGGCACCAAACAGACCCGGATTCAAATCACAGGATGGCCTGTCACCAGCCACATGATCTTCTACAAGCAGCAACTTCTCTGTAGGAAGAGGATCCTAATGCCTACCCCGCAGAGTGCTTGATTAGATGAGGTAACCTTGGCGAAAGGGTTGGCACAGGCCGGCACTCAGTAAGTTCTAGGTCTGTGGCAGTTGTTCTTATCCCAGGAGTATTTGCCTTTGAATGTCAGGAGATGACAACGCCCTTACCCAAAGGAAAGAGTGTTTCAGAATGGGATTCCAGGCTTGAGAACAAGCAGACTTCTTGGAGCAGATGATACTCAGGTCTCACCATACAGGTAACTGCCTGAGCCTCCTACATGTGGTGTTCGTGTCTTCCCAATAGGAGAAATCTTCTAGGAAGAAGAACAACCTGTTTCGTGGACTTCATTGATTGTGTAGGGCCTCACCAATAGGCGTAGTGCTTTCTAAGACCATGTGTGGAATGAGGCAAATGCACCTAAAGGATTCAGTCATTTCAATTTGCCATAGAATGGTGCTATCCAAAGTTTGGTCTGCAGCCTGGCAGCATCGGCCCTACCTGAGAGGTTATTAGAAAGGCAAATTCTTTGTCACATCCTGGACCTGCCGAATCTCTGGGAGTGGGCCCAGACATCTGCATTTTACCAAAGCCTTGCAGGTGGTTCTGATGCACCCCAACATTTGAGAAGCACTGTTATAAGACATCCACTCAAGAGTACAAGGTACAGGAATCCAGACTCATTCTCCATCTTTAGAGGGCATCCTAAAAGCCCCAGAGAAGGTACATGGCTGTACACTCCTGTACTCCTTACTCTGATGTTCCAAGGACACACACAGCCTGACAGAGGACCTTGGAAAGTTTAGCCCTGTCACTGGCAACATTAGCGATGAGATCAACTTTGTTTTTATTTCAGTAGACAGACTCCCAGTTCTTCTTCTGATGGCTTCATTCTTTTTGATGCTTTAAGCTAGTCATGTACTTTAGGATTGTCCCTTTGTATGTAAATTACTAAGATTAACAAGAACTACCTTTTATCTCAGATGCAACTGGCATATTTTTCCTTAGAGATTCATTTTAGCCAATTATAATTTCGTTCTATCTTGCTGGTTTTTGGAAACATCGGCCATTTTTCTATTTATATCACTATTCTCACCAAGTAGATGTCAATATTATATAGATATTTACAAACAAGTATAGAAAACATGTAGCTTTTATATTTCATTTTCTAAGAAAAAAAAGTCCATTCAAAATGTAATAGATTCACAATTTCGTGCTTTATAATTCTTTTAAAATGAGGTGATGATTTTTTAACTGAGGTGGCTGTCATACAATAAGCCATTCACTCAAATCACATAACTTCTAATCATAGGAGGGAATCCCAGGTGCAGGGATTGAAAGGTAACCCTTAAAAATGATGCGGCCATGTTCTAACTTCCAGAACCTGTATAATATGGCCTTTTTTTTGGGGGGGGGGGAAGAACTTTGCAAATGTAACTAAGTTAAGGATCTCAAGATGAGATTATTCTGGACTAGGGTGGACTCTAAATTCAATCACAAGTTCTTAGAAGAGAAGGGAGAAAGAGACACAGACACGGAAGAGAAGAATATGTGGACACAGAGGCAGAGATTATAGCGATGTATCTACATAAGCCAAGGGACACCAAGGATTGCCAGCAACCAGCAGAAGCTAGGAGACACACATGGAGCCTGTCATTCCTCAGAGCCTCCAGAAGGAACCGACCCTGCCAAAACCTCAGTTGGGAACTTCTGGCCACCAGAACTGTGAGAGAATAAATTTCTGTTGTTTTAAGCCTCCAAGTTTGTGGTGATTTGTTAGGGCAGCTCTAACAAACTACGCTCATTACACTAGCTCATCACAGTACCCTGGTTTGCAACTGTCGACATTTACGAAATATGGGTTTGAGAAACTTTATTGAGGAACTAAGTTAAGTTAAGAAGGGCTTAACACCAAGTTATTGAATTTCTGCTTTTACACCAGAGATCATAAAACCTTAAGCAAACAACACTTATCAAAGGACAGTAATGGTTTTCAGAACAAGAGATACATCTATTAGCATTTTATTCATTGGACAAATATGCATGTGGACTAAGCAACATCAGTGTGCATAAGGTGTTTAGTCTTTTAGAAAACTTACAGTTACAAAGTGGTGGTAGAGCTATTTCACCATCTGTAGGTAAACGACTTTTAGGGACCAAAAATAAAGGGTAGAGATGAACCGGCATATCTTGCATTGCATAAGGTTAGAGGGGAGTATGTGACATCAGTCTCATGGTTATATTTTTTGTTTAGAATGCTTATGGATCTATTCATTCATCCATTTGCTCATTTATTCAACTAACTTATGGAGTGCATCTTACCTGTTTGGTGGCAAGCACAGAGAGAGCGGCAGTATTTAAGATAAGTTCCTTGCCCTCATATAGCATATCTAGCTAATGGGACATGCTGGTGATAAGTAAGTGAACAAATAAATAAAATATTGGTATACACTGTGAAGGAAATAAACATGGTAATGTAACCACCCAATAAAAAGTAGCCTCGTCAGTCTTTTTGGGTTTTGTGTTTGGCATGGAAAAACAGATTAAACATAATCTGTTGTTTAAATAAATAGACAAATAAATTACGTGTTGTTTATTTATTTGTCTACTTCCTCTGGACTGTGAGAGCCACAGGATCAAGGACCTAGTCTTATTTTATGCTGTTTCTTGGGTGTGAGGACACTTGCCTGGCACATAGCAGGCACACAGTAAATACTTGTTTAATACATTTGTTGACTGAGTCAGTGAATTTGAGAGGGAAACTGATGAGACTCTGCAAACTTAGGAGACACAGAAAGCATTTATTTATATTTGTATTGCATTTGTTTTTTAAAAAATCCTTTCCTTTTCTGAGCTAATATATTTTTTTAGGTGAGAAATATTTTCAGATGCAGAAGCTATGGAAAAATGAAATCTTATAATGCAGTAACTTATGGTATCTAGGATAAGTGTATGACCAAACCACTTCGATTTGACTTTATAGATATGACATTCACTTTCTTAATTTATGACTGACTTAAAGGTTTTTAAAAAATAAATTCTTATTCAAAACTTTAAATTAAATTGCAACACTATCTTTTAAAACAAATACCTGTGAAGAATCAGGGAACTCAATTTTTTAAAATTCAGTGGTCTGCTTCTCTCTTCGGATTTTTAATAGATTAGATGGCCTACCGAAAGCACTAGTTTGCATTTAAAATCATCTCCTATATAGTGGTAAATGCTTATTCTAAATTTGTAGGCTATAAAATGGTTTTCCTTTGCTTTCTATTTTCTGTCTTAGTTTTAAATATCTACTTTAAAATCAATAAAAATTTGAATACCCTAAGAGAAAAATGAACAAAAGACAGAACAAGAGGCTGTTGGATAAATGAATAAATATAAAAAACAAAAGAGAAAGAATATACAGAACTGGAAAGAACCAGAAAGCAAATGAAAGATTCTACCTCTTTAGCAATCAAGGAATTGCAAATGAAAATAATAAGCATATTTTGCATATCAGTTTTGAAATAAACAGGAACTCATACACTGTTATTGGGAATATGAATTGTTTCAACCTTTTGATGAACAATTGGACAAAACAAATTAAAAGCTTAAAAAATATATTTGTCTTTGAGCTATAAATTTCACTTCTGAAAATATATCTTAATGAAATAATGAGGTATATATGAATATTTAGCCATAAAGATAATTTGATGAAGTGACATTTAAGGAAAGTATTGGACATCTTTTAAGTGACCAACGTGAGCAAAATAAAGTTATGGCACTTTATTTTAATTCAGTATAATAGTATTTGGCCATTAAAAGTATTCCTCACAAGTTTGTTTATTGACATGTAAAGATGCTGAAGATGTATTAAAGGGGAAAAAAGCAAATTTAAAAAATAATTGTTACAATATTGTGTTAAAATATTGACATATTTTGGAGAAAGGGAGACAGAGACTGAGAAGAAAAGTGAAGTATGTACAGATATTTTGTGTGTTGTTTGTGGGTGAGTAGATTGTGGCTGTTTTTAAATATTTTTCTTATTTGTTCAGGTCACTCACTCTCCCATGGTGAACACATAAGATTTTATAGTAAAGCGTGTTTGTTTTATTTAAAATGTAAAGGTATATAGTTTTGCTTTAAAGTTTTTCTGGGGCAACCAGTAGAAACATGGACAAAGGGCATGAACAGGCCGTTTATATAAGGAGACATCTGGTTGACTACACTGGATGTAAAGAGATGCTTGAACTCATAAGTGATAGAAGAAATGCAAATATAACATTATTAGGATGCCACTTTGTACCCATGGGATTGGCCCCAAAAGTAGATGTTTGGTGAGAAAGGGGAAATAGCATTCTGGTCAGCGTCTAGGCTGACAGGATCCATGCTAGAATGGGAGTCGGGAGGGGGGTTCTGGAGAGTACAGATGAGTAGGTTTGTCAGTGATTAACCATCAATCGAGGCCCAGTCATGAGAAAACAAAATCAAACTGGCTTTTTAAAATTATGGATTATTATGAATTTATTAGGGACTTTGTTTTTATTGTTATTGGTATTATGGATAGGAGAAGCAAACAGGAGTACTACTTCTCTTAACCCAATTCACACAAACAGAAAGAGTTGTCTTAATAAGAGAAAATAATTAAAATCTTGGTAAAGGATCATATGAAGTTAGATTTTGTGAGCAGGAAACAGCTAAAAATGAGTAGATAGTGAACTTCAGGAAAGCAGACTTCAAAACTTCACAGCATTGACCCAGAGAACTTGCCAAAGCCTCGAGAAGCCCCCAGCCCTGCAGTGATATGGTGACTTCACAGAATAAGAGAGAGGAAACAACCGTTTGCCAGAAACGTGTCAGATTCTGTAGACAATGAACACTTCATATATCCTGGACGTTGGTCATAGTAACTAACTCCTATCCTAACTTGGAAAGAAAAATATTTAGAAAGATTTTATAAACAAATAGGCCTCCAGTATCATTAGAACTGCACCTTTCTCTGACCCTCAGTGTGGAGTGAGGGGCGATGGCACCAACACATAGGGCCCAATTGGGAGGGACACAATAGGTCATGATGTAAGATTTAGCCTTATAAAAAATTATAAAAAGCATATAGTCAGAGTTCTATTTTAGAAAAATAATTATGGATGCTTACAGAGGAAGAACATGTGATTAAGTGATCAATTTGTGAATAAACCAGGCCTCAAAGAAAAGCAGGTGGCCAAGCAGGACATGACCAGTGCTTATTTAGTATACAAGAGGCAGAATGAAGGTAGGCTGCCATATCTAAGGAGGCCAGGAGTGTGTGTGTGTGTGTGTGAGGGGTGAGGTGGGGGGCAGGGGAGATCAATGGTGAGCATAAACTAGAAACCTCAGGAAGCAGTGAGCATTAGATTAGGAATATCATGTGCAGACCTAAATCCCAACTAAGACAGTAGCAGTGGAGACAGTGAGTAATAAAGATTTTGATCACAGGTCTGTTCATCGAACCAGAGAGCTAGAGCCCACGGAGAGGCCCATCTCTGCGGAGTCAGGGTAAATTGTGGTGGATGGTTGCCGTGGCTTCCATGCAGCTGCAACTAGAAATAGGAGTGTGGTTAGATCTGAAAAGGTCCAGAGCTAGGCTTGCCAGATAAAATACAGGGTGCCCAATTAAATTTGAATTTCTTATAAACAACAAATACTTTTAAAAAATAAGTATGTCCCAAATATTTGCTAAATCTGGCAACCCTAGCCATAGCAGAATGCAATTTGTGAAAATGAAAGCTATGTACACAGGCAAATCAACACAACTTATACAAGAATTCATAGCAAACACATTAATAGCCGTCATGTTTATGGGGACAGGTAATGGAAATAAAAGGAATAGATAAATATTACATAAATAAAGAAATAGAGGAAGAGATGGCCTTAAATAGATAGGTGGTGATAGTGAGCTGAGTATGATTACCTCAGCTTTCCGTCCCAAAGTCCAAAAGAATAAAAAAAGTTTTCCAGCAGTCTCCTGGAATTTCTTCACTGCAGTCCTGATGACACTGTCTGGCTGATAAACACAATATTCTTTTCTATAAAACAATCCCTATGGAGTACTATGGCACTTCTAGCAAACTTAAGCGGCAGGAAACTGAATAGGAGTGGGAGAGGGTAGGTGACAAGGGACTCAAGTGGAGAAGAAGTTAATAACTTTATAAACCTAATTTAAAAAAAAATGAAACTAATTAACAAATCAGTTAGGAACATTCTAGATTTACTCTTACTAGAGGAACATGCTTACATTCTTATAAATACTAGTGAAAGAATATCAGCAAACACAAATCCTTAACCGTTGCTATAGAGACAGCCAGAAAAGAGGCAGAGTTTCAATTTCCCCATTGGAAAATGACAGTCTACTACATGTCACCTAGTAACTCTTACTCTTTTAAAAC
>NW_011889068.1:1841917-1875171 GCF_000151845.1 Pteropus vampyrus
TTCCAGCAGTCTCCTGGAATTTCTTCACTGCAGTCCTGATGACACTGTCTGGCTGATAAACACAATATTCTTTTCTATAAAACAATCCCTATGGAATACTATGGCACTTCTAGCAAACTTAAGCGGCAGGAAACTGAATAGGACTGGGAGAGGGTAGGTGACAAGGGACTCAAGTGGAGAAGAAGTTAATAACTTTATAAACCTAATTAAAAAAAATGAAACTAATTAACAGATCAGTTAGGAACATTCCTTCACCTAGATTTACTCTTACTAGAGGAACATGCTTACATTCTTATAAATATTAGTGAAAGAATATCAGCAAACACAAATCCTTAACCGTTGCCATAGAGACAGCCAGAAAAGAGGCAGAGTTTCAATTTCCCCATTGGAAAATGACAGTCTACTACATGTCACCTAGTAACTCTTACTCTTTTAAAACCTTTTCTTTTTGTTACTGTTACAGCTGATTACAAGGAGAGCTTTAATACAATTGGAAACATTGAAGAGATTGCATATAACGCTGTTTCCTTCACCTGGGACGTGAATGAAGAGGCGAAGGTGAGTGGAAAAGTAGCACTGATTCATTGTTCAGACCTTTTAAGTGATACGTCCTTTGTCTGCAGGTGATTTTTTTACAAAAGCCTTTATTGGTAGGGAAAGAACTGTTAACGTGAGCCAGAATCAAAGGAAATGAACCTATTATCTTTCTTTAAAAGTCACACACGTTCAGTTATGTGCCGCTGAACCGTCTTTTGTGGGGTAAAGGAGAAAAAGGAGTGTACCTGTTCCTCCTGGCCTTCTGCAGAATGTTCCAAGCCACTCGTCCCTCCCAAACCCTCCAGACTCCATTTTAGCACTTGGGGCTGACATGACTGGACCAGGAATCCTTTTCCACCTGCACAGATGTTCCCAGATTCCTCTGTAACAGCTGCCTTCCTTCAGAGGCAGGAAAGTGCTCAGAGCTAACATCTTCGTAGGTAAAGGACTGGGCATGCCTCCTGACCCCAGGACTCCTTCCAGCCATAACCTGGTTGAGGGAGCGGGCAGGAAGCAGGGCTGCAGGTGTCTGAACTTCACTCCCTGGGGTATAGCCACTGTGACCTTGAGCTATTTTTTTCTTATCGGGACGGCTTAAGCTTTTTCTATTTCTCTCTGGTGCCAGTGTAGTTAAGAAGGGCAACGGTACAATCTCCAGCAAGGTGTGCCCTGAGGACAGACGTCCACCATTGCACTGGTTTGGGTAAAAAAGTGAGACTTGCTGATACTCAGATTTACTTTCTAGCCAAGAGTTTCTTTGAGTTTATGAAAACTCCAAACTTTTCTGCTATGCCCACTCTTCTGTGTTCTATACCTTCTGATTCTTGATCCTTATTTTGTTCTAAAGAGAAGGTTCCAGATGAAACATAAGTTTGTTTTCTACTTCAGTTACGTACCATCTACAGACGGCATTACAAAACTTTGTCTTCAAACTAATGAAAAGGTCAATGTAAACAACGCCTTTCAATGCTTTATTGTCTGCGAGCTGGGGGAAGGTTGGGCGAGAAAGGAAGCTGGATGGGAGTTCGTGGGCATGACTTATAGAAGGAGATGAATTGCTCAGTGTCTTGTTTCACTCATGTATAAAACAGTGTAAATGAAATTGGCTTTAGGCCCAAGAAAGGTGACCTAAATGGGCAAGCAGCAACAGAGTGCCAGAGCAGCCTGGAGAATGTTCCAGTGACTCACAGCATCCGTGGGAAGGAAGGAGGCCCTGCACTAAGTGGGAGGTCAGGTCCTGCACAGAAGTGTAAGGGAAGATCGTCTTCTAGGGTCCACTCTTGCCTCCATTTAAAGTTCCTCAGCCAAGCCCTGCACTTTCTCTTCAGGCCCCTCTCCCCACCCCAGGCTAGGGAAAGAAATGGCAGATAAAGAAAGGGCAGTCTGTGCGGTGGGCCAGCGGGCCGGGGTTAGAGTCCCTAGCAAAGCATCTCACCTCTCTGGGCCTCAGTTCCTTCACTCGGAACAAAATAAAACAAACTTTTCCACTTGTCTCGGTTGTCCCGGGTATCATGCTGGGTGTGACATGTGACAATCCAGTGCTGTGGGAAGGGAGGCGGGGGAACCAGTAACCACACGCAGGGTGAGGAGTGAGGGGCGGGCCTGCTGCAGTCACTGGGGTCCTGTCACTGGAAGCGCCTCGTCCGTGTGCAGCCGGCTGTAAACGTGAGCTGTGATCTTCGTAGCTCTAAGTTTCATTATTGTGCAATCTGTGATAGTGAGTGCTAGTGGGTATATGTATGAACTGTTAGTGTCAGTAGGGACCTTTTAAAGAAAATGCCTGAAACGAAATGGACAGATTGAATGATGGAGGCTCCGCGGTAAACCAGCGAGATAGTTAATTTGAGCTGACTTGGTCTTTCAGCCCAGTTAAGACGAATTCACTCATTTACTATAGGTACTTTCCTTTAAATAAATACGTGTTTGCGCATGTGTGTTGTTTCAGGCTGAGAATTTAAGCTCACATATGCTTTGACAAATGGCAGTGTTTGCTTGTTGTAGCAAAATTTGTTTGAATAACCAATAAGTAATAAAATATAATTCCATATAATTTCCTCCCAAAATACTGGAAGGGCTTAAAAAAAAAAACTCTACAAGTTAAATCCATAGCATTTCATAGGCCAAGAAGATCTCCCTCCCCCAACTCACAGAGCCTAGGGTATTTCTTTGACATACATTTTATAATAAGCAGACTGCAAAAAACAAAATCATGTGGTTGAGAAAAACGTTTTCAACAAAGCAAGAAGTAAAGGCATCCCTCTCACAATGGAAATGTTTATGATTTTCGTATGATGGACTTCTTCTCAGGAGCAGTTACATTTGCTTTGAGTTCCTGTTGGTATCATCTACACAGAAATCTTTTGTAGGCTTCAGGCCTGAGGCCCCATTCCATGATGTTTTGGTTTACGTGGCCAGAGGACAGAAATTCCACACCCGCTTAGACAACCGAACATGCAGTTTATATCTTCGTTGACTTTCAGCGTTGGGCAAAGCAGTGACATGATAGAGGTTGACATGGTACCACTGATAGAAATGGGGCCAGGAGCCCCTCCCGCACCCACTGGCTCCTCCGGCCAGGCCTTTGGCAGCAGACCAGAGGTCACTCGGGTTGGCACTGTTAAAGAGCGTTGCTATGACATCCTTTTGAATGCCCACAATGGCTGTAAATCTTGATCTTCGAAGGTGTTTTAAAAAAAAAATCACTTGGGCCCACATGTAAATACATACGACACAAGAAATCACTTGGGCCCACATGTAAATACATACGACAACTTGGAGAATACCACTCTAGGGTTACAAATGAGATTTCTTTTGCGCAAGACCAGCTTTGAAGAAGACAGTGTCAGAAGAGACACTACAAATACACTTTGAGCCCCAGCAGGATCATTCGAGAAAACCGTATGTCTTCCCAAAATGGCTATGTTGAAGGGTAGCCTGTGTTTGGACATATAAGTTCTGGTGCATTTAGTAAAACAAACAAACAAACAATAGCAGTTCAGTATTGGTCATCTTACCACATGTGAATAAGCAAGAGCTGATGACAAGGTAGACAGCTTTTCCCAGAGCATATTTCTACCTTTTCTTCTGTTGCTGACCTACATTTTACTTCTACTTGTTTAGCATCAATAGAAGAAAGGAAAGGTTGTGAAATTCTAATCGTTTAGTTTAATTATAGAAAAAAATTTGACTAGTGAAGGTGTTAAAACTATTAGTTAAAACGAGGTTTGGGAATGAGCTCCTGGTGCCCAGCATCGATGGCAGCATGACTCTGGCAGCACTGTGACGAGTTCTCCCACCCAGGACCGGTTTTGCCAGTTGCGCCACAGTGTCTTTCTGTGCGGTGACTCAATAGTCTCCAACAGGACATTTTTTTCCCCCTAAGGGTCTGTGTAGTCTGGAAGCTCACATGATGTGAACGGGTATCCCTGGGTTCCTGGGAGTGACTCAGGTGACATCTAGGTGGATGAGGTTATGAGTGTCCACCCTGTCACCACTTGAAAATTGATAGGGCACTAGGCACTGGATGGTACAGAAGAAAAGGCACCGAAATGGGGTTTGGGCAATGAGGCCCTAATCCCGGCACTGGAATAGCCGGCTTTGTGACTTTCCCTTCTGAGATTCACTTTCCTTAGCTGGAAAACGGCGGGGAAGGGAGCAGGGATTATTAAAACAGATTATTAAAATTGACAGATTAAGGTCCCACCCACATGATTCTAATGGGAGGACTGCAGTCCTACATTCTTTCATGTGACTCATTTAAAAAGTTACTTCAATTTTTCTTTCTTCCCTTAGCCAAACATGGGTACCTAAAAACTAGATTTGTTGGTCACTAATCCCCCAGCTGAGGAATTCCCACGCGAGACCCTATCGAATTGTTAAAGAGCGGTGAGTTACGATTCCTGGCACCGAGTGCTGCCTTGTTCCAGGCAATGACATCACCTCCCAGAGCAGGAGCACAGTGAACCCTAATTAAAGGCTCTCCTTTCTCCCAGATTTCTAAGGAGATTCTTGAAACTGGGCCCCTCATTTTTGTCCCGTGCCGTTTCCTCTGTTCACAGGGATTTGAAGATTAAACCGATTTCGGTGTGCTGCAAAGGGCTCTCTCATGTGACCGCAGAGGATCACTTGAGCATAAAGATGCTCCTTAGCTCTTTGAAAACTGAGTTTCCTTTTTGTTTCTTTCCCCTGGAACACCATACAATTCCCTTGCACCTTCCTTCCCCCCAATTTCTATGCTTCACTCCTCTCGTGGTTTACAAAGTACCTCAGATGAAGGAGACTTCTTTCCATGAACCCTTTTTTAATCCCTCTGCTGCAACCAAGCCTTTTGGAATGATCTGGAGTCAGTGAAAATGTTCCTCCCCCCTCACGGCCAGCATTGTTCAGTCATCCAACAAACGGAGAAATCCACAGCTAGCCCATCCCCTTATCTCTAGGATTAAAAAGAAAACGCTATTATAATTCAGTAATATGAAATTCTGCCTCTCCTGGGTTACTCTTTGTTGCCCTCTAGACTAGCACCTCTGCCTTGCAGAAGTAGAGTGATTATTCTCTGGGGCGGGGCCTACCTTGCCCCTCCTTCCGCCTTCCGCCCTGAGTTGCAGGAGGGGCTTCGGAGACTGGCTAGCTCAGCCCTCTGCCTTGTGAGATCAGTGGTGAACTTTCTTCCTGCATTTTGGGCTTGGGGAGGAACTTACAGAGAGAGAGTTGTTGCAGTTTTAGAGGCCCAAGGACACAGATCAGGGATGTGTTTTCATCTTCGTTAACACATTTTCCCGATGGGATTGGGATGTGCAGGTCTGAGACCCGGTGGGGCCGGGCTGGGAGCAGAGAGACTGACAGACGCCGTGGATCTGTGCATCTCAGATTCACATTCCACTAAATACTAAATTGCTACGTACCGAGCACTGCTGGATTAGGAGATGCAAAGGTGGGCTTTGAACTCATGTCCCTCTGAGTTCAGAGTCCATGCTCTTAACCATCCCAACAGAGGAAAACTGTAATTTTTTTTTTTTTTAGACCAAAGCATGCTATGATTTTCTTTCTCAAAGAAACCTATAGGGCACAAGATATATAGATCCAGAAAGAAAGAAAACAAATGATCAGCCCCATTTCCTTGAGCAAAACAGTTTAATCAAGTCACCCTCTGTGTCCCATCTGTGTCCCTCTCCCCACCAGCAAAGGTGGGCTTACTAGTCCAACATTTCTAGCACACAGGTCTCTCCCTATCCATGTCTTTGGTTGCCCTGCTATATTACCTGTTGATATCATACAAATCTTTGACCAGAATGGATATGAGACGTGAAGACTATTTGGATTCCTTGCCCTCTTCAACTCTGTGTGTGTGTGTGTGTGTGTTAGCTTAACATTAGTGATCACATCATTTGCATAACTACTACCTCCATATTACTTGAAGATCAGTACATGCTTTCTGATATTACAACTCTGAGGCATATCATTGTTTTTTTTTTTCTCCTTACCTTTACACATTTATTCTCCATTTTCCCCACTTATCTCTAGCTCCTTTCCCTGGTGTCCAAAATTTCATTTTTATACTCATTTATGTTATTTCCATACACTTTTCTTTTATGTATTTTTTTTCTGTTTTGAATAGTGAAGACTATTCACTGTGTACTCTTTTTTGCAACACTATGCGGGAAGCAGAGCATAAAAAAAAATTCAAAGCCAGAATGACAATTATTATCAGAGAAAATAAAGGTTGCAAAAGGCACACAATGGCTATCTACTTTGTTTGCAACTTAACAAATCAAATAAACTAAAACCCATATTTACCAAGCTGGTAAATTGGAAGTAAATATTTACACGTGAGCAATATTCATTTTATGGAGTCCTCTAACTTTGGGTCCCTTTGGATGCTTTAAAAGAATTAGGATTTACACAAGGGCTTTTTGACATTGCGAGAAAATGCAAGGTGAGGGATGCATGTTGATATTGCCTCTGAGCCTCATTCCTCTTTATATTTTTGCTTTATTTATTGGCTTTGTGCCTGATTTTGCTCTAATACCCAGGAGGTACCATAGAACAACTGAGATCCAGTGTGAAGAGTAGAACATGGATGTGCTAAGATGAGTCGGCTGGCCGAGCAGGGAAATATAAGTGAAAGTTGGGAGTAAAAAGTTCTCTCCTCTATTTGTAAGTCCATTCTTCAGGAAGGAGATGAAGTTGGTGTCGTGCCCAGGCACCGCCCTGCAGCTGCCCCGTACATAAGGGCATTCACTGTGGCTCGTGTCAAGGCTTGCTTCACATTGTGAAATATAACTAGAGTTGCCATATAGGATGACTTACTTTTTCCATGTGAAGTCCAGGTTTCTTTCCTGTATGGGTCGACCCTTTCTCTTCCCACTGCTGTCTTTTCAAGGTACAACTTGTGGTCAACAAGGCAGCCTAGCTTTGCTCCATCAGCTGTTGATGGATAGGAAAAACAGCCTCTGTCCTCATCTCAATTTAAGTAGTTCAAAAGACAGGATGGTGAGAATGGCAGTGCTTTGTTACAGCCTATGAAAGGTAGTAAATTAGAGAAAATATAGATGTTCTTGTACACTGCAAATTATTCGGTCTCTTTGAGTAGAAAATAAGGCTATGCTAATTAAAAGGCTGACTTGAAATTCATTACCAAATCATGGCAAATCCATTAAATTACCCCAAATCTATTATTCTGCTCTCTCCTTCCTTCACTCTTTCTTTCAACATTTCTTTTTGTTCTAAAATATTTAATTGGATTTTATTGGGCTCTCACTGTGTGTCAAGCACAGTGCCTTAGAAAATTACAGTTTTGTAGTGTTGATAAATCAATCACGCTTTCTAAGGGGATGTTTCTGAACGGATTGTGCTCTCTTTCTGCTAAACTCCAGGGAGAAGAGAAGATATGTAAATATTGATTTTCGGGATGAGAAGAGAAGCAAAAGACTGGCCGAAGGTGGCCATACTCCTGATGCCCTGTGGGTTCATGACCCAGTTCATCCCCCAGCCTGTCCCCACCTCCTGCCAGCACTTGGGGCATTCTCTCTCTGCTGATAAGCCAGTCTCAAATGAAATGGGGTTGATAGATATTACTGATTTAAAAAAAGTTACATTCTACTGTTTTGCCTAAGTTGAGCCCAATTTTAAACAGATTATCTCATGGAAGGTTAGACACTATTAAAGGACATCTTCTGTGATCTCAAAAGTAAAGAAAAGGTTGGGGGAAGCTCTTGGGAGGGCTCTTAAAAGGTTGAGATACACATCGTGAAGCAGGGCAAATGGCATTTTATGTGTTTGTTGGGGCGTGGTATGGGTGATGGAGGCTTTAAAAGGGAAAGGTAAACATTTGCTGGAGTCTTCGGTATTGAACTTAAATAAAGTCATGCTTTTGTTCCAGTTTTATAAGGTAATGGATGGCAGGAAAAGCTGTAAAGCTAGAGTTAATTCATATATAGAAGGAATAGTCTTCGGAAGGCATCTTGCCGAAGTTATCAACAGCTTAATCTTTTGTTAGAATGAGAGTATCCATGGTTTCTGACTTGAATTCTGCTTAGGGCTCTGTAACTTACATGCGTGAACTGCCGTGTGTATGCAGAGAGTTAGATTACAGACTTGAATTTCATGGACTGATGTGTGTATGCGTATGTGTGTGTCTGTGTGAGTGTGCACCATGTTAATATTTGTTCAGTGATTACCGTATGCCAGGCATTCTGCCAGGTGCTTTTTATACATCATGTAGTATTCATATTTTTAAGTGGATATAATTTTTTATTTAAATAATGAAGAATTTGAATCCCAGATCGGTTGGCTAAGCTTGCCTAAGGTTGCACAGCTAATGCATGGCAGAACTGGAATTCTCACCGTGGGCTGTTCGAAGCATTTGCTCTTTCCACAATGCCTTTTTGTATTGGGAGGATCTAGTAGTAATATCTTATACATTATCTCTGGCAAAAGGGCAGTCATTCCTTTAAAGCATTATACCTGCTGCATATCATGCACTGGGCCAGACAGTGAGAATTCATGGACAGAGCATCTGCTGTCAGAGAACATTTGGGCTAGGGAGGGAGGAAACTGAGACATAGCTATAAATAACTGCAGTACGAGGTAGAAAATAACGGCTCTAATGAAAATAGAGTTAAAGTGCTAGGAGAGTTCTGGAGAGGGAGATAACTATGATGTTTATTTTTAAAACATTCTCCCAACTTTTTATTTTTATAAATTTCAAATGAAAGTTGAAAGATGACTACAATTAATACCACATACCCTTCACGTAGATTGACCCATTGTTAGTATTTTGCCAGATTTGATTGACCGCTCTCCCTTTCACACACATATGCACATGCGTACACACACACCCTATACTTTACTTCTAAATACTTCAGCGTGTAGCGAGATCGCCTTCCTGTGGGGTCAGGGGAGACATGAGGGAGGATGTAACACGTGGGCTGTGTCTTAAGGGTCAGGTAGAATTCAGACATGTGGAAGTCGGAAGGAAGCAGCACATGCTAGGTAGAAGAATGGGTGCTCAGAGGTGCAGCCTGTGGGAAGCACAAGAAAGGCAAGGATTGTGGAGCGCAGGATAGAAGTTAGCGCTGTTTTAAAAGAGAGGATCGCCAAAGTCCCGAGGAATGATGAGATTGATGGGGGAGAGTGTTAGCGGGATGGGCAAAAGAGTGTCAAGGATGGGACTTTAAACCCACCCCATTTAGAGCATTTGGAGGAAGAAGGACCAGAGAAGGAAGGGGTGGTTGGTACGGAGAGTACAGAGGAAGGTGGTGGGGAGAGGAAAAGGAGAAGGAGGAACTGGCCAACGAAGTCAGTGCTATAGGCAGTGGCTTCTCCTATCCTGAGTCTCCACTATCAGCCTCAACTGGGAAACTGTTAGAAATGCAGACTTGGACCTCTGCCTCAGACCTTCCGAACTGGAAACTCTGGGGGTAGAGCCTTGCTATCTATATTTTAACAAGACCCCCCGGATGCATACTAAATTAGAGATCTCCTGCTTATAAGGTTGCTATTGGGAAGGCTGACCTTGGAGAAAGCAATTCTAGTGAAATAGTAAAGACAAAATTCAGATTAAATATAGTCAATGACACGACCTGTAGTACTGCCAGGAATTTATATGTTCACATGCGTGTAAAAGCCATGTTGAAATACATGCATTGCATCATTGTTATAAGATGAAATATATGAAACATAAAAATATAGAATATATATGAAAAAACTGGAAAAAAACTAATGTTAAAGAAGTCGTCGCTCCGTATTTCATGGCTCTTTAAAAAAGAGAGAAAAAGCTATCTTCGAAATTTATTGTCAAAACAAGATGAAGAACTATGTTTACTATGCTACCATTTGTATAAAAAAAGAAAAGGATCTGTGTTCTGTCTGTCCATAGAATATTTCTAGAAGGATATGCAAGAAACTGTGAAGGATACACAAGAAACTGTTGGTCGATTGAGGAACAATGATAGTAAACTCCTTTGGATTTTCATGGCACTTTATGGTTTAAAACATGATCTCATTTTAAGTGTCATGGTATTAAGGTAGAGATTATTATCTCTATTTAAAAGATAAGGCACGTGAGGCCCAGGAAGTTTAAATAATTAGTCCAAGGCCATAGTGCTAGCATTTGCACCAGGTACATACTTTTTTGAGCCTCTTGTACATTTTTTTCTTGCTGTACTTTCCTCTCATTTTGCCGATCAGCTCCATTGAAAGCTCTGTCTTTCTTCTTACAAAACTTCACTTGTGAGTTGATCTCATTTAATCCCTGTTTCTGAGGCTCTTAGCTCCCACAGACTCCTCTTTTTTTTGCAGACTCTTACATTCATTCTTCTTATTGTGTGAACACCTCCTCGCATTTGGAAGAACACCTCTGCTGGGCCCTGCTGCCCACTTCCCGTGTCCTGTCCATCCTTCCTTCCTCTGCCCAAATTCTCAGCGAAGGTGCCTCCTCTTCATATTCACGTTGTGTCTGACCTGCCCCAGCAATCTAGTTTCCCATCCTTCCCTCCACTAGTCCAGCCTCTGGAAGGGGTGCAGACCCTCTTTACTTCTGAACCTGATGACTTTTTCTCGGCCCTCACTCTCCATGTCCTCTCTGTAACCTGGATATTGGATACTGTGGCCACAGTTCTATCTTCTCTTGGCTTCAAGGATACACTCTTGACCTCATCAAATGTTCATTAGTTGATCACAGTGATACAAGCATCTTGGCTGGCCTCTTCCCTCATCAACCTCCTTTTTCAGGCCTCTTAAGCTCCCTAATACAAACCCTCCTCTCCCGTTATTAGGCTGGTCTCTTTCTTCCAGCTCAGGACTCCAATAGGAAATCTTCCCTGGCTAACTTGTTGAGCTTTCTCCTTTTCATCAAGTTCTGACGCCATGTGTAGTCTGCAATATTTAACTTAGTGTCTAATTATATACCTTATACAACAGGTAAAACTGTTAGATCCCACTTTTTCCTTGAGGGCAGGATGCTACTATAGATTTCTAAACCTCCCATAGCATCCTCTATACATAGCATCCTCCGCGTTTGTGTGTGTGTATGTCTGTGTGTACAGACAGACACACATACTGAATATATAGTTGGTGCTGATTTTATATTTGTTGATATAAGGACAAATAATATTTTTTGAGGATAAACCTGGTCAGACCAGCTAACCCTACTGTATTATCTTGACAACTTGAGCTACTCAAAACAATCTCAGCTCTTAGGAGGTTTTGCTTATGAAAGCAAGAGCATGGATGAAGATGGAAATGTGTATTTAGAAAAGTAATCTTATCTTAATTCATTGGACAAATATTTGTCGAGTATCTACCATGGGCCTGGCATTGAGACTAGAGTGAGCCCGAGGGAGACAAGAGGCCTCCTCTTAGGGGTTTACGGCCTCATGGAGCAGACCTGACAATTCAGCACTAAACAGATAAACAATGAGATAAATTCAAATAATGTTAAGCAGTATGAAGAAAATAGAAAAGAGCAGTGTGGTAGCGTGTGCTATAGGCCATGGGCTGAGGCTGGAAGAGGAGGAGGAACTCAGCTCTAGATGGGTGGTCAAAGCAGGTAGTTCTGAAGAGTTGACATTGGACTGAATGAGAAGAAGGAGCTGGCAATGTGAGGATCTGTGGGGACAGCACTGGAGGTAGAGGGCAGAGCAAACAGCAAAGGCTGTCAACTGGGAACACACTTAGTATGTTCTAAAAATGGAAAATAAAATGAGTACTGAAAGAATATAAAAAAACTATGGTAGAATATGTGAGTAAACCAAATGCATGTGTGTGTACACAGATGTAAAGGAGAAAGTAAAGAAATATATTATCAGATTTTAAATCATTCCCTAAGAGTGCTGTATAAATGGAGGCATCAGGAAATCTAGAAGTTTCTTAGATCCTCAACAAAAAACAAGCTCTTTGCAGGCAGGGAATCTGTCTTGTCATTCTTGTGTCCCACCTCCTGGCATAATGCCAGGCAGTTGATAAATATTTGATGAATTAAAGCATGAAGAAACAAATAAATACCCAAGACTGAGATTTCGTATGTTAATATTATCTACTTTTAGTTTATCTTTCTGTCTTCTTTGGCATTGCATCCGCACCCAAATACAATCATATAAAATGGAAGAAAAATGCTGAAATGTAAGAAAACCATCTTTAAGGTCTTTAATAATTCCAAGAACCAAGAAGTAGGGAAATTGGCAAGAGCACACTTACGTATTTATATATTTTTAATGTTTTAGAGTAAAAATGATGATTTTATGGTGTACAACATGACCCTGTAATTCAGAAGCTAATACATATGCCATTTCTTGGAAAAGAGCTCTTCAGAGTCTCAACCTTAGGAAATAAATAGCTTTCGTGGTCTTTAATCAGAAAGATCTTGAAAATGCAAAATACAATTGCTTAAAGAGGAAAATAAATACTTTCTGTTAAATCATGGATTTTATGCTTTTTTTAACCCCCAAATTGCTTTGTAAATCAAAGGTAGCCTCATTTATTTTAGTGGCGGCACTCAGAAAAATCCTAGGAGTTAATAATTAACTTAATGTAGCAATTCTAAAGCCCATCATTGATCTGTGTTTATTTTAATAAATCTTACTACACCAAGCACACAACTGAGACGTATTATAACCTGGGCAAAGTCACTTGTCTTGTGTAGGAACTACAAATAGGAATTGTAATTCATATGTAGAAATGTGACTTTATTTTTAAAAATGTTAATTGTCCTAAGACTGCCTCTATTTCTGGAAAGGTCTTGGTGCATTTAGAAACAATCTTTCTATCGGAATCAATCTTTGAACCAATGACAAAATTTAAAATGTATCTATTATCTGCCTGGATGCACCTGATTTAATGAATATTTTTTCTAAAAAATAAAGTAGGAACTGTTAGAATTATAGGAAATTATAACTGAGGTTCTGAAAATATTATATGAACATATGTAATATTTATAACTCTTGGGTGACAGGGACATTGTTTGCCACATTTATATGCTCTTTACATAATCAGGGCTCCTACTGAAGTTAAAAAGAACTTTCCATGCTTGACATTTGGATGAACATTTGTTGGAGAAAAGTATACCTTTCCCTAAGTTTTCTGTAATACATGTTCACAAATAGTGCTTTGTAGATAAACTTTCAAGAAATTTGATCTCATATATGCCTGCTGTGCATGGAGCTGGGACATGGTTGGGTTTGCAAGATGAAACAAATTAATGCTTATCGGTTCCCAAGCCAATGTTTTAGTTAATGTCTTTCTATGCCTTCCCACCCCTGCCCGTTCCCCCAACCCGCCAACTGCAGTTAAAGTTCAACCATTTGGGTTTTGAGTGCAGCACAGCGAGACTATGATTGATATCACCAGGTACTCAAACTGTGCTTTGCTATTGGGTCAGGCAGCCAGGCAAAAGGAAAGCAGTGCCAACCCTATTATAAATCTTTGTCTGTTAGGATGACTCTGGGAGGCGAATACGATGTAGCTAAAAAGGCAAATTCTAGTGTTGTTTATTTTTTTATAGAATCAGGATGCCATGAATCAAAGACAACCCATTGGACCCTTTATTAAAGGACCTTTATGAAGGAGATGTAGCCTGTCTCCTGGTCGTCTAGCATTGTAGCTCATTTGACCTTTAAAGACCTTTTCTACTAGGTGGCTGATTGTTATCGCTCCTCCAAGGAGGATTTAGTCTATTTATTGTAGTATATTGCCAGTAAGCATCTGTTATTTCAGGGGGTCTGTTCCAGTCAAGTGGCCTTTGTAAATATATACGTTCCATCAGCCCAGCTCTCTTAGTCGAGACTTAGAGCTGACAAGGCCACAATGAATACTTTTTCCTGCCTGTCTGAGTATATGTCCGCTGTGAGTGACGTATGGATAAATCAATGAGCCAACCATGAATCTTAATAGCATGGGAAATATTCATCAGAACACTTTTCTCTTCTGGCTTCTATAGTACTAGGCAAGCTTAATGAGGAAGTAGAAAATAACCAGTGTGGGTTGAGGCCCTTGTGAGTTACAGCACCAACCGGAAGATTTGTATATAGAATACATGGCCAAAAACACGGACAACTGCGTAGCTCACCAGAGTGGTCATTGGTTTGCCAACATAAAATTATATTTATACATTCTGACCAAGATAATCCCACTGTTAGTAATAACAATAAAAGAAAGTCAAGTGTTCCTAAGAAAGTATGCTTTTATTTTTTGACCTGAAGATCAGTGTTTGATGAAGTTACTGTAATCTTTAGGGCACCGTCATGTTGTCTCTCTCTCCATTTAGCCCCTGACTTCTCTGATTGCCAGGATCATAATTAGTGCGCTTGCGCTAGTACTTCGCACAGCCTCAGAGACATGGTAGGTATTTTAAAAGGTTTGTTGCATGAATGAATGTTCTCTGCAATTAGGGCAGCAGACAGAATTTTCTGTCTCCTTTTACCTAGCATGTTCAGTAGGAGAATCAGGCATATTCTTTCCTAGCAGTCCTCATCACTCAGGGCCCCTGAATCGTTTGATATTCGCTCTTTTTCTCTACCATTCTTAAATAATACATGATGGAATCCATTGTCTTATACCATTGTCTGTGTGGGTTTTGTATTTCACTAGTGTCCTCCAGGTTCTGTGTTCTGTTCTGTGTTCTCTTGGCCTCCGACCACATCTCACTTTGGAGAGTTTTGACCACCCATGTTGGTCATTGCCCATCTGTCTTCCCTTTGGACTGTCTGCTCTGTGAGGCAGGGAGCTGAGTTTCTTTATCTGCAGGTTCTAACATTGAGTTTGACCCATTGTGGGCTTGTGTTGATGTTTATAGGATGAATGAATGAGTGAACTAATAAAAGGAATGAATGAATGAAATGAATGTATCTGTGGCACTTGTTTTCAGATGTTGACCAGAAAAAAGAGAGCCTGTGGCACAAGGCACAAAGTTGTTGTAATTAGCATGTCCCTAAGACCAGTCATCTGGCCTTGAATGCAATTGATGTGTGATGCCTTGCTAATGTGTCTCTTATTGGCAAGGAAGGAGCTCAAAAAAAAATTGTTTTTTAATGATCTTTGTATAGATATAGCACTAAAAGTGAGATACATATTGTTTTTTAGGTAGAACTCACGCCAAAATACTCTTCCCCTCCCCCATTTCAAGCCACAAGTCAAACATTTTTCTCTTGATAGGCCTGAGATATCTTTCATTAGTATTTTTGTGAAATCAATTCTTGTGCCACTTTTATATATCTAATTGTACTTCGGCACATTTTAAGCTTTTAAAAAATGTATATTGACATCTCTTGAGATACTTTATTGCTGAAACTCGATCTGTTTTTTTGTTAACACAAAAATCTATCTAGAAAGAAGGGATCATCTGCATGCCTTGCACAGTGGAATCTCTTATGACTTATAAACTGTCTCTAAGATTTTTGTTTACAGGTGTTTCCATTTTAGCAGGTGTGCTGATCTGCAGTGTATGTGCTACATACAAATACATGTGTTCTGAATCTTTTAATCTTATTGATATACTTTCACAACTGTGTTTCCAAGGAATAAAGGTTATTCTTGCTTAAAAAAATTTTTTGTGTAAATTACCAAAAGCATATAGGCATAGAGCTTGAAATGAATTAGATCATGCCTGGCAGTTAAATAAAAACTTTGAATGATCTTTAAATTTTAAAATGCAGCCCGTGGCAGTGGGTCTTTGCTCTCTGCAGAACTATTCTCTGTGGTGTTGCTGTGATGCTAAAGGCTTCAGATCAAGGGTTTGAAGGTGAATAAAAATGTAAGGGGACCAAATAAAACATGGGCCAAATAATACATTTAATGAAATGGCTTTCAGAATCCATAAATGTACAATTTTAAAACAATGAGTGATTTAAAATTTTATGTTAAGTAAAAATAATAGATATGGTGTCAGATGAAAATAATACGAAGAGTATAATACTATACTCAAGAGTATAAAAACAATACTCCTGATTTTTCCCAGAGACCATCTCTTAATATTCATGGAGTTACCACATAAATTTAGGTGCCTTACTTATATCTCTACTTCATGAAATATGAACTTTAAATGGTATATAGATACTGACATCTACCTACTATGTAAAATGAGGATAAATTAGTCATTTATACCCCTCTCTCTATTTCTCCCAATATTTTATAATAAAATTATTATTTTTAGTTTTTCTGTTGCTCAGTACTATAATCTTTACTAATTTTCTTGAGTTTCCTTTTCTTTTTGGATGCATGTAATTTCTGTTGTACCTCTTGAGGCTCCATGTCGTAAGCTGAGGATGCCGGTGCCTTTACTACATTTCTGTCTTCCTGTTTCATGTCTTCCCTTTGCCAGCTCCTCTTTTACTTTTTCACTTTTTGTATAATAGTATTTACATTTTGTCCTTCAGGAAAAGATTTAAAAAGTCATCTGAAGGGAAAATTGAAAACCAATGACAATTAAGGACCTGCCTGAAGTTTCTTAGCCAGGAAACGTTAGAGTTAGGACTAAATCTTGGAGCTTTGACTCCCAATCTAGTGGGTTTTTTACAGATAAACTCATCGATTCATTCATCAGATGTTTATTGACTGCCTGTGCTCCACCATGCACTACATTAGGTAATACAGAAATAATAAGAAATATAGAAATAATAAGAAATACAGAAATACAGAAATGATAAGAAATGGTCTTAAATCTTAATAGTCAAGTAGGAGAAGCAGATATGTAAAGAAATAAGTTTCAGTGTAATAATGCTCAAAGGAAGGTGTTATCTAGTTTTGTTTTGTTTCGTTTGTTTGTTTGTTTGTTTTTAATCTAACAGGCCAGAGATTAGAGAAGTGATAGCTTTAATATGTTGAAAAGACAGTGTTTTACCAAGCTAACTTATGCATGTTTCAAAAATAAGACTGCTGGTCTACTCTAAGGAAAGTAATTTTAATTGTTTCAAGATTAAATATGAAAGTAAAAATTTTTATATATTTATAATTAGAAATTACATAATTTATAATATTTTATGTGCTCAATGTTTTTACGCCAGAGCATCCAAATATTCTTCAGTTGTCTTTACATATTGGTTTAGTGTTTTGATTTCGAGTCTAAGCCTTATGCATTTTTTATATATCTTTTTTATGGTGACTTATGAACTTTTTCCTTTCTTTCTCTCTCCCTCAGATTTTCATCACCGTCAATTGCCTGAGTACAGATTTCTCCTCCCAAAAAGGAGTGAAAGGACTTCCTCTGATGATTCAGATTGATACATACAGTTATAATAATCGTAGCAATAAACCCATTCATAGAGCTTATTGCCAGATCAAGGTCTTCTGTGACAAAGTGAGTAAAGATGACAGTTTGTCATAAAGGTATCTCTGTTATTAGATATTACTTATAACGACATTTCCCTCTTGTCACCTTCTGTCATCTGGTGATGTCAAAATAATCACCGTATCGATCACAGTGGGAGTGGTAATCTTTCACTCTCAGTTCCTATCAAATATCTAGGGAGTCAACTGTATTTTTTTGTCAGTCATTTTTACCACTAATTTAATGACTGATTGACATTGTACTGTGCTATGAATCTGATTCACTTAGATAATTAAGTGAATGTTCTGTCTCAGACACATCAGTGTAACCTTTATTATTCTGTAGGTCAAATGGGGTTTCATCTAGAGCTTTCTGGAATGGAATTGGCACCTATAAAATAAGTTTATTAGTAAACATGTACTCCAGAGGAGATACAGTTTTTGAATCTTCCTGAATCCCACCATAAGAGACAAAGCAATTAGAATAGCAAAGACTAAAATCCGTGATTATGTTACAAGGGATCCTTACACATCCCAAATATAAGTGGGACTAAGCATCAACAATTTCATACTTGTGTGTTATCAGCATCTTTAGGGAAAGCGATGGGCCACTCGATTATCAAAGAACAGGACACCTACAGAATTGCCCAAAGTACTCACTGAAGAGTGAAGTGGGCCATCTGAGGACAGTATGTAAAATTGGAGTGAGAGGGTGTGGATTCTGTAGTCTCTAATTTGCTGGTTGGTGCAAAGGGACAGAACACTGAAGTGTTCTGGGCTATATGAACTTGGGAAAGTTATAAATCGAAGTTCCCTTCTCGGACAAAAACCCTGCTCTGAGAGAAATCTGCTGGGAGTTGGACAAAAAAAAAATAGGTGCAATGGAAAGAGAAGTTACAAATAAGGAGAGGAAAGGATACAGAATAGTCAGATTTCAAGAAATACAAAACTATTCTCTTTTAACCATTTTGTGAATATACCAGAAACAGGAGCATGAGAGCCACGAAGCTAGAAGAACTATCCTGGCCTACTCGTTTCATTTAGGAATGACCAACAGAAAAGAAAAATAGTTGAGCCACATATAATGTCTCATAAAAAGGATATTAAGATCAGACTGATTTCTCTGCCAGAAAAACATGCTCATAAAACAGGTGAAAATTGTAGCCTAATGTTCTGAAATGAGGTAAATGAAATTAAGAAAATAATAGAAGTTATGAAGATCAACATAAATCACAATTTGAAAAATTCAAGACATAAGATGTTTAGAGAACAGATTGATTTGAAGAGAGATGTGATAGAATTCAGGAAAGAATTTAGAAATAAAAGATTAAAATACTATAATCTATAAAGACTATACTAGAAGTAACACAAGAGTGAATAAACATAACAGATAATGCCTTAAGAGGAATACAAGTTGGGAAAGAACAAAATTTTTAAAATCAGAAGAAATGAAGAAAGAGATGTGAGAGAAAATAATAGGTATAGTAGAGAGGTAAAGAAGATCCAATATACATATAATAGGAATCTTTAAGGAAGAAAACCTAAACAATGGAGTAGCAAATGCTAAAGTGAATAAATCAGGGAAACTTAAAATAGAAAGTACACATATTTGAATGGCTCACAGTGCACTAGGGAAAACTGACCCAGGATAGCCAACACCAAATAGTTAAGAAAAAAGGAAAATATTTTTTTAACATCTAAGTAAAATAAAATAAATATTAAGTCACTTATAAGGAAACTTTATCCTCAGACTTTCAACAATAGCATCTTGTCAGAAGACAATGCTATTTAAGGTAATTAAGTAAAGAAAATGTGAGCCAAAGAATTTATATCCAGCTAAACTGATTTTCAAGTGTGAAAATTACAGGCAAAACCAAAAACAAACAAAAACCATCAAAATAATAATAATAATAATCAGCCCTACAAAAAACCAATGAGCAGAAATTCATAGAATAATCCTTTTTTGGGGAATCTAGTAGAGAACAAACTTTAGACAAACAATATGATTATAAAGGCATGGATAAATGGACTGATAGTAAGCATTGAGTATGTATTTACCTATCGATCTAGTTCTAAATGATGAGAGAGAGAGTAATGGCAATACGATATGTTCTGACAATGTAGACTTAGTACAATTACTTAAAAATTAGGGAAGATGGGGAGAGAATATGAAAAATAGAATAAGCCGCCTAACTGCATATAGGTATTAACTGGATATAAAAGGATATGACTTTGGACTAGATCCTGGCGAGAGCAGAGAAAGGGGTAATAGAAGTGAGTAGCTAATTCAGTATTGCCCAGCGCTGTTAAAGGTGCTGCAGTCAGTTGTATCAAAAGTCTACTATGCCATTAAAATGTCTGAAAGTTCTGGTTTAGCAGTGATAGAGTATAAGGAGAAGTGGGCTTCTGTCAGCAGAGAGCAGAGATGGTCATGAGAAGAGAGAAGGAAATACCCTAACCAGAACTGCACTGGGTTTAGGGACAGACATACAGCATAGTGGTAAATATCTATAAAATCTCAATAGCTTTTCAAATCGTGACAGTTGCATTTAGTGCCAATCATCTAGCTGTCAGAGCAGTAGAACACCCTCAGGGACAGTTAGCCAGTCTCCAGGATGCAGAGGCCAGTTAAGTCAATTGACACAGTTGTGTGGGTGAAAAAACAATGGGTCATCCAGCTTCAGTAACTTGTCCAAAGTCACACGGCGAAAAAGTAGAGGAGCTGGATACAAATACAGATCTGATTCTGAACTCGTATCCCTTGAATTGATTAATAACTTTACACGTGAAATACCAAAATCCAAAAACCTCAACAAAGAGCCAAGGTAGACTTTAAAAACAAAACAAAATAAATCTATTTATATCTTTAATTCAGCATATTAAACATTAAGAAAACATTTTCAAATAATGTACCTCATGGAATTTTTTAAGTATTTAAAAATAACTTGAATTTCCTTACTTTATTCCAGATATTTCAAGGGAGATTGTGGGATTCCCCTTCATGAATCTCCTTTTTGGAAGTGAGGAGTAAAATTAGGAGCAAGAAGAAAGGGAGGGAAGGGTGGATGGAGGCACTGGGCAATTCATTTACCTTTATTTTGGTAGTTAGAGTTGAAAGTGGGAAAGAGAGGGCTTATAGGATGCTTATAGAATTATTTTTTCTACAGTGTTGATGTAATAAATACAAAAAAAAAAACGAGCAAAAATGAAGAATAAGGAGTGTTATATTGTTGTTCGCTTAAGCCATAAAATAGGGACATAAGAAACGAAGAGGGTAAATAAAGAAAATGATCGATTATACCTTTTATTTGAAAATATTTTTTAAATAAATTTTCATTCAGTTATTTTATCTCTAAAAAGGAGAGGGTAGAAAAGAGAGTTCTATGGGTTTATCCAAAGCATCTGTTTCTAAAAGTCATAGAAAGGTAATCTGCAGCAAGGAAAAAAAACACACCTTATGGCTAAGAAAACACCTTATTTATGTGTGCTTGTTTATATAGATGTATAAAAACTAGAAATAATCGTATTGACAAACATTGCCAATCTGAAAATAGGCAGCCTTTTCTAAAGCTCCCATTTTAAATATTGGTCTAATACATATCAGTGCTAACTAGAAGAAAATAATTCGAGGATGTTGGGTGAATATTGACATTTATTCTAAGTTGCTAGTGATGTAAAGAGTTTCTACTGGGTAGTTTTTAGTTTACATATCCTGATGTTGAGGATTAGGAAACTTATAAGGAAGACATCTCATGGGGCATGCAGAGTATATTAACCTTAACCACTACTAATTTTTCTAATAAGCTATATACAAAATTTTTTGCTATAATTTGTTATATTCGCAGCTCTAAATTTAAAACTCACGCCAAACTCACTCCTGGAAGATTAAAAAGAGAAAAGGTTTATTTTTTTGCACTTTTCAAATGGTCGTGTAAATGCAAATGATTAATTTGAATTATCCTCTAAAGCAAAAGAATTAAGAGCTATTCTATTTTAAAACTGTACAATTCTCCATCACGGTCTAGAATCTTAAACAGGTGGAATTTTGCACTATTTATAGTTTTCCAGCTTGATTTCTAATTAATATACCTACAGGATCGCAGATGAAAATAGGGCTTTCTCTAACTTTTTTTGGTATTATACTTATTGAAATATATATGATGATGCATTAAAAATTTTAGGATCTGTCTATATATCTACTTATAATTAATACCTATATCTATAACTTTATATTTAATAACTTCCATTATCTTTGATGAAAAACAAGAATTGTAAACAGTAACTGTAGTGCAAAACTTGAGAAATAAAGCCACGTTCTTTTTTTTAAAAAATATATTTTTTCTCTTCATTAATCCTCATTTAGAATGATCTTGGAGGCAATGACTGCTGAAGATTGAAAAAATGCTAAATATATATCTTCAAACCCCCTTCTCAATACCTTGGCTGATTTTAAATAAGTTAAGGCCATGTTTTAATAATAAATTTAGGAGAAACAAGTTAAGTGTCGAATAAAAAACAAAGATAGCCATTACCTCTCAAGAAGTGGCAAAAGTGATCACAATATTATTGGGAAATCTTCAGGCATATTTTTAAAATTTAATGCTCCATAGTGAACATTTAGGTGGAGAAAATTATTTTTAAAAGATAAATTCGGTATTTTTACCAAATTATACAAGTTATGTTCTTTTGGAAGATCTAGTTGGTTGGGTTTTTTTGGTTTTTTTTTTGTTTTTTTTTTTGTACTTTAATAAGAATGGAAAGAATATTTTCATATTTTCTAGAAGGTTCAGGTCACAAATAATCAAAGGAGGGAAGGGATTCTTGGAAGGTTATGTATCAGAGCTTGCCTGGGTGACTGCAGAGTCAAAGCTTTATTTTAGAAATGAGAACTGTGATTCTCCCAAGAGTGTTTAGGCACTATCAGAATTGTTTTGTCATGCTGATTATCTGTCATTCTGGGCAGGAAATTATTTATATAGACCAGGCACCAAGACTAGGCTCTATGGAGAGCTACTCTGTTTTATGTTAATCCCTTGGGTTTACATATCAAAGAATGCCTGTAAAATAATTAGCAGGTGACTTTATTTCCTAAAAATCTACATTGAACATATATGTAAGTCTTGAAACATATTAATTCTAGACCTTTTCCTCATAGAAATAGTACAATATAAAACAGTAATTTAGAAATAAAATTGCTTGACAAATTTTGGAGTGTGTCTTAGGTGAATTGTAACTTATATAGGTAAACTTCCACATTTCTATTTATATTAAATGTTACATCATATAGAGCTCCAATTACATTGAAATGCTACATCATATAGAGCTCCAATTACATTGAACATTGAAAGTTTATACTGACAACTCAAAACTTAAAAAGTAAAGCACTGTAAAATAATTACTCCTTTGGTAATAAGAAGCTTTTGACATAAAAATGTGTATTAAAAATATCCAGTTAAAATATAACCGTCCAAATCTTAGTTATGTAAAGCTCTTAGAACTCAACTGGCAGAGATAAGTGCCACCTAAGTATTAGCTATACTTATTTAGTTACTCATTTTTCAAGAAGGAGCACTAAAACTATCTTCTTTATTCGTTGACCACAAATCTCCATTGTTTCATGACCTTACTTTGGCCAGAATTGGAAATCTGATTTAAAAAAATAAATAAATAAGAAAGAAAAGAAGAAGCCAACATGATAAGCAACAAATATATCTCCTCGTTTTAATTCAAACAATTCGTGTCTTTTTCTGTGAATTTCATAGTTCATGACTGTTGTCTATTTTTCTATTGGTTTACTTTTTTTTAATTTTGATTCATTATATATTAAGGATTTAACACTTTAATATTTTATTATAAGTATTTTCACTAATTCGTCCTTTGCTTTTTGATTTCTTGTTGCATAACAGAAGGATTACATTTTAATACTATTAAATTTCTCTTTGTGATGATTTGGGGGCCGTATCTAAAGAGTTAGAGGTTGCTGGTCAGTTCGTGCCTCAGTGCTCCTTAAACAGGCTTCCACGAAGGGCAGGAACTGTAAATGAGGATCTGAAATTTAGGGGAGGAGTTCAGATTGTGGTGTCTGACTGTCACCTCTCTAGAGCGTCAGGAAAACATGGATGCAGATGAACTCTTCTGCACAAGAATGGAGATAGAGAAAGGAAAAAGAAACTGTTGGAACAGCTTATTTGGAGGGAGTGAGAAGAGGAGGCTGAGTTAGCAAAGCTGAGGTAGGAGAGCGACCCAAGATGACCAGGAAATTCTCAAAGCCGAGAAG
Source organism: Pteropus vampyrus (assembly GCF_000151845.1). Classification (NCBI taxonomy): domain Eukaryota; kingdom Metazoa; phylum Chordata; class Mammalia; order Chiroptera; family Pteropodidae; genus Pteropus; species Pteropus vampyrus. The sequence continues at coordinate 1,865,487 of NW_011889068.1, forward strand.
GAAGGAGATAGAAATCGTACGTGTATATGCAAAATGATCTTACATCCTGTATATTTTTCTTATGCCCTCCCTCAATTACACCACTGTCATGATTTTGTGAAGTTCCATAACAACGAGCAAAGTTTTACAGGGAATTCACACTCAATTTTAACGCCCTCTCTGTGCCTGGGAATGATGTTAACAGGCCAATACTTCACCTTTGGACATTGTATTATAATCATTAAAAGTTACTTACCTGGCTTCGCTCAGATAGGGAACTGGGAACTGGCTCTGGTCTTTCTGTATGGATTCAAAATTGAAGTTGTGTAATAGGCGAGATGCCAAAAAATGGGGGGAAATCTGAGAGAAATGGGGTCACTCAGAGGTTCAAAATGTAGTGTAGACTAATGAGTGATCTGAGTCTTCAGAACTGAGGCCAGCCTCTTCCGAGGGATGGAAATAGGGCTGCCCATTCTCCTCCTCTTGTTTTGTTTGTTATCCCTGCGATTTGTGTGTGGACAGTATTTGTGCGTGCTCTGATAACATGCCTAGCATTGTATTTGTTTTTCCCTGTCAGGGAGCAGAAAGAAAAATCCGAGACGAAGAGAGGAAGCAGAACAGGAAGAAGGGGAAAGGCCAGGCCTCCCAAACCCAGTGCAACAACTGTGAGTGTCTTGGAGAGGGGGTGAGCTCTACCGGGTCTACTGGGGAATAGGTAGAAAGCATGGGTTGCGGGTAGAACTATGGCTTGCTTTTTCCTAGCAGTGAAGATACAGTGAATCGTTACTGTGAAAAGCAAATAAAATCAATGATCGCAGAGTGTTTGAGCTAAGAGGAACTTTGTGATATCGCGGAGACAAACACTTTCCATCTGTGGACAGAGAATCTAGGACACAGAGAGGGACAGGAGAGTGTGAGGGGATCTGCCTTAGGAGGGTCACTCAGAGTCCAAGTTCTTTCTGTTGGTTTGGCAGCGAGAGAGGTGGGGATCTTTTCAAGTGTGTTCACATTTGAAAAGCTTCATCGGAGAAAGTCATGGAGTTTAGCTTTGACTAGAACGTGAAGTTGAGAGTTCTTAGTCATGCACAACCCTCTCATTTTTGGGTTTTCGGTCATATCCAGCCTCAGATGGAAAGTTGGCAGCCATACCTTTACAGAAGAAGAGTGACATCACATACTTCAAAACAATGCCTGATCTCCACTCACAGCCCGTCCTCTTCATACCCGATGTTCACTTTGCAAACCTGCAGAGAACAGGACAGGTATGACTTACCTGCTAACATCTACTTGCCATTCTTCCGCGGGATTGGTAGAGCCTTAAGATAGAATTGCTTCAGGCAGCATTGTCCTTAAGAATAAAAACCATACTCCATGCATTCAACAAAGAATCAGTCATACTCTATAGAAAATGGATTTTTATGGAAAAAAATGTTTCAGGAAAGGAGACCAGCTTACTAAGGGGAAGAAGTAAATGGGCAGATATTAGTGAAGTGCTGACAAAGCAGCGAAAGGGGAAGAAAGTAAGAAGGCCAATAACCTTCGAGTTTTGTTTTGTTTTAGTTTTGTCATGTGGGATTAGCCTGATGCAATAGAGCTCCACCTAATGGTAGGAAATTGAACTACACCTATAGTTTCATTAAGTTGCACAAGAAAAATTCTGTTAATAAAAACCTATTAATGTTTCCCTTAGTAAATTAACAGTTCCCATTGAACAGGTAAATAATTTAACACTAAAAGAAAGATGAAGTTGTAGGCAAGGCTTTTAAAAAACAATTTCCATCTTCTAGGTGTATCTACAAGTGAAATGAAAGAGCCAATATTCAAATAACCTAAGCATGTTTCTTCCAGTCTAACTGCTTAGACACTCATTGGAATTGGCCTTAGTCTGGGAGGAGAAGTCAAAATTGGCATCACTTTCCTTTTTGAGAATATTTTGTCCCCCACTGTTGTTTTGATACGTATGAGACAAAGCACTTATACAACCAGGCTTTTCATTGCTGTTCATGACACAACATGGAACAAAACACCCACAGCTTTCTCTTAGAGCGCTTCCTACTAGAAACTCATTTACCACTTCCGTTTTGTCTTATTTGTTTGATAGGAACAAGGGCAAAAAAGGGAAAGGAAGACTGTTACGATTTATCAAGATGTGAGGGCCAGCACCAAATTTTAGTTTTTAATTCCCAAGAACGTGGTGATCTGTGTATTTACTGCATGGGATTTTGTGGAGCTAGGTTTCCATGCCTTCCAGAGGAGGGACAGTTGAGTTAAATTGTTCTTAGTATTTACTGTCATGATTCTGGCTTCAGCTCCGTGATAGCCTGGCCTATTCTTCTGGCAACATTTCTGTGAATTATAACAAGCTGTAAGTAAATCTTGAGAGAAAAAGTGACCCGACCTGGCTTCTCACGCCTGTCAGTCCTTTGGTCTCACTTGCCCGCTCTGTGTCCTGAGCTGGGCTCCTAGCCCGTGGCTGAATCAGAAGGAAAGAGCAGCTTCGATAGTTTGTTGGTTTCAGCAGCTGCAAAGCAGCCCAATCAGCGTCCCCCCAGACCACTGGTGAAGTTAAGTCCTGCAATCTGGGATCTATCCTTGCAAAGCCTTCGGGTTTTTCTTGTGCACTTGGAATCAGAATTAAGGAATCAGTGAGGGAACCTGCCTGAGCTCCGAGCAACAAAGGATCACTCAGCTGTGCCCTGGAACAATGTGCGAATATTCTGTGGTTGATCCACTTGCTTGGCCAAGGAAGAGCACCCACCTGTGGCTGGTTGGAACTTTAAAGGCTGCCTTTTCTTAGAAGAGCTAGAAGCCTAGGAGATGGGTCCAGAGGCAGGAGGGAAGACAGTGGTGCCATACGATTAGAAGCGGGCATGGGGCAGGATTTGGCATGCTAAATAAGAGCCAGCAATGGCAAGTCAAAAGATGGGCCAGTTTTACCATGAGGTGTGGAGTGGGGGAGGGAGGCAGGCAAGAGTATGCGGCTCAGTAGCCATTGGTAGACGTAAGCCTTATTTAGAAGCAGTTACATCACAGCTCTGCCCACCTGCAGGGCGGGCAGCCCTCTAGTTCACGGGCAGCAAGATATCCTCAAGCCACACTAATGGCACATTGGCCATGGTACAGGGATTTCTGGTCACCCAGGGACATGGACAGGTGGGGTAAGGATCTTCACTGTCAGTCCACATGTACCCCCCAACCCCCTGATCTCACTGATTCACATGTAGATTGGAATATTCATCAGACAATTATTGAAAACTAATATGCGAGATGAACCCAGTGTACAAGAAGTACTGAGACCTTCAGTCTCCCTCTCCTCACGTTAGAGCCCTGATACTTCCCTCAGCTTTTGTCTGGAATGCCTTTAAAAACAAGTGATAAGGGAGTTCGGGAGAAATTATGGGGCACAGAGCCATCATCCTTCTGGATAGTGTGTGCTCTGCAGGTATCAGCCTTCCTCAGAGCTTGTGAACCCAAGGAGGGGAGCACCCCTCCCTCACAGCCTCCAGAACAGACTAGCCAGTTGTGGTTTGTAAGCCATCTTCCTCCAAATCGCAGGAGTTCTTGGTAGGAATTCAGGTTCCCAAATTCCAGTCCTGGTCTCTTCGATTAAATTCTCTGAAGGTCGTTCCAAGAGTTTGCATTTATAACAAGGTCTCCAGATACTGTCTGTGCACTCTAAAGTTTGAAGAACGCTCTCTAAAATTAAATTAGTGCAACGAGCCCTACAACTGATAAGGAAGAAATAGTGCATCGTTACACGAACGGAGGAGAAATGGCAATGCAAGGACGGTCATAGGGACAGTGTCATAGAAGCCATTCAGGAGGCCGGAAAACACTTAAGAGAAGGCTGCTTCCATCTTTGGGTTACCAACCAACTTTGCGGAGAGCTGTCCCTTACCCTGCCTTATAGCTGAGCAGGGCAGATGCATTACGACACATTTAGAGAATCCAGCAAAACACAGACTGACATCAGGAACTTTTTCCAAAAAATTCTAGTGATGTGGTCAGTGCTATGGCTCGGGCTCATCACTTAAGACAAGGGTCATTTTGTATGCATCTACATGGACAGTCCCATTTCGTCCATCACAATGACAGATGCTCCAATGCCAGGACTGAAACTAGGGATGGCTGGGAGGAAGCATCTTACCTTCATTGTTTTCTGTTTAAGAAGAAACAAAATATACAATACGACAATAGACATAAGAGATTTAAGAAGGAAAAGTTCCCCTAGGAAATCTGAGCTAATGACCAGAGTGACTCATTCCCAGTGAGTTCCAGGTAACCAGCTCTGTTACATAACCTAAGCTTAGGCTTGGCAGGGTCCCAGGAACCGCCAAGAGCCTTTGAGAATGTTTGCAGGGAGAGTATCCATCTAGACACAGCTGTTTCTCTCCCAGGCAAATGGGGCAAGGACAGTGACAAAATGTACGAGAACCAGAGGCAACTTTGAAATTAATTCGTAAGTGTCCAGTACTAACTTGGGGACTGTTCTTTACTCAAATGAAAATGGTCCTGAAACACACAGATGAAGCTCATGGAAGGCCCACAATTAATTCTTATAAATCATTGGGTCAAGAAGATCTCCGTATACAGCAGAACACCCCTGGATTTCTCTTATTGCCTCATAAAATAATAAGAATGCTTCATAATTTCTTTAATTCTGATTCTGTTTGCCACCATGCTGCTCACCGAGAGTGTTTTCTCGAAGATCTTCCTCTGGCCAGGAGCACCTTCAAGAGCTGAGTGACCTTTCCCAGCTCGAAGACCATCGGCTCCTTAATTTCTGTGGTTGAGGGATGTCAGGGTGACCCCTGTGTCCTGGGGTTACTGCTGCACTCATGGGGGACCCTCTTGCTCCCCTCCCGTCGCCAAAGCACAGTGTCGGGAGTCAGCTCACCTGTGGACTGGATGGGACTGCTTACTCATAGGCTCAGCTCTAGAGTGCTTCTAAACAATGGTTTTTATTTTTAGATCCTGTTAAAATATTTCCTTATCGTCAAAAGCAAGATTTGGCTTAGGGCTGTAGGTAATCTGATCAGACTGACTTGAGCTGGAAACAATCAGATTTTCAATTTTATTTTACTAAAATATAAGAATTAACCCTAGAGAGAATGGGAGGGGGTTAAATTTGTGTTTTCTTACACACACACACACACACACACACACACACACACACACACACGGCGCATCCTTAAACAGATTTGTCTTTTTTTATGAGACAGTGCAGTGCTTTAGGAAAGTCTGTGCATCACGTAATGTATTTCCATTTCTTGTCTTTGACCTACAGTAAGCCTATTGTTTTGTTCCACAGGTGTATTACAACACGGATGATGAACGAGAAGGGTAAGACACTCAGTTCTTTCACTAAACCACCCAAAGTCAGTTCATGTCAGTAGAAGTGACTCTTCAAGCAATGGATAACCGTGGGAGGGAGGTGGGACCTTCCTCTCAGCGCCAGACTCAGAGTGGAGAAATGCTTGATTCTGGGTGGTATCTAAGAGGAAGTCTGGGGGAACGCTGTTCTCCCTCCAAGCCTCTTTCCCGCTCTCTCCTTCCTAAGATCTGCCTTTGAATAACTAGCTAGTTTTCTAAGTGGCATACCTATTTATCAATCACCCAGTTATTGAAAATTTTTTCCGGTCCTGACATAAGATCAAGCTGAACTTGAGGCAAAGCCAAGCAGACAGCCTGCCTTGCTGTTAGTATTACCTGGGCTACCTGCACATACCTCCTGAAGCCCTCGTGCTGGGAAGTGAGCTGGGTGGGCTAGTGAGGCTGGGTTGAGTGGGGCTGGGAAAGCTGAGGACCTTTTCATTGTCCTTAGGATTGTAGATAAGAGAGGGTTTACTTAAGGTCACCCAAGGTTCCCAGTGTCTTGCACATCAAGTATCTGCATAGTGCTTTCTATCCATAACTCATAGACACCTAGAATTTTAGAGCCAAAAAGGAAACTTCAATGTCGTTTAGCTGATCCTCTTTCTTAAATAATGTAACATCTTATACCACATCCTTGAGAGGCTAGTTTTTCATTGAATAGGCCCACTGATGGGAATATTCTGACTATTCTCACTGTGTGCGAAGTAGCTCATTACACTGCTGAATAATTCCAGCCCCGAGAAAGTTAGTCTGTCTGTTGAACTGATGTCTACTTTCTCTTGACTTTGGCTCTAGTTCTGGTCTCTGGACAAGTCTGTTCCTTTCCTCACCATTCCAACATAATTTTACCCCTCAACATCTTAATTCTCCCTCTAGGGGATACCACCAAATTTGTTAATAATCTCTTTAAAATTAACTCTCAGAAATATGTGTGCTTAAAAGCAGCACATGAATTGGAGATTACATGGGGATAGTTTCTTCTTATGACCTGGAGGCTGTTTTTCTCTTAAAACAATCTATGACTACATTCATTTTTTAATGTCTCCATACATTTCATATATGTAACTAAAGTCTCGGTTTGCATTACATGTGTGTAACTAAAATCTAGAGGTAATCCAGGGCTTCCAGATTCTTATGTAATTAATGTATTTACTAATATATTTACTTCTAAAACATTTCAAGGCAGAGTCAGTGGAGCAGATGTTGCTGAGCTCATTTCCTAGAGCAGAGGTGGGCAAACCACAGCCCAAGGACTGGATTGGGTCTGCCACCTCTTTTTGTACTGCCCACAAACGTTTTCAAATGATTAAAGAGATCCAGAAGAATATCGCATGACACGTGGAAATTATATGGAAGTCAAATAGAATTTAATTAATAGAATAAATAGAATTTCATTGGAGCTCGGCCATGTGAATTCCTTTCTGTCTTGTCCATGGCTGCATTGGTGCTATCGCAGCAGGGCTGAGTAGTGGCAGCAGAGACTCTGTTGCCTGGAAAGCCTAAATGTTTGCTAATCTGGCCCTTCATGGAAAAAGTGTGCCACCTTCTGTCCTCAAGGATGGAGAATCTCAAAGGAGTCAAATAATTTCCCAGCTGATTAGCAGTAGAACCTCCTCCAGCATCTGACCTCTAAATTCTGAGTTCTAAATTTTCTGAATACTTAATTAGATTGTTCTTTTTATCTTGGCACATGAGTAATATATTTCCAGTGGCTGGAATAAACAGAAATGATTAGTGCTATCAATTCTTATCTGTTACTCACATATTTTACAAGGGACAGGGTGGCATCATGGGAAGAATGTTGACTCTCAGTGTAGGCAGCCCACGTTCCCCTCCTGGGCTGCGGCTGACCAGTGGGAGGCCTTGGGCTGGCTCCTTGACCTCTGGGTTTCAGTTTTCTCAATTATAAATCGAGGATTTTATCTAAGACTATCCCTAAGATCCTGTCTCATACTATCATTATATTATTCTCATGGGAAAACTTAGCATCCTGAGTGAGAAGTGCCCAGGACCTGAATGCTACTTCATGTATAGACCTCATTTAGTCTACCTTGGCCTAGGTCATCCTTCCTTGCAAGTTGGAAAATTTTACATGGCCCGTTGACCTACTTCTAACTCCTTTGGCTTGACCTCTCTGTAAGAATTACCCTCTGTTATGGCATAATCTTGAGGCCCACAGCCCATTTCTTACTCTGATACATTTTCTGATTAGAGATCAGTTGAGCAATATGGATGGCCTTGGAGCCTCCATGTTATTGTATAGCAGGTATTTGGCTATTGTTATATGTAAAAGTAGTAACAGTCACTGAATTCTTGGTTGGGCACTGTTCTAAGTGCTTTATATGCATTATTTCATTGAATTCTCCCAAAATACCTATGGTGAAGTTGGTATTATTACCTCCACTTTATAATGAGGAAATCGAAACTTCAAGAGATTAAGAAACTAGTTCTAAGTCGCACAGCTGGTAAGTGAGAGAAGCAGGATTTGAGCCCAGGTCTAGACGATAGGTACCCTATCCCCCAACTCTCTTAATTCTTGATCTGTGGCTGCCAAGGAGGCATCAAGAAACAGGCCATCATTGTGATAGCTTTCTGGCCATGACAAAGGGACACCCTTGGCACATCTGTGGAGTGCAGGACCCAGATTCTGACAAGCCCAGGTGAGTGTACCTGGCAGAGGGGGTCAGTTCACCAGCCCTGAGGAGTTCCACTTTTACTGGCATTTGCACATCTTCCATCAAGACTGTCCCTGGCCAGTTCTTCACTCTGCCAGCTAGGCGTAATCACATTAGTGTGAAAGCATCTAAATGAGTCTTTGAAAGCATCATTCAGGCAACTGCCAGCTGCAGGAGAGGCACACCAGAGCCCTTCTCCCTGCAACTCTGAAGCCAGAGTGGTGGTCAGACAAAGACTTGTTCACAGAGTAGGAGAGCTTTTTAGCCTGAAGTGTCAACAAAACTGAATGCAACGAATGAGAGAAACTAGAGAAAAATTAACATGAGGTAAAATGGGGAGCAATCAGCAGCCAACTGCCTAAACTGAACAAAAAGGGAGCACCTATTTGTTCCTGCCTTCTTGTCTAATGATAGAGTATTTGAGGTGACTTCAAGTGCTGAATTGGAGATCAGCAGACCCTATGCAGGTTTATTTTGTAGGCAGTGGATACAACAGTTAGATACAGAGGCTTTTGGACATCAGTTCTCAGCAGCAAGCCTCTCGCTACATTTGGGAGTCAGCTGGGGAGCTAAAAGATACTCATGAACAGGAATTTTGATACAATTGATGTGGGGTACGGCTCAGGCTTGGGGACTTCGAATAGTCCCTAGATGATTTTAATGCTCAGCAGTTTTGAGAACCACTGCTCTAGAGCCTGTCAGCCATGAATTGAATCTGGTCTTGATCTTACAAGCTCTGTGACTTAATAGAACAACCTTATGGACCCTCAGTTTTCTCATCTAAAAATAGCAAATAATAATACCCACCTGCTAGAGTTATTATAAACATTAATATATAAAATGTCCTGATACCTGAAAGTGCTTTTAAAAAAATCATAGCTATTTTTATTGTTAAGATTCCTTGTCAGGCCCTGAAAAATGATATTTAATTGAAAGATGGAAAAGAGGGAGATGAAGAAGAATGGAAAGAACAAACCAAACAGAAAGAAGGTTCTGTAGAGCACGGGCCCTTTAACCAGGAAGCCATAGAATGGCTCTGATGGGGAATAATATGTAGATTAACATGCAAATGTCATGCACAGCGAGAAATTCCATCTCTGTTATTTCTGGTGATCTGGTCTCCATCTCCATCTGATTTCTAGTTCCTGGAAATCCCTTCCTACGTCGATCCTCTGTCCACAATGGTCCCCAATGAGGTGCCCCCTGTTCCAGCCTGCTGTGAAGTCCCTTTAAATCTCTGTGGCTTCTGCAGTGCATCTGGGGCATGGGGATCTTTGGCAAGTTTGGGCATCCCGGTGTCTGGAGGACAGTGGTCTTCCTCCAAGATCCTGCCGTCACCGTGGGATGCTGCTTGGGATCCTTGGACCTCAATCCCTCTCCAAGAACTTCTGTTGTCCCCTTGCTTCTTCTCAAAGGCGCACCACTATCTCTCTTGGAGCCACCTTGTATAACTTCCTCAAAGGCTGAGACTGAGGAAAACAAAAGCCAGAAGAAGACAAAGTTGGGAAGGGCAGCTCCGTAGACTGGTTCCATCCCAGCTCAGAGTCAGCTCCCCAAAGCAACTTCACTTATTAGATTCTGAGCGACTCTGGCATAAGTCCCTGCCTTTCCTCTGGCAGGAGGGATGGTCCTGCAGATGCTGCCGGACCAAACCA
>NW_011889068.1:1875221-1877260 GCF_000151845.1 Pteropus vampyrus
CGGCTCAGGCTTGGGGACTTCGAATAGTCCCTAGATGATTTTAATGCTCAGCAGTTTTGAGAACCACTGCTCTAGAGCCTGTCAGCCATGAATTGAATCTGGTCTTGATCTTACAAGCTCTGTGACTTAATAGAACAACCTTATGGACCCTCAGTTTTCTCATCTAAAAATAGCAAATAATAATACCCACCTGCTAGAGTTATTATAAACATTAATATATAAAATGTCCTGATACCTGAAAGTGCTTTTAAAAAAATCATAGCTATTTTTATTGTTAAGATTCCTTGTCAGGCCCTGAAAAATGATATTTAATTGAAAGATGGAAAAGAGGGAGATGAAGAAGAATGGAAAGAACAAACCAAACAGAAAGAAGGTTCTGTAGAGCACGGGCCCTTTAACCAGGAAGCCATAGAATGGCTCTGATGGGGAATAATATGTAGATTAACATGCAAATGTCATGCACAGCGAGAAATTCCATCTCTGTTATTTCTGGTGATCTGGTCTCCATCTCCATCTGATTTCTAGTTCCTGGAAATCCCTTCCTACGTCGATCCTCTGTCCACAATGGTCCCCAATGAGGTGCCCCCTGTTCCAGCCTGCTGTGAAGTCCCTTTAAATCTCTGTGGCTTCTGCAGTGCATCTGGGGCATGGGGATCTTTGGCAAGTTTGGGCATCCCGGTGTCTGGAGGACAGTGGTCTTCCTCCAAGATCCTGCCGTCACCGTGGGATGCTGCTTGGGATCCTTGGACCTCAATCCCTCTCCAAGAACTTCTGTTGTCCCCTTGCTTCTTCTCAAAGGCGCACCACTATCTCTCTTGGAGCCACCTTGTATAACTTCCTCAAAGGCTGAGACTGAGGAAAACAAAAGCCAGAAGAAGACAAAGTTGGGAAGGGCAGCTCCGTAGACTGGTTCCATCCCAGCTCAGAGTCAGCTCCCCAAAGCAACTTCACTTATTAGATTCTGAGCGACTCTGGCATAAGTCCCTGCCTTTCCTCTGGCAGGAGGGATGGTCCTGCAGATGCTGCCGGACCAAACCATGAACCTAGTTATCGTGCTGCTGAGAAAAGAGGCAGTTCTAGATGTTCCTCTTCCGTGGAAGCCAACACTTCCATTAAAATTCAGTACCCTTTGGGGAAGTTAGTGATTATTAACCTATCACCAGTGAGTGCATTTAAACAACCTGATATTAAACCTAAAAAGTCATCACCCTGTGTTCATAGCACAAAACAAAATTACTCTAGAATTCTGTGCCGTTTCTCTTAGAGGAGCAATTTCCCAGAGAACCAGCACTTTTTGTTGCTGTTCTCAGGGTTGCTAGGCAAACCATGAAGTGTAGGCTGTAGTGGGCTATGTTTTACCACGTACACATGAATATAAGGTGATTACAGATATAGGGTGATTTCTCCAATCTCCTAAGGGGAGATGAAAACAGATTAAGGCTTTGGGGCCAACTTGAGTAGGCAAATCTTTATGAATATAGCCAAAAGCGTCAGTGATCTACTGATACTTGCTTTGTTAATTTAATTACACACACATGCAAAGAATAGTATATAATTTAGAAATATCTGTCATTTATGAAACACTTTTATTCAAATTCTTCACAATTCATCTTTGACATCGGTATCTTTCTCATCGTTAAAGTTACTTTTTCTCATTTCACACTGTTTAGCAGGACAATTCTTCACTGCCATCAAAGTTGAGATATAACACTTTTTAAATCCACATATATGAGACTGTCCTCAGAAATTTCATCCCAAGCCACAAATATTAATTCTCGTAACATTAGAAATAGTTACATAAGTGACTACCACAATGTTGCCTCCATTTTGAAATTTCGTTTTTAATTAAACTTTATTTTGAGGTAACATGCTGTTGTAAGAAGCTCTCATCCCCTTTTCAATTGATGTATTTTTATGTTTTACTGTTCAATATTGCATTTTAAAACCCACTCAATAATACCAAAATCTGTACCAGATATGCAAGGAAGGTTTTAAAAATATTTATGGAAATGGAAATCATTCTTTACCATCTCTCATAG
>NW_011889068.1:1878755-1881873 GCF_000151845.1 Pteropus vampyrus
TGCCTCTGTGGAATTACTGTCCTCAACTTCCAGTCAAGAAGTGGCGAATGCTTTGAGAGGAAAAGTTGCGCACTGAGTATCAGCTCATCCTCCCTCGGTTCTCATCTCAGCTCCTTGAGTTCTGGCTGACTCTTAAGCAGTCCTCAATATCATCATTAAGATTTTTTTTTTAGAATTTCATGCATTTTTTTTTTTTTTTTTACATTGTTCCTGTTGGGAATATTGGTTTACCACAAGCTACAACATCTTAGCCAGAAATAAAAATATCTGTATTTCCTCTTAAAATAATCCTTCTGGGGCCTACTGACCTAGTCATTTATTACTTGTAAGTTTGAGCTCTTAACTATAGTAATCATTACTAAATCTATGTGTGAGTTTTGTTTGTTGATTGGTTTTTTGTTTGTTGTTTTTTCACTGATGAATTCTATCAATATCCCAAGCTAGCATTGATTAAAGTCATTTTGGGATGATGGCTTCTTCCCCAAAGAGTAATTTGTTGTTAGAAATAAACTGAGATTAAATGAGAGACTTCTTGAGGACTTAAATATAAAGAGGCCCTCCTCTTTTCTGAAGCAAACACAGGGAGAAGAATGTCAATTTATTTAGGGTATAAATGGCAATCAGCCTACATAAGCCATACACAGAGTTGTGAGGGATAAACTATGTCTCTGTGATGCCTGCAACTTCTCTCTGCACTTTATTTTGCCACCTTCTCACTAGGCACCAATGCCTAGTGCAGTTCAGCCTGGCAGGTAGGGCACTGCCTTTTCCAGATATGGCCAGAGACCCAGGCTTCAGACCTGAACACTTCCAGTTTAGCCCTTTGTTTATACTTTAGGCACTTGTTTCCCTGAGATTGACCCCTCAAGGTGACAGCTTCATGTTTTCCTGGACCTGGAGTCACTCCACATATTATCATAAATTGTGCCAGTGGGATGGAGACTGATAACAGAGAAACCACTTCTTTTTGTCCTCAAGTCCTTTTGTGGTTTAATCAAATGTGATTGGACAGGGCATCAGGAGACCTAAAACTCATGCTCTTTTTATCTTCAAATGGGGAAGTCTTTTCTGCCCTTCTTTTCTTGCCTTGTTTTGAAAGTAAATGTCACAGTTGAATTCAGACCACACAAACTTACTGACTCCCTACTGGGTTTATAGATTTGAAGGTGTGAAAAAGCACTTCTGAACTCCCAAGAAAAATGTGGTTTATCCAAGATGTTATTTTGATGGCAGAGTTTGCCATGGCTCAAAATGGGATGCTATCAAAAGTCAGAAGAACTGTAAAAATATAAATAAATCTTACTTGGTGAGAAAAATAAAATCACTGGTTTAGGAACCCTCACACAGCATGAGTGATGGTCCGGTGATATTTCAGGCTGTTTACCCATTGTTAACCTTCTGGTCACTGACAGCTGTGTGCATGGATTTTTAATCTTCTGCTCCTAAGGTCCTGGTGACTCCAGTTCCAAGGCATGACAGAATAACATGACCTCCTTTTACGACAAGGTAGTAAGGGGAAGACAGAGGGAACAGTGCCCTAAAAACTTATTATCACCTCCACCTGGGACTTCGGTTTGAGCTTTCCTTCTAGTTATTTCCATAGTTTGACTTACTACAGAATAAAATAAGAGAATGCTGACTGTTAAGATCATTTCTTAGACCCTCACTCATCATCACCTGAGATTTAGTAAGTACCTTTATCATGAGGCTGTCCCTCAAAGTCGAGTTCTCTGAACAGTCTGTTTCACTTATTAGCTGCATTGCTCAGCATAAGACACTTAACACTCTGAGCCTTAGTTTGATCATCACTGTAATACGGGTAAGATTTGTCTTCGCTCTGGCTGGCTCACAGAGTCCATAACACTGAGCATCAATGATTTCTTTTCAAATACTGTCTATTTTTCCAATTTCCATTCCTCTCAAACAGTCCCCTCCTTCCTTAGAGTGCCCAGAGATGTCAGGGACTTTGGGAGGAAATGCAGAACCATCAGAACTGGCCCAGTTGGGGACATGCAGGGCCTCTGTTCCATGGACTCCCAGGAAGGGGGACTGAAACCCTCTCCCAAGGAAGAGGAAATGCTGGGCACCCGGTGTCTGGGTCCCTAGGGAACTTCCACCAGTGCAATCTCATCTGCTCCAACCAGATAGAGCCACAGAATAGCAGGAAGTCAGGGCAGCCTCTTAACTGGGAACCCATGAGGCAGAGCTGCAACATTTCTACATGTCCCCACTGTGCCCTCAGGGGGTCTGGCAGGAGAGTGCAGGACCCCCCGGGCCCTAGCTAGATGAGAGGGGGCTGATATAACTTGGAGACCACGCAGACACAAGGGCTCACTCCTGGTACTCCCCAGACCTGATCTTCTGAGCAGGAAGAGGGGTTAGTGCAGGACAGAGGGAATAAAACCCAGAGTTCTCACCTTTATGGATCCATATTCAGCAATGGGGAGTTTGTCTTAGGTCCATGCCCTGAACATACTGGTGTGTGTGTTCTGCCTCAGACAAGCATGATTTGGGACCTGCAAGGGGGAAGAACAAGGTGGGTGAGTGGACCCAGTATGCCAACGAGGGTTGGTATAAACAAAGGGAAAGATAGGACTGACGCATACATGAACTTTAGTTTTGGCATCCTGACTACTTCACTTAATACTTTCTGTTCATCTCTTCCAGCAGCAGTGTCCTCGTTAAACGGATGTTCAGGCCCATGGAGGAGGAGTTTGGTCCAACCCCTTCCAAGCAGATGAAAGAAGAAGGGATGAAGCGAGGTACCTCTTGTGCTGGGGCACTCCGCTGGCATCGCTGAAGTGGCCCATCCTCCCGTCAGAGTGGGGGTGGCGTGCCCAGGCCAGACCCCTGTGGTTCAGTGTTGGCCTGGGGATTTTTGATTGACACAGAAAGTTCATGATCTTCTCCTCTGCTTTAAACCCTGTATTTTAAAGCACTATAAGCAAACATTCATTCTTTGTGGGCACTGGTTCTTTCCTTTGCTTTGGGAGAAATGTAATGAATATACTGGCTCATCCAGCAATGAGATATAAGGTTAAAAAGAAATTCTTGCTGTGTATGTGACAATAACATCTCATAAGCACCAGCAACTGAGAATCATTCAATAGATGCACAC
>NW_011889068.1:1882928-1883228 GCF_000151845.1 Pteropus vampyrus
ACTTAAAACGAGAGCGGGGCTATACAGAAATCAAAGAAACATACAGGCAAAATTAATTATAGTTTGCATCTATGTTTAGTGCATGCTGGCTAGTCTAAAGGTTGTGTGTTTCAAATTATTTTGAGATTGTGAAGTCAGCACAAAAATTGCCACTTGGAATTTGGATTGGGCTGTGATAAAAGCAAGTCTTTGGCCTTTGAAACATCTATCACATAGAGACACATGAGGGCGCTGCAACCTACCAGCTATAGAGAAAAATGTTCTCTCAGGAGTGGCTTTTCTTTGGAAAAGGACCCTGGC
>NW_011889068.1:1886263-1888498 GCF_000151845.1 Pteropus vampyrus
AGAAAGAAACTGAAAAACTGCCAATTCCCTGTCAGTTTAAGGCTAATCGGTGTAAGATGCCATAGAGGAAGGTTAAACTGTGAATTTGCATTTGTCTCTGCGTGAAACCAAATTAGACATGTTTAACTTCCAGATATGTACAAAACAAAAACAATTAGGAAGTGTCTTGCTAGCTGTATGATAGTGTAATCTAAAATAAAAATATGAACTCTTTCGGTTAAGAAAGAACATATATATTGCAGAATTCTGAAGTAAGAGTCTAAGTTCCTTCTTCCCTTATCATTCCCAGTTTAGTCTAGCATTACCCTGCTGGGGCTCAGAAAAAGTTATTTTATATTTTATCCATATACTGTTTATCTTAATATGATTTTAATATGACTCTATTTTGAATATGATTTCTAACTTCCTCCCACCCTTTCTTCTTTCTGTACAACTTGTTGTAGAAGGTCCAGGTTTTTTATAGTGGCGGAGACAACGAGACCTCCAAGGGACAGTCCATTTATGGACCGTTGTTGGTTTGCAAAATAGCTACATTAGAAACAGCATCTTGAGTTATGAGGCAAAGTGTTAAAATGCATAAGATAGTGCCTATAAGTGGAATCATACAGTACTTGGCCTTTCGTGGCTGGTTTCTTTTAGCCCCATTTCATCATGTTTTGAGGTTCTTCCATTTGTGGTATAATCAGTACTTCATTCTTTTTTATGGATGAATAATATGCATTGTGTGGATAGGTCACATTTGGTTTTTTCATTCATCAATTCATAGACATTTGGATTTTTCCACCATCTGCTATTATGAATAGTATTGCTATGAACATCCATGCACAAGTTTTTGTTTGAACACTTGTTTTCAGTCCTTTGGGAGTGTATACCAAGGAGTGATAGCCAGACACAAAAGGTCACATATTACTTGATTCAATTTATAAAAAATATCAAGAGAAGGCAAATACATGGAGACATAAAGCAGATTAGTGATTGCCAGGAGCTGGGTGAAGGGGTAATGAGAAGTGCCTGCTTTATGAGTTTCCTCTGGGGGTGAGTAAATATTCCAGAGCTAGATAGTCCTGATGTTTGCACACCATTGTGAGCGTACTAAATGCCACTGAATTGTACACTTTAAAATGGTAAAAATGGCAAATTGTATGATATGTAAAAGAAAAAAATTATTAATTTCTTATTTGAATTTTTTAAATGCATAAGAGTGTTAACAGTGCAGATTTCCCACTGCCCTCTGGGGCTGGTGTTGTCAACAAGTCCCCAGGTGGTTCTGAGCTGGGCACTGAGGACCACCCTCTCAGAAACACTGCCGAGGGTTTGGTAATCTATTCTATTCGATTTTGCATTGGGATGGGGTTACCTGTTACTGAATCTGCTGTGCCTGAAGGAAAATCGAAATAGAAATGAACACAACAAAAAATGTGACCTACATCTCTTCAAATCAACGAGAATTTTAAAAAATGACCCTAAAATTACCAGAGGTAGACTTATGAGCTAAAGAAGTCTATAAAAGGCTCAGAGCTCTCTGGGGTCCTTTGGATAAATTTCATTACCCTAACCTGGCCTTTAAGATCATATTACTGAAACTGACTTACCTAGGACAATGGTGAATACAAAAATTAACTAAGTAGTTGTTTTAAATGTATAATCCCAGACTTCAACTCCAGATTCTGATTCTGCTGAATCGGAGGTGGAGTGGTGGTGGAGGATCAGGAATCTGTATTTTAACAAGCTTTTCAGGTGTTCTGAGATCAGTCAGGTATGAGAACCACTGATCCAGACCAATTCTAAACTGATTCATTAAGCTATGATTCATTAAGCCTTTTCCCTTGGTGTCTTTCTTTCCCTTTCGTGACATCTGGCCTGATCTATAAGTGCTCTGTAGCTGTGGTCATGCTGGACCACTGTGGGGGTAAATGTCATCTTCACTCGCACCCGAACATTTGCAGGCACTTGCCACCACAGCAGAGTTGAGCTTTTGATGCCTCTTAGGGGAGCTCGTTACACCTCCCTTGTCCTGCTTAGCCAGGGCCCAGGGGCAGGTGGTGCACAGTATCCTTTGACCTTGTACATCATGGAGAGATCAGAGTTCCCAGGCTGACTCTGGTCAGATTCCTCAGAGCAGTTCTGACTTCATCACTCCCTCATTAAACCTGGTAGAGAGGTTTTATCAAAGCACCAACACAAGGATCTCCTTGCTTCCTAAGTTGTGCAGATGGGAAAGTCAGGTCTGAGAAG
>NW_011889068.1:1889509-1891571 GCF_000151845.1 Pteropus vampyrus
AAGTACCTCCAAAAGTAGTCCTGAGCAGTGACGTGGCCCTATAGGCCATGCCACATCACAGCCCCATTCCTGTGGCTTTGGGCATTGGCCTGGGTTGAGGACACCTCTTTCATCCTTCATCAATGGTGTAGGAAAACCAAACACTTTTTCTGCCAAGGAAGATGCCATTAGTCTCCTACGGACAGCAGACCTCACGACTCCAAATGTAAAAGTGTGCCTTGTGTACAATCTGCGTGTATCTTGCAGTTGTTTCTGAAATAGGAACACCCTGCTTTATCTCAATAGTCACACTGTTTTGTTCCCTTCCTAAACTAGTTACTGAAAGGTTGGCTGTGCCTCAACTTCCTCATCCGTAAAGTGGAGATATTGAGAGTGTTAAATGAATTAATGCAAGCACTCAGTAGATATTAGCAGAGGTGACGGCAATGACATCGATGACGAGGCAGCTGCTTCCGCAGCAGGATGATTTGGATTGCTTTTCAATGGGAACCTTCTCTCATTTCTCCCGTTAAACTCCAGGTTCTTTATCCTCTGTCAGGCATTATTTAGACGTAAAAGAAAACTTGTACTTGAGGATAAAGAGCCCCCTCCCCCAAACAGTTTTGTACTTTTTTCCTTTTTTTAAAAAAAAAATAATAATCATTGGCATTTGGTTGTGAAATATTGATTTGTCATGGGACAGAATAGAACAGTATTGCCACCCTTCCTTCAGATGGGAACTGAAGTCTGAGTCAGAAAGTGTCACATCAGAGATTCGTTGAACAGTTTGGAGATGGTGACAGTGTTCCTACAGCCTACGCAGATTTCCTGAAGTCTGTAAGTTAGGTCACTTAGTAGGATGGAGTAGTTCTGTTATCTTGAAATTGGGTTGTTTTTCTACTTAGCAGACTTTATACTATCCTTTGAGATAATATTACTGAGTTGTCCTTAGGAAGTCTCCTATAAGACCAAGGTCACAGGTCCCACCAAAAGTATACACACAGCAGCATATGGAAGAAAAGGGAATGGGAAACTTGATGGACTTGAGCCAAATCATGACTCTGTAGTCAGTCTTGAGCAACTCAATCTCAGATCTCTGGTTTCCTTCCTCAAAAAAAAAGTGCTACATGTCTACCTGAAGAATGGTTTTATTTGCATTGCCCTTGACCTCTCATTGTCTTAGAAAGAGCCCTTGACCACAACAACGAGAAGTAGAATTACTATTTAATCATGCCAGGCTGGGTCACTTTCTATAGGACAGACTGGATAATTCTTATTTACTAGTCCTGATCATCTCAGACCTTCATTTTACATTCCAGGGAATCATTATTCATGCAGATCTAGATGCCTGGATAGAAAAAGATGTTACTGAATATTCCCATACTTGGTGTCATTTGGATAAACTAGAATGTTTCTTTTTTCACCTGCATGTTTGGTATTATGTCAATCAAGGCATCCATGTAACTTTGATGATTCACTCTGTATTCCTTATTCTTTTTTTCCCCTGTCTTTATTGAAATATAATAGAAAATTAGTTGCTCATATTTACATTATACAATTCAATGAGTTTTTTTTCAGTTTTAGTTGCAATACAATAATATATTAGTTTCAGTTGTGCAGCATAGTGCTTCGAAAGCTATATAACTCACGAAGTGGTCACCCCACTAAATCAAGTACCCTTCTTCTCCCTTACATATTTTTTACAACACCATTGACTGTTGTCCTTATGCTACACTTTATGACTATTTTGTATCTATCCATCTGTACTTCTTAATCCCTTTGCCCCTTTACACTGACTCCCCAACCCCCCTAACCCTTCTCATGGTCTAGTAGCCCTCAAAATATTCTCTTCAAGAGTTTGTTTCCATTTTTGTTGTTGTTTATTTTGTTCTTTAGATTCCACGTGTACGTGAAATCACGTGGTATTTGTCTTTCTCTATCTGACTGACTTTATATAGTGCAATACCCTCTAGGTCCATCAAGACAATATCTTTTTCCATCCCCTTCCTTTTAGTCTGTGTGTGTTTTTTAATCCAAGGTGAGTCTCTTATAGACAGCATATGTAGGGGTCTTATTTTCTTAT
>NW_011889068.1:1893896-1896098 GCF_000151845.1 Pteropus vampyrus
AGACCCGCAGGCGACTCTGCTTGCTGCTTCCTCCGTGTTTCCGTCTCAACTTCGATGTGGTCGCAAGAGGGGATGAGCAAAGCTTCTATCATCTACACCATTTTGCAATGATGATGTTTTCTTTTTTCTTATAATTAGGTTTTAAACTTGGTTACAGATAAGGATTTAGTGATGATGGTAGTAGTGAAGGCAACATGGGTTTTTCAAGCAGGGTAAATATCATCACCATTTTACAGAGGTGGAGACTAAGGCCCAGAGAGGGGGTTTCCCAAGGTCCAATAGCTCCACAGAGTGGTGGAGCCAACTGAAGCCGTCAGGCAACTTAAGTCCCATTAGGGAGATGCCCAGTATATGAAAAGTTATTACAATAAGAACAACATTCCAAGTCACAGGTCACAACGACTAAAGGAAAGAAGCTAAGGCAATAATAAGCCATCAGGCAAGAAGTACCATGTGTAGTGGTTGATCCCGCACAGTCAGGGTTCAAATCATGGCTCTGACACTTGCGAGTGATGTGACCTTGGACAAGTTACTCAACCTCTCTATACCTCAGTTTCGTCATTTCTGAAATGAGAATAATAATAATTTGGAATATTATAAGGATAATGTTAAAATGAGATATAGGGTTCTTATAGGTATTAAATGTGGTCCTATATAAGGTATTAAATGAATTACTATATGAGGTGTTTGACTATATATGCTGTGGGGTGGGGAGGCAGATTGAGATTCCTCCAAGCCAAAAGGACTTGAGAAAGGGGCTCTCCTGGGGTTCTCTCCTGCTGAAACTAGCTGATGTACACAGGAAGAAGGTTGTCCATGGACCCAGTAGCACTCTCTTCTATCCAAATGAGTCATTCAGGCATGGAGTTGAAGGCCTAGTCTCCCTGATTTTCTTGACAAGTCAAATGCAGCCACCAAGGAAGTGTTTGCAAGTGGGAGTCCCTTCATTTTAAACATACATCTTAGAGCCCACACTGAAGAATTTCTAACTCTAGATAAAATCATTGGCTTCCGGAGCAGGCCGTTCTGTCGGATGCCTCTAGACAAGGTAGACTGAGTCTTACATTGGTGAAAACCAGTGGGAATCTCTAAGTTCTGCCTGTCACATACCTGAAGTTTCTGGGCAAGGAAAAGTCTCCACAAAGTTAAAGTCTAAAAATTACAGATCACCAGACAACTATTGATGAGATATGTTTAAAACCTAGGATCCTTCTGGATGTCAAGGAAGACTAAAAATATTAATAATGGACTTTTAGAAGTTATGAAAGTGTATGCTTAGTCCAAACAACTTGCAAAGTGTGTGCGCACACGCACACACACATACACGTACACACAACCCACGCACTCTGAATCCTGCTGTTCTGAGAGATCTGTGATGTAGCACTGGCTTTTCATGCATGGAAGGGAGGGTTGTATGGTGATATCACCCAGCCCCTGGGCAGGAGGAATCCTGTAACTGTCCCACCACATATACACCCAGGCTCCTCCACATGGTATCCTGAAGCCTCACTTCTTTTCAGGGTTCTGAATTTGGCAAAGCACACTTCCTTGCTTCACACGGAGGCAGAGGATGCTTTGCTAGTGTGGCATATTGTCAAGTTGCTTTTGCCTTTGACAGTTGCACTGAGGGCAGGACTTTGCCCTCCTGGAGACTGTTGTCTTTGGCAGCTTGGTGCATATGTGTCAACATGGCCAGTTGCTTCTTGGTACCTGATGGGGTCCATAAGCCCCTCTCCAAACAGTCTCAACATATGCCTACTTTCTCTAAGAGTCCAGAATCTGAAACCAGACCGCTAGGTTGTTCTCTTTCAAATCTTGTCACTGCCACTTACAAGCTGAGGTACCCTGGGCAAGTTACTTAATGACCATAAGCCTCAGTGTTCTCACCCGAGAAACAGGGTTCATAAAAGTACTCCTTCCATTGTAATGATGTGAGGATTGAACAAATTAACAGATGTGGTGCTCCATGTGCCTATATTCTAGGCACTTAGCACTCAGTCAATGCTAGCTACTGCTGCTGCTACTCTCGGCAGGCGCAAGTCGAAACTGGAATTCTGTAGGTTTTATACAAATTTCTTAGTTCTGACCATAATTCGTTGATTTGTGAGCCACGGTATATGCATTCGTGCTTTGGGAGATTGAGAGTTAAACCCCTGAAAAAAGAAGATCTAAGAAGCAGATTCGCTTCTCTTCTAGAATAGG
>NW_011889068.1:1897418-1898913 GCF_000151845.1 Pteropus vampyrus
ACTGATTATATTATTCAGCTGTTCTTACTTGTTCATTAGATTTGTCCAATTCTGAAAGACATATATTGCCTGATGTCAAACTATACTAAAAGGCTATAGTAATCAAAACAGCATGCTACTGGCATAAAAATAGACATATAGATAGATAGATAGATAGATAGATAGATAGATAGATAGATAGATCAGTAGAACAGAATAGAGAACCTAGAAATAAACTGATGCTGTATGGTTAATTAATCTATGACGAAGGCGGAAAAATATACAATGGGCTGAAGACAGTCTTTTTAATAAATGGTGTTGGAGAAACTCGACAGATACATACAAAAAAATGGATGAAGACCACTTTCTTATGCCATATACAAAAATAAAGTCAAAATGGATTAAAGACTTAAATGTAAGACTTGAAACCATAAAACTCCTAGGAGAAAACAGAGGCAGTAAACTCTCTGGCATTGTTCTTAGTGATGCTTTTTCCGATATATCTTTTTGGTCAAGGGAAGCAAAAGAGAGAAAAAAAAAAACCTAAACAAACAGGGCTACATCAAACTGAAAATTTTTTGCACAGTAAAGGAAATCTTCAATACAATGGAAAGACAACCTACTGAGTGGGAGAAGATATTCACCGATAATACATCTGATAAGAGGTTAATATCCAAAATTTATAAAGAACTCACACAACTTAACACCAAAAAAACAACAATCCAATTAAATAATGGGCAGAGGACCTGAACAGACATTGAACATACAGATGGCCAATAGAATAACTATCATGTATACCTGAAACTAATACAGTATTTTATGTTAGCTATATCTTAATAAAATTCTTTTAAAAAACATTTTGTTTTAAATAACACATGTTTAATGATCAATCACATGACAGTTATTCATTTCAGGCACACGTGAGGGGATGGCTATAGATGTCAGTGTATCATAACATCAATGTTAAATAATTTTATCTTATTTTACAAAGCAGTTGGAAAACATCAACATTTCTCAGTGTATTTAGGTTCTTTTCATCTTGGCCTTATCGTTATTCAGGATCAGCCACTTGACTTTATAGTTTTCCTTTGCATTTTCATCAATAAAATTCTGTTGTGGAAAAAATAAAAGAGATCTATTGAAGTGTCCCACTATAGTTTTTTTCAAATTTTCTCCACATCTGTCATAATTTTTGCTGAAGTGCTGTGCTGTTGGATGCATAAAGTTTTATGATCGATGTACCTTTTTCATAGATTGTGCTGTTTATCATTACTGCATAATGCCTGTTTTTACCTCATCAACATTAACTTCTACCAGTCTAATATTAATCTCATCATTCCTACTTTGTTTTTGTCTGCATTTGTTTGTGTAGTCATCCATCAGTCATCCTTTTATTTATCTCATGTATTAAGTGTTTTTCTTGTAAATATCACACACCTGGTTTTCTCTCTCATCCTTTTTTCTCCTTCCTTCCTTTCGCCCTTTCTCTCTCTCCCTCTCTTTCTCTCTCTCTCTC
>NW_011889068.1:1900518-1900987 GCF_000151845.1 Pteropus vampyrus
GGAGGGAGAAGGCACAGAAGGCATTTAGGGTAGGTCTCTGCAGAATCCATCCCTAAACTATTATTACTTTATATTTATAAAAGCCAATAATAATCCTTGTGAAAATAAAATAAACAGTACAGAATTGAAGAAAGTAAAAAGTGAATGAATCTCCTTAATTCTTTTCCTTCTTCCAGGGTAACCACTATTAATAGGTTGGTGGGTCCTTGAAGTAGTTTCAATTTACTTTCATATATTTTTTTAAAAAAAACACAAATGAGATCTATATATATACTGTTTTGCAACTTATTGTTGTTGTTTTTTCCCTTAGTGTGTTAAGGACATTTTTTTTTCATATACGCTTCCCACATTTCTTTTAATGACTGAATAACTGCATGTAAAAATATCAAGATGTGCTTAATGGATGTTTGTTATACGCAGCTTCTGTATAATGAACAGTGATGCTTTGAAGAGCTTTTTGTACCTCTAA
>NW_011889068.1:1902262-1904313 GCF_000151845.1 Pteropus vampyrus
ATGTAAAAATATCAAGATGTGCTTAATGGATGTTTGTTATACGCAGCTTCTGTATAATGAACAGTGATGCTTTGAAGAGCTTTTTGTACCTCTAAATATATTTCTGTAGACCAGATGACTAGATGTGGAATATGTGGGTCAAAGGATATATGCATTTTAAATTTCAGTAGCTTCTGCCAAATTACCCTCCAAAAAGGTTGAGCTTATTGCTTTCCCATCTGTGAAATATGAGAGTTGTTGTTTCTTATACTCTGGCTGATATCATATTATCAATTTTTTAGTTTGTATTAGTCTGATAGATTAAAAGTAGTATCCTACTATTGCTTTAATTGAAACTTTATTGTTTATTTTATTATTAGTTTCAAGTATACAATAACTTGGTTAGACATTTATATAGTTTATGAAATGATCCCCCAGTTACTCTATCTTCCCTCTGGCTATGCACAGCCGTTAGTTACAGCTGACTATGTTCCCTATGCCATGTTGAACGTTACATTATGTGCGAAATGATGCATTTTTTCATATGCTTATTGTCCTATTGCATTCTTTCTGTGAATTACTTCTTGCTGTTTTCTTCCTTTTCCCATTAAATTGTTAGCTTTTTTGTTTGTTTGTTCGTTTTGATTTAAGTTCTTTCTAACTTAAGGAAGTTAGTTCTTTGTCTGTCATTTGTGTTGCAAAAATGTTTCCCAGTGTATTATTTGTTCTCAGCTTTTTATGGTGGTTTTCGCTATGCTGGTATCTTTAACTCTATGTTGTTTTTATCAACCTTTTAATTTTTTTTCTTCAGGTTTCCTATCTTGCTTGGAAAGCTTTTCCTTACTTGAAGATGATATCTATACAAAGAATTCACTCGTGGTTTCTTGTCGTATGGTTTCATCTTTCACATATAAATATTTGATCTGCTTTATTTTGATGTAAGGAGTGGAGAAGAGATCCAGTTTAACTTGTTCGTTTTTTTCCGTATGGCTACCGATTTAATCCAACATCACGATTAGAGTCCATCTTTTTCTGACTGATCCGAAATGACACCTTCATCACAGAATAAATTCCCATGTGGCTGTATCTATTGTTGAATGATATGAGGTTCATCTAGAGGGAAAGAGAGCCTTGCAGATGAAGCATTTTGAGAGTTTGACTCATGAGCGAAGGGCACTGGTACCCAGGAAAATCTCCCAGAGACTGAAGTTGGAACTTTCTCTCTTGCCTTTGCTTGGGCTCTCCTTCCATGCTCATCTGCCTTTTTGTTGTTGGTGTTACAGATATCTGAGAAATATGGGCTGCCTGTGGAGAAGATAGCAAAGCTTTACAAGAAAAGCAAAAAAGGGTAAGAAAGAAACTGAATTTAAATTCACTTTCAAATCAGATAAGTCAACATAGTGCCTTAAAAAAAAAACAAAGACAGCTCTCTTTGTTAGTTCTGTTGTCCACCTTTAATAAAAATCGTGTGCCATCCTTCCAAGTGAGCAGCTTACAGTACAATGCATTTTGAAGACCTATAATGAGAGAGGGAAGTAGGGTGATAGTGCATTGTTATGATGTCAACTGAGATGCCCTATTCCAGTGACAGGATTAGTGGGTGGAATAAAGGGGCTTAGAAGTGGGGGGCATGGCAAAGTCACCCTTCTGCAGAGAGTGTAGTTTATAGGGAATCCGGTGCTACTCTCGGGGTTGGTTTCCGAGTGGCACAGAAGGAACAAAAAGAATTCATTCTTCCAAGGTAATTATTAATAAAATGATCTAAGTAATCATTAGACCTGCTTGTTCTCAGTGTTAAGAACAGTAGCTCTTGTTTATTGGGTGTTCAGTAGATTCTGGGTCCCCTGCTGCATGCTCTATATGCATTGCTCTATTATCCCTCACCACTCTATGAGGTGGATTCTTATCCCTAATTTAGTGATGAAGAAACTGAGCCAAATGGAGGCTAAGTATCTTGCCCAAGGACTCCTGTTCAGTAGGTAGAAGACAGATTTGAACCCAAGTCTGTGGCCCCAAAGCTCCGGTGCTTAGCTCTTCATTCTGCTCTCTACTCTCTCCAGTCCTGGGGCTTC
>NW_011889068.1:1907603-1908792 GCF_000151845.1 Pteropus vampyrus
CCTCGCCCCACCACAACTGCTGTTACACGACTGCGCTGGAGAGCGGGCCAGGCACAGAGCCCCATTCCTTGGCGGTGTGTTTGGCCCGTCCACCGCGTCCAGCTCTGGAGCTGAGGCCCGAAGCCCCTCGGGAAGGAGCCTTGCGCTTGTCAGACCCTTATTTATTATCCAACGTTTTCCGGAGCTCAGGGCCAGGCCCGCCGGGACTCCACTGGTCACCCCGGCCCCAGAGGGCACCGTCCAGAGCCCTCCCCCTTCGAGGGAAACAGCGCCAATCCATTCATCTCGAGTAGCCTGAGAAGGTCTCGTCCCGTGTGTCTCTCCTCTCCAGTTCTCTGGAGTGGCTGGCCGAACTGAGTTGCTTCTTGCGGCAGCAGGCGGAGGTGGGGTAGGAGGTGGATGCCCTCTTACCCGTCAGCCCTTCAGGTAGCTCCGGGGCAGGTCACCTTGCTGGACACCTCCAGGGGTCCCCAGTGAGTGGCCACCAGGCCTTGTACAGGAGGACATTCAACTACCATGTAATTAGTAAGTGACACAGAAGATATTCCTGGCTATCGTGTACATAGTGTCTATAATATTGTAATAATATATTTTACCTGTGGTACATGGGCATGTTTACCTCCGCTGGCCTGGGGGAGGCACACAACCGGAGACTCCACTTTCTACAAGAGGTGTCTGCCTCTGTGCTATTCAGAAGACACTCTGGGTTAGGGGAGTGGCCTCCGGGGAGTCAGGAGACTGCGCTGGGTTCCGAGATGACCGCTCCCGTAGCATGCCCAGACTCCTTGTCTGCAGAGGGAGCCCCATTCCCTCTTCATGGGCACGACCCACCATGGAGGCCACCACCTTTATCACAGGGTGGTGTGCTTTGCTGTGAGTAGCCCTCTGTGCTGTCACGTGGGAAAAGTCACATCGTCTGAGCCCCCAGCTCTGCCAGTTCCTCCCACCTGAGCTTTCTGGAGAGACTGCGGGGGCTTTGCCACCAGGGCCTGTCACTGGGGCCCACCGCAGAACTCCTCGGCTATCATGGGGATCCTGGCCACTGTGCAGTGCCTCGCAGCTTACAAGCACGTCCTTCATCTCAGGTGGCCCCCTAAAATGCCCGACTGCAGTTTTGTGAGCGGTGCCAACAGCTCGGCTCTGAATGGGCGGCCGGGGCTGCCTCCTGCGCCTTGCCAGAGAGGTAGGG
>NW_011889069.1:0-17625 GCF_000151845.1 Pteropus vampyrus
TGTTCATTTGTTGCTTTTAGATTTATATCTCACATATAAGTGATGTCATGTGATTTTCAACGTTTTCTGTCTGGTTATTTCACTTAGCATGATTATCTCGAGGTCCATCCATATTGTATCGAATGGCAGTATTTCATCTCTTCTTATGGATGAGGAAAATATTTCATTGTATATATGTATCACAGCTTCTTTAGCCAATCATCTATCGTAGGAAGATATTTCATTGTATATATGTACCACAGCTTCTTTAGCCAATCATCTATCGTAGGAAGATATTTCATTGTATATATGTACCACAGCTTCTTTAGCCAATCATCTATCTTTAGCCAATCATCTATCGTAGTACAATCGTCTATGCACTGACCACTGTGAATGATGCTGCTATGAACATCAGTATGCAAATATCTTTTTGGATAAGGATTTTCAACTCTTTGTGGTAAATACCCTGTAGAGGGATGGCTGGATCATATGGCAGATCAATTCTTCGTTTTTTTTTTTGCAGAAATTCCATACTGTTTTCTATAGTGGCTGTACCAACTTGCAGTGCCACCGACACTGTATGAGGGTTTCTTTTTTTCTGCATTCTCTCTAACATTTGTTATTATCTGCCCTGTTGATTATAGCTATTCTAACAGATGTGAGGTGATGTCTCATTGTAGTTTTAATTTGCACTTCCGTAATAGCTAGCGATGTTGAGCATCTTTTCACATACTTGTTGGCTATTTGTATGTCCTCTAGGGAGAAGTGTCTGTTCAAGTCCCTTGCCCATTTTTGAAAGGATAGCTTGTTTTTTTTGTTGTTGTTCTTGAGTCGTACGAGTTCTTTGTATATTTTTGGATATTAGGCCTTTATCGGAGGCAAAGCTTGCAAATATATTTTCCCACTCGGATGCCTTTTTCTTTACCTTGTTGACGGTTTCTTTTGTTGAGCAGAAGCTTTTGTGTTCCATGTTGTCCCATTCATTTATTTTTGCTTTTGCCTGCCTTGCTTTTGAGGTCAAATTCATAAAATTCTCTTTACGTCCAAAGTCCTTGAGCTTAGTTCCTATGTTTTCTACTATGCATTTTACTATTTCAGGTCTTACATTCCGACCCCATTTGGAGAACAGTATAAAGCAGAGGACTTCCTCTCTGCTGTCCCCTCCCTGTGTGTTCATGGTCAATGGAGAATCAATGTGGAAATATAGGAAAAGCCTATAGAGACATGTGAGGGTGTCAGTGTTATCTGGTGGTTCATAATAAATGTCAAAAGACATACAGAAATTTACCCGTTCTTAAGTCCAGAGACCAAAGCTAGAAGGCTATTGAAGGGAGAAAGAAGCACAATGAGATTTTTATATATGTTCTATAGCACTTTTCGAAATTTCTACAAAGGTGTTATTCCTGCTGCTCTTTGTGTGTGTTTATAGACATACATGCATACATAAATATATACATACATACATACACACAAACACATACATGTGTTTAGAACTTTCCATTCACATTGGTGGCCTGAAACACTGGCATTATTTTGCTGGTCGTCATGGGTTGGCATTCCGACGAGGGGCAGTGGGCTGGCACTTTTCTGCTCTGTGATATTGAGTCTTAGCAGAGAAGTCCCACATGCAGGAAGAATGGACTAGCAGGCATTGGGTGGCTCTGGAAGTGACTCAATCCTATGTCGGCAGCTAGACCTGGATGTGGCTGGAGGATACACATGAGACTTGCCAGTGTGGCCTGGGTGTCCTCACAGCAGGGTACTCTCAAATCATCCAGATCTGGTACTGGGTGGCTGACAGCTCACAGGGCAGTGACCTGAGTGATCAGGTGGATGCTCATGGCCATGTCAAGCATAACCGTACACGGACACATTGTTGTTTCCAAGGCATCTGTCAGTGACAAGAAACATTAGTGGCACCTCTGGTTTATAAGGAGGGCCAAGACCCCAATTCTACTTGGGAAAATTATTGAAGAAATTGCAAACATGTTTGAATCTTTCCCATGTATAAACTAGTTTTAAAATACTCACTAGCAGATGTAGCCCTCCAAACAATGGGTACAAGAAATGGCACCTTTTCCCCACAGCCAAGTGTACTAAAGATGTGGAGTCGACTCCTGCCTGCACCACCATGACCTGTTTGACAAGTAACACAAACACTTAGGAAACCTTACTGGAGAGTTTTGGAATGTCGAATACAGGTCTACCTACACTGATGTAGAGTCCACCCTTCACATGGATTCACTGAAGGCGTTGAACAAGGTGGCATGGTCTGGAGGATCTATAAACCAGAAGATAGTCCCGCATGCAGTAAGAACCTGGTGGTCCTGAACGGAAGGCAAGTAGAATCAGTGAGTCAGCCAGGGGACGTTTCAAAAGTGCAGGCAGGAAAGAGTGGGGACCAGCTGGAGTGAGGGAGAGAGGATAGGGATGCAGAAGGGCACACAGGAATGAGGGAGATGTGATGCAAGATGATATTCTGCAGGAGGTGCTCAGGGACCAAGGCCCTTACTCTCTCTGCAGAGTGCACGGGCACGGCCCAGCTCCTGTCGTGACAAATGCACTGCCTGATTGAGCATCAGAACCACCAGCCTCTCTGAAATGCTCTTGGCCTTGTGTGTCAGCACTTAACATGCACACCCCCATGGGCCCAGTGATTTCACTCCGAGGAGGGTTTCCTGCAGATACAGGGGCCCGGGAGATCCAAGATCTCCTATCATTGCACCAAAATCTGAGTCACGAAGGTGGAGAAACAGCCTACTGCCTGACAACAAGGAACTCAGGAAACTAATGATTATGTGATGATCTCTTAGATGTTGAGACTTGAGGAAAATGTTTTATATCTGCATATTAAAAGAACACCCTGAGCTTTTGAATGTGCACTTGCTAATGGCAGGGTCTATGATACTCACATTACTGGTCTTTGAAGAAAGAAAAGTCCTCTGTTTGTCTAAAGAACAGTAAAAAGGAAATGACCTATAAGGGAAAGAAAATTCGAATCTCATCAACCTCCTTGTAATAATTGGTGGAAAAAGAAAATAGAGTACTATAGTTACGTGAAGAACAGTGAGACTTGATTTTATATTCAAGCATGTAACTCGTGGGTATAAATGTACGGACATCCACGTCATTGTGCATGATCTCCAATACTGCTGTTCCCATGACCCTCTTCCTGAGGAATAAAAAAGAGACTTTACGAAATAAAATTCCTAAGAAGACACTGACCTATGGACATGTGGAAAGAACTAAATTTGCAGTTATTTTTCTCAATTAACACTGGGGGAGCTTTACAGGAGAAAAGGGGTGACCTGATTGTGGTGATTGGGGTGAGTGTCTATAATAATTCATTGAGTCCTAACTTGTTCAGGGTGCTTTTCTATTCATGTGCTTTATTTTATAGAAAATATTTAAAATGAAACCAGTAGTAGATAAGTTGTTTCATTAAAAAATCTTCAGTAAACATAAAATATACATCTAAATTAAATTCTAAATCTATACAACAGAAACACTAGTTAACCATCCAGTAACTGAGCTGAGGAGGGAGAGGAGCAGGGAGGAGGCCCCTCTTCTTTGGCCTGACTGAGGCTTCTTAACACTATAAATTCCATCTCCTCTGAGACTCAGGCTGAGGCCCCAAGTTTTGACCTGCACACATGCTGATACCAGAGCTATAAGGAGAACAAGGGTGCTGGCAGCCCTCAGCCGATCCAGAGACAGACATAAGAGGGCTCCCTGGTGTGGGCATGCAGGACACAGAAGGCTCCTCACACCCTGCAGCAGTGACCACGGGCCCTGGCTTCCCCAGAAATCAGGCTGACAGGACACTGAATCCTGGTGCTACTCTTGGAAGGGAGTCTTATCTCTACCCGGGGTGTCTACAAATGTCTTACAGGACCAATCGAACTTGGTTGGGAAGCGTTCAGGTGACTTGTGCCCTGGACAGTGAGAGTGATGGAGAGGAAAGGGGGACTCTGGGACTCCAGGCTGAAAAGGCTGAGTCCGTCCACCCTGGGGCCTGTGAGACACAGGTCTGATGACACAGGTGGCAATGGTGACCCTTTCTCTCAACCTAACACTGAATGTGACCCATCATGAGACCAGCACAGTACAAATAGACAGAGACCTGGAACATTTCCTTTCTCTCCTAATAATCTTTATTTTTCTTAATATCCCAATGCTTTGCCTGTGCCTTGCATTTGAAAAACCTTGATGTTGTGGTAATAAATAAAAAGTTTTATGGTTTAATGTGTTCCAATACGAAAAGATTAAGGACACTGCTGTTTAAAATGTAATTAAACCAATTATATTTGTCTCATTTATTGACAAATTTGGGAAGGAAAAGAAACATAAGCAATTTTTAGTGCTACCCCTTACTGTGTCTCAATAAAGCATTGCATTGTTTCCTTTGTCATTTGCTTGATTTACGTGTGTGTGTGTGTGTGTGTGTGTGTGTGTGTGTGTGTGTGTGTGTGTGTGTGTAAAATCTATATAGGACCTTAGCCCCAGGCCCTTCACAGGGCTCCACCGATGCTGAGGAGTCCCCAGCCGGGACTGGACTCTGCAGTGCCCCTTACTTGATTCTGGGAGTACTAAGCTCTCACAGGCTTGCAATGCTAAGGAAGGTGAGCTGCCTTGCTTGCATGAGAAGGAGCTCCAGGGTACTTTATTCTCCACTTTCTCTTCCTAGGAGGCCTGAGGTTGGGGAGGTCAGACTACCCCCACATTCTCATCATACCCAAGGGTAAGGGATCCAGCAATAAACCTCCAGCTAAGAAATGCTCTCTGTTGATCCTGAGGGCATGGGGAGTACACAGTTGTGTCTTGCAGGACTATATTTTAAGTACATCCTGGAGGCCCCTTCATAGAAAATACAATGTGCACTATGACCCTGAAGTTACTCACATCATAGCCTTACAGGAACCAAGAGCTCTGTCCTCCAGATTAAGGGGGCAGTGGAGGGATGGGTCCAACAACCTTAGAAGCTTCCCCGACCTGAGTAGCCTCTTTACAAAAGATGATCTCACAACATTTTTCACTTGCCTTTGCTGATTTTCACCGTCCTCTTGTCTCCTTTGCATGTTCACACACAACCCAGGAGACTCCTCAGTTTGGTTGTTTTTAATAAAATGTCCACTCCTCAAAAGAATTTTAGGAAGCAATGAAGAACATGTGCCTTTGCTGCCTTACTCTTTTAATGCTAAGCCTTCTGAGTCACAGTTTTTCTTCCAGTCCTGCTTCCATCTGAATTGTATGCTCTGCTACTTCTCCCGAAGCACCTCCTAGGGAATTTTAGAAAATTGCAGTGAAGAGAACAACTGTGCACGGCCAGAGTCATCCACTGTAGAAAAGCCCCGATGTGGGGGGTGCCCAGGGCAGAACCAGACCTCACAGGGCCCCTCCAGCACAGCTCTTCTGACTCCCAGCCCAGTTCCCTGCCCGGCCCACTCAGGGTGCCTCAACACATGCAAAGGGGGTCAGGAGCCAGGGTGATGCTCTGAGAGGACATGAAGAACTGGAGGGAGATATTACAGACATGGACAATTCTAGGACCTCAAGTACCTAGAGAAGACCAGGCCTCTTTGCATGAGAATCAAAAAAGAGAAAAGGAGAGGCTAGGGAAGAGTCCCAAAAAAGAGCTGACAGATAAGAGAAAGAATAAAAAGAAGAGGAAATTAGTTGCATGTAGATGTTCTCCGTGCGGGAGTCTTCAAAATGCACAAAACATTCCTCAGGTTACAAGGGCAGTAATGATGTTGAGGTGGCCGTCGGAATGTAAAGTGGAGAGTTAACAATCAAAGTGAGAACTCAGCGCTGCTGCTCCGAACAGGATAAACAAAGCCTGAACTTAAGACACACTCTGTCTTCATCTCTATGCTCCTCCCCAGGGCCTTGATCAATTCACCTCTGCAATGAAGAGTGGCTCTCAGGTCTGTGGAGCCTCTGTCAGCCTTCAAATTCTATAAGCGTGACCAGGAAACCATGCCTGTGTCACCTTGTTCCTCTAAGATGGCAGTCACAGTTTCCATGACAGACTATGCAGGACATCGCCTTATGTCCCTCACAACTTCCCTTCCTCTTTTCTCTCTCCTCAATAGAGTCCATTTCCTTTCTCCTTATCCACCTCTACCAACTATATGGTTCTCCAATATGGGAACATTAAAGAAATGATCATGGGTTTACTGACACCATCACTAATCAATCAATGGATAAGAAATCAGCCCATCGAGACCCAAAGAGCCCCTGTCATGAGTCTGGGTTGCGCTGAGTTCTGTGGGAGAAAGTAACACCCAACTCCACGTAACAAGTGACTGTCCTGTGCCTAATATGACCTTAATTGGGCGATATGTAGTCCTCACCACAGACTCATAATTTTTTTAGGCCCTTAGAGAGGATCAACATGAAATCTAAGGTAAGGTCTCAAAGTTTCTAGGTCTGTAGGTGAAGTCATGGGGTTTATACAGTAGGCGTGGCCACATAAATCACATAAATACACAGTACCTGCCAGGGTTGGCCAGGTGTCCTGGAAGGCCTGAAAGGGCGGGGACCCTGTGCCAGCCTAAGGAAAGGTCACAGGATGGGAATGACGGAGGTGGGGGGACAGGGGCAGCTCTACTAATGGGAACAGTGTGTTCTCAGGGGAGCAGTGGCCCCCCGCAGCTCAGAGGCCCTTTCCCAATCTGGTCAGTCCCAGGAGACCAGGTCTCTGAGGTCATGGGAATGAATATGTGAAGCAGGCACACAGCCTCTTCACACAATCCTCTGGAACTCCTGATGGCCATTCAGGGTCTCGGGGGCAGCTGGACACGAGCTTCTCTCAGATGGAGGCAAGTGCAGGTCTTATTCCGAGTCCCAGGATTTGGGATTTGGGTGAGGAGTGGAGGCAAGAATTGTGGTTCAACGTGCTTCCCACCTCACCTCTCCAGAACGAGCCGGAAACATGTGCAGGAAGCTGAAAGGAAACACTCTCTATGGTGCAAGCCCCAGGAGTGTCCCTTATACCAAGAAACACACGCTCATCCTCAGAGCGATGGTTTGACTGAGAATTGGAACAGATTGATTATCTCAAAAGGCCGGAGGTATAGGCATGATGGGTGCAATTGCTTATAAGCCTTCACGAGTGTTTGTGCACACCCACCTTGAGGTCCCATCCTCCAGACAAACTCTACTGCTTTTCTGGTGGATGCGTGGGTGAGGGGTTGGAGGAAGCAGTTGGCATGACTCTGCCATTCTTCCCATCACAGGAAAACGACAGTATGAATATATAGTTTTCATTCTTCCCCATGTCACTACGACATTTTTTTTTCCTACCTGAGGCTGTAGTCGCAGGACTGGGCTATGACTACAATAGTCAGGGGCAGTCATGCTTTCTAGGCAGGAAACTGGAACTACACTTTTATACTTTTCTGTCAGAATTTTGTGGGCCCTGACTGAATGGGTTGTGCGTTCACTCCATTTGGCAAACACGGTGTTATCGGTGGTGCACCCATGCCGCCTAGTGGTGGATGCTGCCCGTTAGGCTGCAAAGGAGAGACACAGGGACACAAGAGCTGAGAGTGAAGCAAAGAATCCACGAGTTATGCAAAGAGGAAATTCAATATCCTTCAAAAAAGGCTTTCATAAATGGGTTTCTGTGACCTATGGGGACCTATTAGGAGGAGGAATACCTCCTGTTTCTTCCTCTCCATCAGTGCCAGGCATACAGTAAGTGCTCAGATTGCTGAAGAAACTGGATCTCATTTTGTGGACTGTTGAGCTGCAGGCCCCGAGAGCCAGAGCAGACTCCCACAACAAACTCTAAAACTCACAGAAAAGACCTCCTTCCTGTGGAGGTGGGCTCCAACGTGGTATTATGATTACAGTTCCTGGTCCATACATCTCTCCCATGTGCCAAGGAAACAAAGTTACAGAGCTCCTACTGACTGCTCCTGCTTCACAATATCTAACTATCACAGGAACACTCAGGGGAGATGTTTGACCCCATTTTATTGAGGGTCATAATTGAGTTGATAGGAGTTGCAGAAATGGAAGTTGGACTCCCCCATCTGCATCTTTGTGCCAGTAATCTATTGCTTATAACAAACCATCCCAAGGTGTAGTGGCTTAGTACAACAACACTTACTGAGTTCACCCTATTGGGCACTGGGCTCAGCTGTGGGGTCC
This sequence comes from Pteropus vampyrus, assembly GCF_000151845.1. Lineage (NCBI taxonomy): Eukaryota > Metazoa > Chordata > Mammalia > Chiroptera > Pteropodidae > Pteropus > Pteropus vampyrus. The sequence goes on from NW_011889069.1 coordinate 8,140, forward strand.
CTTTCCTATCTTGAATCAGCTGGCAGTCGGCTTATGGGCTAGGATGGCTCTCTCATGTGTCTAGGGGTTGGTGGCTCCTGGCTGCGGTGATGAGGTATGACTAGGCCCTGGGACTGTAATCATCCAGTAGGCCAGCCTGGGCTTGTTCACGTGGCAGCTGGGACCTGAGTGCAGCAAGAGTGAGCAAGCTCCACACACAAGCACTTTTCACATTCACAAGCGCACATTTCCACAAGCTTCATTTTTACTAACATCCTAGTGGCCAGAGCAAGTCACATGATCAAGGCTGAATCAGGGCAACACCACAGGCCATGGCTAGGTGAAAGAAATAATTTATGACCATTTTTGCAATCTGCCACAGTATCCCCCCATAGAGATCTTAAGATGACCAAAAGAGAAGTGACTAAATACATTCTGAGTAGCAATAAAAATAATAGCAATTATTTGCACATAGAGGGAATCAAAACATGTAAAATGAACAATTGTTATTTTTATTCTTGAGGTTCAGAGAGGTGCAACAACTTCTCCGGGGTCACATAGCCAATTAGTGGCAGAGCTAGAGTGTGCACCCAGGGCTATCTGATTTCGAAGCTCATGCTCACAGCAACTGTCCTCTGCTCACTTGCCAGCACGTATCGTTCAGTTCCCTCATTAACAGGGACTTATGGAATATTTAATTCAGATTGCAAGCACTGTTTCTGCCTTCTGGTCCTTCTCCGCATTGTTCTCAGACAAGGAGACTGGCCCCATTTTGCAAAAGCCAGGTGACTGTTGTGCTTCTCATCCATATCACATGGTCAGGCAGTCAAGCCCAGACACAAAGAAGCAACCAGAGATGCTTTGTTTAAATCAATCACCCACCCACACCAGGAAAGATCACATTTAGAGTCTCCACTTCCACCTTCTTTAGGCTGTAATGAGGCATTACAACCCCCTCCTGGCAGGGGTCGCTGGACAGCTCCTGGTGGTTTCAGAGAAGTGGGAATAGGAAGTCAGGCTTCCATCCCTGCTGGCTACTCAGGAAGTCAGTCCTCTACTCCTGGGTGTCAATCGAGTTTGGGGAAACTGGACTTCCATCCTCCACCCAGCAGTAATGAGGAGGTCCACCCTCTCCCCAGTGCAGTGGAGTCAGGGCAGACATTCACCACCACCTAGTGGCAATAAGGACACGCTTCCTACCCATAGTTTCAGTAGAGGTCATGAGGAAGCACTAACGAGGCACTCATAATGACTGCTTGAGCAGTGTCAGCAATTCCAGCTCATGGTTCTTTAAGGTTAACAAAATTGACAAACACCTGGATAGACTCACTAAAGATAAAAGAGAAAAGACACAAATACACAAAATCAGGGAAGAAAGGGGGGAAATTATGAGACACCACAGAAATACAAAGGATCATACAAGAATACTATGAAAAAGCATATAACACCAAATTTAATAACCTAGAAGAAATGGACCAGTACTTAGAAAAATACCTTCCTAGACTGAATCAAGAAGAACTGGAAAATATAAATAGACTATTCAGCACTATGGAAATTGAAACAATCATCAAAAACATCCCCAAAAGTAAAAGTCCAGGACCAGAAGGCTTCACCAGTGAATTCTAAGCATTCAATGAAGATTTAATACCTGTTCTTCTCAAACTCTTCCAAAAAATCGAAGAGGAGGCAATACCTCCCAACTCATTTTATGTGGCCAGTATTACTCTGATGCCAAAATCTGGTAACGATAATGCAAAAAAAGAAAACTACAGACCAATATCTCTCATGAACACAGATGCAAAAATCCTAAATAAGATACTAGTGAACTGAATACAGCAATATATTAAAAAGATTATACACCATGGTCAAGTGGGCTTCATCCAAGGGGCACAGGGATGGTTCAATATATGCAAATCAATTAATGTGATACACCACATAAACAAATTAAAAAATAAGAATCATATGATCATATTAATAGATGCAGAAAAAGCCTTCAACAAGATACAGCATCCATTTATGATCAAAACACTTAACAAAATCGATATAGAAGGAAAGTAGCTTAACATAATAAAGGCCATATATGACAAACATTCAGTCAACATTATACTTAATGGTGAAAAACTAAAAACCTTCCCTCTAAGATCAGGAACAAGGCAAGGCTGTCCACTATCGCCACTGCTATTTAATATAATATTGGAGGTCCTAGCAAGTGCAATCAGACAAGAAAAAGATGTAAAATACATCCAAGTAGGAAACAAAGAAGTCAAACTGTCACTATTTGCAGATGACATGATTCTCTACATAGAAAACCCTAAAGACTCCACAAGAACACTACTAGAAACAATAAGCAAATACAGTAAAATTTCTGGATACAAAATGAATGTTCAAAAATCCATAGCATTCCTGTACTCTAGAAATGAAGTGTCAGAAAAAAAGTGGAGGAAATAATTCCTTTCACAATTGCAACAAAAAGAATAAAATACCTAGGAATAAATTTAACAAAACATGTGAAGCCCCTATACAATGAAAACTGCAAGACCCTATTAAAAGAAATCAAAGAAGATACAAAGGAATGGAAAGATATCCCGTGTTCTTGGATTGGAAGAATCAACATAGTTAAAATGGCCATATTACCCAAAGCATTAAACAGATTTAATGCAATCCCCATCAAAATCTCATCAGCATATTTTAAAGAAATAGACAAAAAATCATCAGATTTGTATGGAAGCATAAAGACCCCGAATTGCCAGAGCTATCCTGAGAAAAAAGAATGAGGCTGGAGGCATCACTCTGCCTGACTTCAAATTATACTACAAAGTGACAGTAATCAAAACGCTATGGTATGGGCAGAAAAACAGACACATGGACCAGTGGAACAGAATCAAGAGTCCAGAAATAAACCCATATTTATATGGGCAAATAATTTTCGCCCAAAAACATACATAAAAAACCGAAAACATACAGTAGAAAAAGGAAAGCCTCTTCAATAAATGGTGCTGGGAAAACTGGAAAGTCACGTGTAAAAGAATGAAACTAAACTGTTGTCTGTCACCACACACCAAAATTAACTCAAAATGGATTAAGGACCTAAATATAAGACCTGAAACAATAATATGCATAGAAGAAAACATAAGAATGAAACTCAAGGAACTTGGACTTAAAGAGGATTTTATGAATTTGACCTCAAAGGCAAAGGAAGTAAAAGCTAAAATAAATGAATTGGATTACATCAAACTAAAAAGCTTCTGCACAGTAAAAGAAACCATCAACAAGGTAAAGAGACAACCATCTTAATGGGAAAATATATTTGTAAGCCACACTTTTGATAAGGGCCTAATATCCAAAATATACAAAGAATTCATACAACCCAATAATAACAACAACAACAACAAAAAAAAACAAATGATTCAATCAAAAAATGGGCAAAGGATCTGAACAGACACTTCTCCCTAGAGGACATACAAATGGTCAAGAAACATATGAAAAGATGCTCAATATCACTAGCTATTAGGGAAATGCAAATCAAAACCACAATGAGATACTATCTCACACCTGTTAGAATAGCTATAATCAACAGGACAAGAAATAACAAATGCTGGAGAGGATGTGGAGAAATAGGAACCCTAATACACTGCTAGTGGGACTGAAAATTGGTACAGCCACTATGGAAAACAGTATGGAGGTTCCTCAAAAAACTAAGAATTGATCTACCATATGATCCAGCAATCTCTTTACTGGGTATTTATCTCAAGGACTTGAAAACTCATATCCGTAAAGATAATCGCACGCCAATGATCATAGCAGCATTATTCACAGTGGCCAGCACATGGAAGCAACCAAAGTGTCCTATGATAGATGACTGGATAAAAGAAGCTGTAGTACATATATGTAATGGAATATTACTCAGCCATAAGAAGAGATGAAATACTGCCATTTGTGACAACATGGGTGGACCTAGAGATGATCATGCTAAGCGAAATAAGCCAAACAGAAAAGGCTGAAAATCACATGATATCATTTATATGTGAGATATAAACCTAAAAGCAACAAATGAACAGGACAAACAAACAGTTGCTCATGGACATGGACTATAGACTAGTTGTTACCAGAGGACAGGGGGTGGGGCAAGAGGAGGTCATAGCATAGGGAAAGGGTGATAGCTGAAGGAAACTGGACTTTTGTGTGGTAAACACACAATAGAATATACAGATGTCAATTTTCCCAGAGGACAGGGGGTGGGGCAGAATATCACCCTTTCCCTACACTATGTACAATTACCAGAGGACAGGGGGTGGGGCAGGAGGAGGTCATAGTGTAGGGAAATATATGATAGCTGAAGGAAACTGGACTTTTGTGTGGTAAACACACAATAGAATATACAGATGTCAATTATAATGTACATCTGAAAATTAAATAATTGTATTAAACAATGTTACCCCAATAAACTTAATTTAAAAATATATGTTAATACTACTCAAAGCAATCTACGGAGTCAATGCTATCACTATCAATATCCCAAAGATGTTTTCTGAAGAAATAGAAAATTTATTCTAAAATTTATATGGAATCTCAAAAGGCCCCAAATAGCCAAAACAATCTTGAAAATGGAAAATAAATTTGGAAGACTCATACTTCCTAATTTCAAAATTTACTGCAAATCTACAGTAATCAAAACAGCGTGTTACTGGTATAAAGACAGGCATACAGACCATTGTAATAGAACAGAGATCCCAGAAATAATCCCTTGCATATTTGGCCAAGTGATCTTTGACAAGAGTGCCAAGACTAGTCAATGGAGAAAGGACAGTCTTTTCGACAAATGGTGCTGGGAAAACTGGGTATCCATATGCAAAAGAATAAAGTTGGATCATTACCACATGCCATATATAAAAATTAACTCGAAATGGAAAAAAGGTCTAAACATAAGAGCTAAAACTATAAAACTCTTAGGTGGAAATCTTTACGATGTTGGATTAGACATTGATTTCTTGGATATGACATCAAGAGCACAGACAACAAAAGCAAAAATAGCAAATTGGACTTTATCAAAATTAAAACTTTGTGCATTGAAGGATACTATCAAAAGAGTAAAAAGACAACCCACAGAATGGAAGAAAATATTTACAAGTCACATATCTAATATCCAGAATATGTAGAGAACTCCTAAAACAACAACAACAGCAACAAAAAAATAATATACCCAATTAAAAATAGGCAAAGTATTTGAATAGACTTTTCTCAGAGAGGATATGTAAATGGCCAATAAGCAGATAAAAAGATATTTAATAGCACTAATCATTAGGGAAATGCAAGTCAAAACCACACTCATTAGGATGTCTACTATCAAAAAGCAGAAAACAAGTCTAAGCATGGATGTGGAGAAATTAGAATCCTTGTGCACTGCTGGTGGGAATGTAAAATGGTGCGGTTGCTGTGGCATTTCTTCAAAACCTTAAACAGAATTACCATTTGATTCAGCAGTTCCACTCCTGGGTATATACACCAAAGAACTGAAAGCAAAAACCGAGGTTAACAGCAGCATCATTCACAGTAGCCAAAGGTGGAAACAACCTTTGACATTCAACAACAGATGAATGGATGAATGGAAAGTGTAATACATACATACAATGGAGTATTATTTGGCTTTAAAAGGGTGAAATTCTGACACATGCTACAACATGGGTGAAATTTTAAAACGTTATGCTAAGTAAATTAAGCCAGACATGAAAAGATAAGTACTATATGATTCCACTTATATGAGATACTTTGAGTAGCCAAATTTATAGACATAAAATACAGAACAGTGGTTACCAAGGGCTGGGGGAGTGAGGAATGGCAATTACTGATTTATGGGTATATAGTTGCAGTGTAAGATAATGAAAAAGTTCTGGAGTTAGACATGGTTATGGTTGCACAATGATGTGAATGTGCTTAATGCCACTGTAGTGTATAATTAAAAATTATTAAAATAGTAATTTTTATGTTAAATGGTTTTATGTTATCTATATTTTACCACCAAAAAGAAAAACAAAAATCCCTCACTACTCTGCAAACTTTTTAACTTTACCAATATGTCATGACTATGTTCCTGGTCAATATATATAAATCTAATTCATCCCTTTTAATAACTGTACGATATATCATAGGAATGGCATGCTATACTATATTTAACTACTCCCATATTGACAAACATTTGCTATTATAAATAATGCTGCAGTCAAAATTTTCAGGTTCTTATGATGTACTAGTTTTGTATACTGGAGTCTCCAAACTGATTACTGGGCAAAGTAAATAGTATATATAGATCTTTCTTCAATCTACTTTTAATTTTTGTTTGCACATAAACAAAAAAAGCAGGAAGGCAGATGTTCTGCAGTAGTTAGGTTATGGACTTGGCTGCATAAAACAAAAATCTCCAATAGCTATGACTTGTATAGGATATAATTTAATCCCTCTTCTACATAACAGTCTGAATGAAGATGCGCATTCCAAAACTAGTATGGATACTACTGCATGAGATTATCCAAGAAGCCAGCCTCTTTTTATCCTCTTACTCCACCATTCATTTTCATAGTCCAAGACGGCTCACTGCCATGTCCTCATTCCAGTCAACAGGAGAGGTGAGAAGATGGGCACACCCATTTTCTTTCAGGACTCCACCTAAAAGGAAACTGTACCACTTCCACTCATAGCTTATTGTCTTGATATTAGTCATGTAACCCATCCTAGTTAAAAGGGAGGCTGGGAAAACTCATACTCATTCTGAGTGGCCATGTGCCCAATTAGTACCATAGTGGCCAAGGAAAGATTGGATAATAAGCAATTCTATGACAAGATCTTCCAAAAGAATAGTCAATTATGTCAGCTATATTTATAAAATAAACCATTTTCCATTGAATTAAAATTTCATCCTTGTGTTTATTAAGACCCACAAATAATTGGATATTTCTAGACACCAATCTGCTCCAATATTATATTAAAATAGCTTTATAATAGTTGTTAGCTGTTCTTACTATGTCAATTTATAGTTATTGACATACTAGAAATTTATCTTTTGTTAACTGTTTGATTTAAGCTATTTGGTTTAAGTTATTTTTACAGATCAAGTTAAAGACGGTTAAACTTATTTTGTGAAAACTGGCACTTGGATATTATAATTTGAGGCAGAGATAATTTTCTTACTTCTAATTTTCAATGTTAAGAAGCATCACTCTTGATGGGCACTTGTGTTGCTTCCATATCTTGGCTATTATAAATAGTGCTGCAGTGAATGTAGGGGTGCATATATCTTTTTGAATTAGTGTTTTGGGTTGTTGTTGTTTTTTTTTTTGGTAAATACCCAGTAGTGGAATTTAAAGAAGATGTGGTACTTCTATACAATGGAATATTACTCAGCCATAAACAATAATGAAATCTTACCATTTACAACAAAATGGATGGACCTAGAGAACATTATGCTAAGTAAAATAAGTCAGATAGAGAAAGACAAATGCCATATGATCTTATTTATGTGTGGAATCTGAAAAACAAAATAAATGAACAAACAGAAACAGACTTGTAGATACAGAGAACAAATTAATGATTGCTAGATGGGAGGAGGGTAGGGGGACTGGGTGAAAATGGCGAAAGGGTTAAGAGGTACAAACTGGTAATTAACAATAGTCATGGGGTTGTAAAGTACAGCATAAGGAATACAGTCGACAATATTGTAATAACTATGTATGGAGCCAGGTGGGTACTAATCGTAAATTATATAAATGTCTATGCACTGTGCTGTTCACCTAAAACTAATATAAAATACTATTGAATGTCAACTATCATTGAAAAACAAAAATAATAATAAAAAAGGAGCGTCATTTTTCCCATAAGCGGTCTGAGGTGACCTCCGAAAATGGTTCACTGTCACTTGACCCAGAATATCCTGCAACATCATGCAAATCGAGAGGTTCAAATCTTCGTGTTTACTGTAAGAACAGTTGTGAAACTTCCCAGGCCATTAAGGGTATGCATATCCAAGAACTATATGAAGGATATCACTTTACAGAAGCAATGTATGCCATTCCATGGTTACAATGGTGGAGTTGGTAGGTATACTCAGGCCAAACAGTGGGGCTGGACACAGGGTTTGTGGCTCAAAAAAGTGCTGAATTTTCACTGCACGTTCTTAAAAATGCAGAGAGTAAAGCTGAACTTAAAGGTTTAGATGTAGACTCTCTAGTCACTGAGAACATCCAGGTGAACAAAGCTCCCAAGATGAGGCACAGAACTTACAAAGCTCATGGGCGAATTAACCCCTACATGAGCTCTCCCTGCCACACTGAGATGATCCCTACTGAAAAAGAGAAGATTGTTCCTAAATCAGAAGAGAAGCTTGCACAGAAGAAAAAGATATCCCAGAAGAAAATTAAGAAACAAAAACTTATGGCCCAGGAGTAAATTCTGTATCAAAAAAATGTTAATAAAATTAAAAAGCAAAAATTAATTAATTAATTGATCGATTAATTAAAGAAAGAAAGAAAGAAGCCTCTCTACCCGCCAATAACTACAACTAACGGGTCACACATTTGTTTCATCTTCACAGCCTCAGAGGAAAAGAAAACTTTACTTAAGGGAAAGCTTGAAAATGTCAGGGATCTAATGAATAGGAAGAGAATCTTCCAGGGTAACAGACATCCAGGACTCCATCTTATCATTCATTCAAAGATGAATATGTGTGAGCAAATGCCATGATGAGGCCTCGTGGTTAAATAAATTCCCAAGTTGATAGGAAATTAAAAAGTTGCTCTCCCAGTTCTGGCTCTGGCACATTATCCATCTGAAGTATGTGGCTCCATTAGCCTTTTAACTAACAGCCGCACCCCTCTACAATTATCAACTTCCACGGGGCCTCATTCACTCCTTTATAGAGGAAAAAATCATTCAGGTTTATGCCTTACCCTCAAAAGTACCTTCCTTTGACTTCATAGAAAAGAAAAGCTATTTGATCAAAAGAAACTACACTTGGGATCCCCTCCCCTTCCACCCTGCTGGTGTATAACCTTTGCCTTTCTCTAAAACCTAAAATACAGCATCTCTTCCAGGAAGACTTTCTTGGTTTCCAGCGCCCTCAACAATGGATAAGTTGGAAGGCATCTTAGAGATCTGGAAGGGAGGTTCTCCACCACCTCTGCCAGCACTCCTCCCCAGATTCTGGTCAGTAGGTTTGAGATGCAGCCTTAGCTCTTGCATTCTTTCAACTTCCACAGGGGATTATGAGCAAAAAATAGGATGGGAAACTATTCAACTAGTCCAGCCCTTAACTTACAGATGAGAGCATTGAGACCACATGATGCTACAAAGAATATCATGCATTCCTTAGTAGAAAGCAGCTCTTTCAAGGCAGAGACTTTATTTCCTTTTCCTTTGTGGCTCTAACTGCAGCACCTAGAACTATGCCTATCTGGCATGTGGCAGGGAAGGAAGAGAGGAAGGAAGGAAGGAAGGAAGGAAGGAAGGAAGGAAGGAAGG
>NW_011889069.1:17675-172552 GCF_000151845.1 Pteropus vampyrus
AGGAAGGAAGGAAGGAAGGAAGGAAGGAAGGAAGGAAGGAAGGAAGGAAGGAAGGAAGGAAGGAAGGGAGAGAGGGAAGGAGCGAAGGAAGGACGGGAGAGAGGGAAGGAGCGAGGGAGCGAGGGAGGAACCCTTGTTAACACCCAGGTTAAGCCACAAAACTGGATTCTGGTCCAGGATATGACAGTCTTCCTTAAGAATTCTGAGTCCTCCCTGCCTCCCAGGCTCTGTAATTGCTTCATATTATAGATCACAGTCGGTCACAGTCCGCTCCGGTGCTCAGTGTCGGGACCCTGCTGGAGCATACACTTTAGGGAGTGTCTAGGGGCCCGGGAATACCTCAGCTGAAGGTCGGGGATAAGGAAGAAAGTGAGGGCTTTGAGAAAGGAGGCCCAGCCCTCAGGGGCGGAGACGGGCGGGCCGGGGAGGGCCGGCTAGTGGCTCAGCCCAGGCGGGCGGGGCGCTCGCTCGCACCTGCTCTGTGGCGGCGGCACTCGGACGGCAAGTGGCCAGCGGACGGCTCGGAGGCGCTCAGCGCAGGTGAGATGTACTCTGTGGGCAGGGGCCTCGGACGCAGAGGGGACTTGAACCGAGAGAGGGATGGGACAGGGACGGGGCCCAGACGGGACAGGAGAGGGAGGAGCTGGAGGACTCAGGGTTGGGGAAGCAACCACCGTGCCCGCGACCCTCTGTCCGAACGCCTGCGACCTAGAATCAATTTGCTGCATCCATGGCCAGTTGGGTCGCCCATGTTGCTGGGTGAGGGAAGCTTTGAAGTGTGAAGCCCCTCCTTTCCATTCCACCCTGAGGATTAGAGGACAACCAGGCGGTGATGCCTCGTGTCTGGCCCAGTACAGCTTTCAGTGGGCTCCACGTGGCTGTGGGCACTTACAGTCCTACTGTCTCTCATTGTTAGTTCCCATCCACAAATGCACCAACCAGATGCTGACTTTAGGCCAAGAAGCTGGAATCTAATAGTAAGAGGAGAATGGTTGATTAAATCCCCGGAGCCCTTATTCCACTTCCGCTAATAGGCCAGGATGTCAGAAGCTAAGGGGTGAGGTTAGCAATGGTTGGAGAGGTTTACGTGAGACCTAAAAATAGGTTTAGGTGACCCTGTCTGAATCCAGAGAGATAACCTCTGGAGATAGGACCCAGCCCTAGATGTAAGAAAGATTTGTATTTTAGCAAAGGAAACCCATGGCATTATGAAATAGATCGTGTGAAAATTTAGGCAGGCACCTCTCCTAAAATTCACAGAAATGCCCATTTCCTTCACTTTCTCTTCTGCCATGTTTCTGTGTCTGCCATTGCTGCCCTCATCTCTTCTCATTTTCCCCACCCACTGCTCTGTCTGGCTCATAAAATGGCTTAAGAATTTTATCTGTATTTTTGCAATCATTTTAATAGGTAGTATGACCTAGTGTTCATAAGAAACACGTGCTGTTTTTAACCAGGTATGCAACAGTGTAGGGGAGAATCATGATACACTGTGAAATATGGAGCCAGTCCCACTTCAGACTGAGTTCTTTGTGACTGAGCATTTGTTGGCTTCATAATAATGTAATTACTCTCTGTTCCTAGAGTTTCTAGAAAAGATATGGAATTGATGTGAAGGCTTTATTGAATATGGTCCTTTAGTTTCACAAGGGGAGAGTGCCAGACATAAGCAGAGTGAGGCGTGATTCTGGTGGTGCACTATTTGTTCTGGTATTTTGGGAACTAAGCATTCAATTCCCTTTTTAAAGAGCTTTGATTTCCTCTCACTTCTTCCATGGAAGGTGGAAACAGTACCATCACTTATTTATTTCATACTTTGTGATTTTCCTTATATCCTGTGGATTCTTCCCTCACCCATTTGGTGGCTGTTGGTCGAGATGGCCTAGGTGAAGCTATTGAATCTCACATTTGGCACCAGTTTTTCTATTTGGTGTCTTCCCCAATATTCTTGGTTATGTCTCTTGCCTAATCTTAACAAATAGCACTTTGAGATTGGATTTGGCGAGCGCTGGGGGAGAGAGGGAGCAAAGAGAAAAAAAAAAGACTTCTGCTTTCTTATCTTCCCAACATGTTCAAGTTAACATCGGCTTAATTGGTCAAAGTACAGGTGTTGCCTATGTTGGCTATAATCAAAGGATTGTCTCTTTTCCTCATACACATCTGCTGGTTGAAATGGATAAGGGCAGTTTTACCATGTGTAGAGCCACTCCCATAGCCAAAGTTCCTGTTATTGCAAAACTTTTTATAATTGTGGGTACAAGAACTAAAGTCACTACTGTGTCATCAGTTAATGAGTGCATATATAGACAGAGTTCATATCTATACTTGTTTCTATAGACAGGTCATAAAACAAAAACTAGATTATTCACAATACTGCACAATACTGAATATGAACAATTAGAGGCACAGGTAAGTGCTGTAATCTGCACACTTCACTTGAACTCAGCTTCCCTTTTAACTGCCCACCCTCTACCTCAAATATTTACTGGGGCTAGAAACAAACAGAGATTATTTGAATTTTAGCTGTTTTTGTTTCTCTTGTCTGTTCTCTTGTGTAAAAATAAAATGAGTCAAAAAGAGAAGGAAACATAAAAGATCTATCAGCCTTTTGTGTTGAGTGAAGAATTAAACTGAAAATATCAAAGCATGCTCATATATTTCCCTTGCAGGATTTAGATATTGTAAGCCTTTATCAATATCTTGCTGGTATTAGATCATAAGGGAACTTTACAGAGTGCAAGATGATTTCTATAAGCAGCACCCTGAGGGAAGAGTAATAGCCTATTTCATAGATGTGGAAACTGAAACTTAGAGATACTGAGCATCTGGCCTGGTCTTACCCATCTGTTAAATGGCAGCCAGGACTCAAACCAGAACTTCTTCCATAATACCACAGCTTTCACCTGAGTGGTTCTGTTTGCTTTAATTTCAGGATGAGGAGTTATGATTTGTTTTTCCTGCACATTTCTTTAATATATTCTCTGACTTGAACTCTTAGAATCTAAATTTAGAGACATTCTTGTTTGGTATATTTCATGCCCACCTTTGTTCACTGTAATCACAAAAATATTTATATTTTAGAGCTGAGGATAGCCTTAAAAATTATCCAAAGAAGAAAAGTGGATTCAAGAAAAATTAAGCAAGTACCCCATGTTGCTTCCCCAAATCTACTTTGCTGAAGAATTACAGCTAAAACCTAGGTCTCCCAATGTTCAGACTACTGCTCCTTCAGGCATGTGATCCCTTGAGGATTTCCTACATACATAAAGTTTGGTTAGACTGATTCTATTGCTTTGGGGTCTGTGACAGCAAACCATAGCCTCCCTGAATCCTATAGATTCTTCCACTCTATTCCATGTTCCATGAGGGAAAGGGCCTTATTTGTATGGCCCATTGTGTTATTCTTAGCACAGTACCCATAGTAGACACTCAATGGAATATATTCAGTATCTATCAAACAAACATTTGAACAAGTGTGAGATGTCACTTGGACTTCATTCAGCTACAGTAACAGAAAACTCTACTCCAGTGACTTAATAAGTAAGGAGTTTGTTTTTCTCAAAAAACTAGATGTCTGGAAGTGAGAAGTCCAGGCTCCTTCTGTCTCCCTGCACCACCATCCTTAGCATGCAGCTTTGGTCCTCATTGAAAGACGACCATCTTTTCTGTGCCTATCAAGAGGGCAGAAGGCATATACCAGCTGAGTCTGTCCTTTTGTAAATAATAATATCTTTCCTGAAAGCCCCACCCAGGCAACTTCTTTTATCTTATTCATATAAGAACTATGTCACATAACCACTCCTAACTATAAGGGAGCATTAGAGAATTTAGTGTTTTAGTTGGATACATTGCCAATACAACAAAATAAGGATTTTGTTAATAAGGAGGAAAGGGAGGGTGGATGCTGATTGGGTAGACAACTAGCAGAGTCTACCCTAGTATATTTGAGGAGTCATTGCCCCTTTGTCCCTACATAGGTTGTGGGGTTATTTATTTGTTTGTTTTATTCTTTGGTTTACTAAAAAAGCAATAGATAATGCTGTGGATCTAGGGGACCTTTTTAAAATCATAGAATCCGAGGCCCTCCTCAAGAAATGCTGATAATTTAGGCCTGAGATGGGTCTATAAATCTGAATAATTAACTGGCACTCTGGGTAATTGAAATGTGGGTGGTTGCAGGATTACAACTTGAAAAACACTGAATTTGGGGTGGTTTAGCAGGGGCACCTTCATTTTATTTCTCTATCACTTCCTTTGAGGATATCACTTTCTTTTTTAATTTTCCATTTTGGTCAACATAATAAATGTATAGTCTTAAAAGTCATAAGTTCTAAGGTCTTTTCTGGAGTCTGTATTGAGCTGCCTCTCAGAGGCAACTACGTTCAATGCTTTGGGCTGGTTTTTTTTGTTGTTTATTTGTTTTCATTTTTATCACCATATTCCCAAATAATGCTACTAGCTATTTCTTTTTCTTTTCCCAGTTCTAGGTAATACTTATTGACTTTCTATTTTGAAGGAGGAGAATTTTGCTCCCTCATACACCTATTATTTTATCTCACATTCACTTTCCTTTCTGGAAAGGTCCCAATAGTTACATCCTAATTTTTTATGACATAGCAATGTTTAGTGTTTACATTATTATGACTACGCAAATATTATTCACAACTAAGCCTTGTGATAAACCATGATTTTTACACTTCCTTTCTTGTACAACCTTTTTCTATCCCCTGGAGTTAGTATATTGCTTTATCTTCTTCAACTGCTTAGTTTTTTTGAGTACTCATTATCAATTCTTGCTCAAACTTTGACAGGATGATAAAATTCCTCTCAATAGAGTTAAACATCAAGTAAATAGCCAATTTGATTTTTGTCTTCTCGGAAAAATCCCTACTCCACCTTCCATATCCCCCATTCTCAGGGACTGATTGTTTTCTGACCCCCTTGTGATTCTGGGAGCTTCTAGGCTACCACCCTGTGAATTGTACTAGATTCTCATTTCTTGGATTCCATCCCTTCTCATTCTCTGGTTTTGCTGGAGCATAGCTTCCTGAGAAAGGGCACGTGGAGGCAGAGGCAGATTTATCCCAGAGCTGAAGAAGCTCGTGGGCCCCTGTAAGGGCTGCAAACTGCTGCAAGTTGTCAGGTGGGGAAGAAAAGCCAGGTTGCCACTGAGAAGCATTTCTGGTAAATTTTCTAAAGATATTTTAAAAGAAAGAGCCCTAAACCTCCATGATTCCAATTTGTTATGATTACTTTTCTCAGTCTAAATATTCATTTTCATATCCAGTTTTGTATTTGTAATTTTATGATTTTTTTTCTTAAAGACAGCTCTCAAAATTATATAAAATTCAAGTGCCACAAGACTTGATTGCTTTTTGAGATCTCGTACATTCAAGATGTCATTTTTCTTCCTTCGCATTTAATTGATCATTTGGCTGAGTAGAAGATATTAACTGGAAATAATTTCCTCTCACAATTTTGAAAGTATTGCTCCATTTTCATCTACCTTCTTAGAGTGCTGTTGAAAAGCTGATGCCATTCTGATTTCTGATCCCTTGGATTTCATTTGAATTGCTGAAAGTTTGTAAGATTTTTTTTTCTTTATTTCTCATGTTCTGATATTTCTGATGTTGTTAGTTGATAATAGGTTGGGTTTTTTTTTTTTCAGTCATTGTTCTAGGTCAGGGGTCTCCAACCCCCAGGCCTCTTACCTGTGGTGGCCTGATAAGAGAGCCAGCGAAGCTTCATCTGTATTTGCAGCTGCTGCCCAGCACTAGTTACCAACTCAGCTTGACCTCAGATCATCAGGCATTAGATTCTCATAGGAGCACTAGTCCCTGGTGCCGAAAAGGTTAGGACCACTGTAGGTACCTTTAAGGCCTTCTCAATGTAAAAATTATATTCTTCAGTTCTGGGTGGTTTTCTTCTATTCATACTTTTCTCCGTTCTGTCTTTCTGAAACTTATGTTAATTATTGAGATGTTGGGACTCTTGGATCCATTCTCTAATTTTCTTATTTTTTCTCTTCTATTTTTAATAACATCTCTTATCTTTTAGTTCTAATAAATCTTCCAACCCTTCTATTAAATTTTTACATTTCTACCATTATATGCTTACTTCCCAAGGGCTTTTGTTTGGGCGGTATGGTGGAGGAGCTTCCAAATGTTGCTTTGTTTTTTTTTTTTTTTTAATAGTATCCTGTTCTTATTTCATGGATGCAGTATCTTCTCATATTTCTCTGAGAATATTAACTGTATTTTTTCTACATTTTAAAAGTTTTCTTCAGCTGACTATAATATGTGATATTTTCAAAGCCTTTCTGTTGTTTTTGGTTCTGCCTTTCATGTTTGGAGCTTTGTTCAAATGTCCATGTTTAAGAACGGTGTACAAAAATGCAGTCTGGGAGTTTGTCTTATAGAGTGGCAAGCTTCATTGCAGAATGATTAGGCAGAGCAGGCTTTTTGGTGGCTTATCATTATGTCTCCAGCAGCTTTCTAGTATAATCAATTTCTCATTAGAAAGTCCCCATCTCTAGCCATTTATTCCTGTTTGAGAAAAAGTCACTAATAACTTAGATTTATTAATTATATAATGTGTTTAATAGTAGAGATTTTTGTTTTTGAGGTAGGTTAAGTGGCAGTCTAGGAGTCAAAATCAGAACTTTGTTCTTGACTCTGCCTACTTTGAAGTACCTGGTGCTTCTGTGCATCCCTGTGCCCCTCTATGCATCGTTCTTCCATTAGCAACGTAGAGACTATCAGAAGGCTTCCTTGAAGACTGAGTTTTTTATTATTAAAAAGTAAAAAGAGAGATCCTAGGGTAATGAAAATCCTGTGAGCACATGTACAAGTAATTGTTTTGGAATAACCATTTTCAAAACATTTATTACCCACCTATAATGAAATACTTATTAATCTAGAATAAATTGAGGCCTTTGAACCTCTATATCATGGCAGTGTCTGTCTTAACACATTGTTAGGAGATTTAATTAAGTTGGAAAAGAATAATTCGCTAGTATTTTTCTTTAAGACTATATTGGGAAAATATTTTCCTAATACCTCTAGAGAATGTCCAGCTTATAGAATCTGAAAGAGAATTTCTGCCCTTGTCATTCCAAATCCATAATGGTTTTCCCTTGTGCAGCCTGACATGTGATAATCAAAACTTGGGGCAGATTCATCACTCTTCTTGCAAAGAAAGTTTTAGATCACCAGATAGTATGTTACAGGAATGATTCCTGGTTTACTTTCAAAGACTTCTTAATTGGAAAGCCTAGGCATTAGATACTGAATTTTCTACTTTGGCTTTTCTTTCCCAGGTACCTTCAAATACTTGCAAACTCCTTGAAGGCTGGAGCCCAGGCTTGTTCCTGCATCACCTAGAACAATGCCCAATACAATAGGCACCAGATGAATGTTGTTTGAATTAAATTGACCCCATTATCTATTTTAAATGAGCCCTTCCTACTTGTCCCTTTGCTGTTTCCTCTATTTCTTCTGCATCTTTTTATGTCACTTCCTCTTGGATGATGCTACCTTATTCTCAAAGTTGATATTCTCAAAGAACAGCTGTATGAAAACAGACTGTGAAGTTCTCAAACCACCAGGCTTCCAGGTAGAATTTCCAGGGATGAAAACTCCCAATATCATTTTTCTAAAAATACAATAATTTCTTAGGTTATCGCCAAATACACTACATCTTATCCCATCTCTAACCACAGTTCTATTTGGAGTCTTTTCTTTCCTTGTGTTCCACACTTCACCTGTACTGTCCTTCACTTCTTCCGCTCTCTTCGATCAGGCCCCTACTTCGATCCAAGCCTTGTCTTTGTTCTGTTCTGCTGTTTCTCTTTCTCTCCCCTACCTTTATTTACTATCAGAAATATTTTGTACAAAGCACAGTGATGTACTAATTTCAAAAGACCTGCCCTATTAGGCAGACACCTTTTCACACCTAATCCAGGCCCAGGATGAAAAATCTCTCTCTTGTGGCTGTTTTTGAGATCATTTCTATGCTTTGGTCTCACTGAGGCTGTTTATTTTTGTATGGAAGGCTCTAGAACAAGAACTAAACTACACTGTAAAGTAATAAAACACTGTCAGTTAGTGATTCTCAAACGCTACCACTCACTATAAAGTGTGTGCTCCCACAACTTGAAGCTTAGCTAAGAATAGCCTGGCATAAGCTGAAGTCTCTCTTAATGCTTGAAAATTGATGCTACCCCAAAATATATGTTTTAATGAAAATCATTTTCCTAAAATCTTTAGGTGAAATTAATACTCCAGGATGATATACCATGTTGGCCCTGTGATTTCAGATATTTCTTTGCTTATTCATATACCAATCTTAGAGGCACAGTGCTAGACGGTCTTTTAAGGACTCATCTAGCTCTAAAAATTACATTAAAAAGTAATGGTACTAGCAACCTTACAAATGACTGGATTTAGGAGATAGTTTCTTCATGACTCAAGGTTAAGTCTAAGTTGCATCAGTTCAGTTTAGATGTAAGAACTATTATTATAAGTCAAGCTTTGTGCTAAGCCATGAGAAGTTTAAGATGAAACAGTTAAGGTTTCTGCTCCTGAGGAGCCTGTAGTCTAGTAAGACATGTAAATGTGTAATTTTAATGTGACGAGCAAGGTAAGTGGTAAAAATCAGGATATGTATAAGGTACTACGGTAGCACAGAGTTGGGACATATAGCCCAACCTGGAGGTTCATAGATGGCTTTCTAGAGGAAATAAGGCCCACCTATTGAAAACTGAGTAAAGGTAAGTAAGATGAAGAAAAATTAAAAGGACATACTAAATAGAGGAAATAGCATGAGCAAAGTGTACATCATAAAGTTTGTGGTGGGGAAAAAATGGGAGATGAGGCCAGAGAGATAGGCAAAGAACCAAGTCCTGGGCACTGTAGACCCCTTTAACCATGGTTTCACTTTTCATGATTTCAGTTACCTGTGGTCAACTGCAGTCCAAAAATTTTAAACTGAAAATTCCAGAAATAATCCATAAATTTTAAAATGCATGACATTCTGAGTAGTGTGATGAAATTTTGTGCCATCCACTCCTTCCCACCTGGGATATGAATCATCCTTTTGTCCAGTTGTCTCCATGCTGTATATGTTCCCTGCCCATTAGCCACTTAGGAGCCATCTCAGTTATCAGGTTGACTACTGCAGTATTGTGGTGCTTGTGTTCAAGTAACCCTTAATTTACTTGATAATGGCCCCAAAATGCAAGAGTAGTGATTCCAACAATTCGGATATGTAGAGAACCCGTAAAGTACTTCCTTTAAGTGAAAAGGTGAGTAGACAGTACAATAAGATATATATTTTGAGAAAAGGAAAGGAGACACACTCACATTTTTATGATAGTATATTATAAATATTCTATTTTATTAGTAGTTATTGTTAATCTTACTGTGCCTAATTTATATGATAAATTACACTTTATCATAGGATAGGAAAAAAACATATATGGTTCAGTACTATCTGTGGTTTCAGTTGTCCACTGAGGGTCCTGGAATGTATCCCCCATGGATAAGGGGGACTACCGTATATGTAATGCAAAAGAGTGTCGACTGAATGTGGTGATTAGTGAATAAAATATTTTAAATTCCATAGTGGTGTAGTCAGTTTACATTGTAGGTAGATGACAGACTGCAGAGTGGAAAGATTTATGGGCAGTGGGACTAGAGGCATTGTAGTAGTCCAGGCAAAAGCCTTTAAGAGCCTAAGGGAAATAATTGTTGTATGACTAGAAAGGAAAGAGAGAATACCAGCAAATTTGGGGAAGCAAAATAAGCAGAATTTTTTAGTCTCTTGGTAAATTGGCACACTGCAGGGCAGAGTGAGGGACAAAGAGGAACAAGTCTAAGATGACTCCTGGAATTCTGGCTTTAACAGTGACTGGATGTTAAGCCATTACTCAAGTTTGGGATACAGAAGAGAAGCCGATCTGGTGAAGAAGGAAGATGAATTCAGTTTGGAACATGTTGACTTTACGGTGCCTAAGAAACATCTGTGTTTACATACCTGCATGTGTCAGTTCAGCAGGTTGTTGGATATGAGTCTGAAACTTAAGGAAGAGGTCAGAGCTAGAGATTAAGTCATGAGAGTCATCAGCATGCAAATGGTAGTGGAAGGATGGGTATGTGTGAGTTCTTGCAAGAAATATATGTAAAAGAGGAGTGAGCCAAAGACAGCTACTGTTTAAAAGACAGACAAAAGAAAAGGACCCCTTAAAAGAGAGGAAAAAGATTATAGAAGATGAAAAGAGCCAGGAGGGAATGGTATCATGAAAGCCAAAGGGAGTAATTTCAGAGATAAGTGACTACTTAACACTGACCACTATAGAATAGCATAGAGAACGGAAGAGAGATTTATTAAGATATTTTAAAGATTTCCATTGTATAAAACAATGTGGAGAGCATTTAGCAACATCTGCCAATACACTTTCAGTGTGGTAGTGAAGGAGAACTAAATGAAGACAAAAATTGTTTTTCCAGATTCTTTTTCAAGGAAAAAAAACTAATTTTGACAATGTTTGATTGCATTACACAAAGCCACCCAAATGCCTTTCGACCCAAAGAAAACTTCATTTAAGTGGTAACTGAGTTCAATAATTCATGACTTTTCAAATAACTATCATATTAGAAATCATTTTTAATTATCTAGAAATAAACCTATTATCAAAGGTGTTTGTTTATGGGCTACTGACTAGGGAAGATGGCAAGGAAAATATCCACATGATTTGACTAAATATATAAAGTTCAAATTAAAAAATTTGCAAACCTATGTGGTTTAGTGATAATGTAAGTAGTAAATATATGTAGTATTTAGTAAAACAAAAGCAAGTAAATGCTAAACACACGGTTCAGGATGATGGCTACTCCTCAGAAAAGTATGGGGGAAACCATCGAAGAGGGGTCAACAGGAAGTTCCAAGGATATTAGTAGTGTTCTATGTCTTAAGCTGGGCCCCATTTGGGACAGTTAAATTATTCTTTATATCTTTCATGTACCTTAGATATATTTTATGTTTGAAATAGTAAATAGGAAGAGAGATACATGGTGGTTCTTAGGAGATCGAGGATCAAAGTGAATTTTTTTGTTCCCCTTTTCTTTTATTATTTTGTGTGAAAAAGTCTTGGGCTTGGTTATAGTTGAAGGGAAAAGACAATAAAAAGTGAGAGTTCTTAATTGATAGAACTAGGGCTCAGAGAGCACAGGTGAGGATGTCATCAAAAGCATAGATGGAGGATTGGCCTATAAGAGGAGGGGTGAATCTGAAGAGAAGAATAGGTGTGGATATATATGAATTTGTAGGTGAAAAAGAGGAAATTGAGGTGATTGATAACTTATAGTCTCAATTATGTTAATGGAATGAGAGGAAAGGTTACCCAGAGTTGGGTGAACTCAAATCTGAAGGAAGCAATGAGTTTTCAAAAACTAGTCTATGGGAAATGGAAAGAAGAGCTTGCACGTGACAGGGACTGTCGAGTGAAGTGGAAGGCCTAGCATCCATCTTGTTCACTGATATAAGTGCTGAGCAAGTTCACTGACAGTAGAGAAAGAAGGAAAATATATTAAACTTTTTCTCTTATTGCTTGAAAAATTAGCCACCTTTCAAGTTCAGAGATACCCTTTTCACTCTAATGTACGCTGAAGTGGCAACAAGTAACTTTGTTGGTGATATCAATAACCTTAGTTCCATTCTTCCCTCAATACAACAGAACTTGCTCTAATTCTTTTTCATTTTTCACTTCATTTCATTTTTGTAATGTGTTAGGAGCAAAGAAAGAAAAGGATTTTAGAACTAAGTGCCATGGAGATGACCTCTTCCAAACTACTCACTTAACAAAGAAATCATGACTCTGAGTGGTTACATATCTTGCTCCAGGTCACCGAGTGAGCTCGTAACAAAACCTGGATTAGAACCCAGGTCTTCTGACTCAGAGGCCAGTGTTCTTTATTCTTTATTCTTGATAAATAATTAAATTTAGACAAGATTTGTTCTTCGGTGTTTAATTCAGGATTCCAGTAAAACCACCTAATTTTCATGACAGTTTGAAAGAAGCAATCAAGAAAGGCCCAGCTCAAATGTGAGACCCTTCTGTGAAGCCTCCTCAGATTCTCTGGTGAGAGTATTCACTCTATTCTATGTCCCCAAGGACTGCTATTGGTGTATCTCATGACATGCCATGTTTCACAAGTATATGGCTCCCTACTATATTATAAACTCCTTGTAGGGATCATTTCTTGTGTGTAGGGATCATTTCTTATTTGTTTTATTATTCCCTCAGCAACCAGCAGTCGTGTATTTAATAGGCTCACATAAGGGGAAAAAAAAAAAAGGTGAGAATGAGACCATCTTTTGCTTAGGATCAAAACTGAGCTGGAAGATAAATGAGCTCTTGTTATAGTAATTGTGTTCAGCAGTATCATGAACTCATGCCAGAACAGCCTTCAGACTGTTATTCTGGTCTTGTTCCTTCTGATCATGTTGTTCCAAGGACCAATGTACAGTGATTCTCTTACCCAGAGGAGAAAAAAAAAAAAAACATGATAATAGCAGCTGTCAAATTTTGAAGAGAATGATGGCTCTATAGTTACTTAAGACTTCTCAGGCTACTGTAGAGCAGGGATGCACCTTGCTGGAAGTTCAGGACTAAGCCAGAGTCACATCACCCTGTGGGCAACAGAGGACTTCTAACACTGTACCTTGTGCTTCCTCTGCATTCTATTATTAAATAACTCATAGATAAGAAGGGGCATTAACCTTGTTATGTGCAGAGTAACAGAAAGCTGAGTCAGACGGGGTTGCTTGTATTCCAATCAGACGGGGTTGCTTGTATTCCAAAGTAAACTCAGACACGAAGTGTTCTGAGCATGTCTGTTGGCAAGAACAGATTCAGAAAATACAAATCATGTTCTGCAGTAAAATAATGTGCTATATTCTTCCCATAACCTACTTCTATACTGATCAAACACAGTAGGGAAATAGGTTATGGGGAGAATGTAGCCCTCTCCAGGATTAGTCAAAGGTTCAACAGTGAGTCTCTTACCCACTTTAGGCCAGCTACTGAAAGCAAAGGACAGCAGCCTTAGAGCAATAAGTATACTTCTCCTAAGAGAGAAGCCCGGGTTTCTCCCCTATTAATTGTGGGAATAGATATAAAAGCACCAGAGAAAGGAAACTAACATTTATTAAACACTTATTCTAGGTAGCTGCAGACATTTCCAGTAGATGTTAATTGATGTCCCTGTTTTAGGAGAGGTACGGAGATTCACAGAGGATAAGGAACTTGTCCAGTGAAAGTAGCAAAACCAAGACTGAACTTAGGTTTGACATTCCATAGGTCATGTTGTTTCTATTATGTGACTATATTTCCCTTCAAGGAAAGTTTAGGAACCCAGTTTCTTTTAGGGAAATCTAGGAAATATAATGCACCTGAACTCATATGAAACTTGATTACATCTTTTCTTTTTCTTTCTTTCTTTATTTTATGGTGACATTGGTTAATGAAATCCAATAAGTTCCAGCTGTACATTTTAACAGTAAGGCATATATATTTACACTGTGTTCACCTCCCAGTTAGATTTCTTTGTCACCACATATTTGACCCCTTTATCTTGTCTACCTCTTCCCTCCCCCGCTCCCCTCTGGTAACCACTAATCTATTGTCCATATCCATGAGCCTCTGTTTGTTTGTCCTGTTCATTTGTTGCTTTTAGGTTTATATCCCACATATAAGTGATATCATGTGATTTTCAACTTTTTCTGTTTGGCTTATTTCACTTAGCATGATCATCTCTAGGTCCATCCATGTTGTCACAAATGGCAGTATTTCATCTCTTCTTATGGCTGAGTAATATTCCACTATATATATGTACCACAGCTTCTTTTTTCCAATCATCTATCATAGGACACTTTGGTTGCTTCCATGTGCTGGCCACTGTGAATAATGCTGCTATGAATACCAGTGTTTAAATATTTTTTCGGATGTGGGTTTTCAAATCTTTAGGATAAATACCTAGTAGAGGGATTGCTGGATCATATGGTAGATCAATTCTTAGTTTCTTGAGGAACCTCCATACTGTTTTCCATAGTGGCTGTACCAATTTTCAGTCCCACCAGCAGTGTATGAGGGTTTCTTTTTCTCCACATCCTCTCCAGCATTTGTTATTACTTGTCCTGTTGACTATAGCTATTCTAACAGGTGTGAGATGGTATCTCATTGTGGTTTTGATTTGCATTTCCCTAATAGCTAGTGATATTGAGCATCTTTTCATATGTTTCTTGGCCATTTGTATGTCCTCTAGGGAGAAGTGTCTGTTTAGATTCTCTGCCCATTTTTTGATTGGACCGTTCTTTTGTTGTTATTGAGTTGTATGAGTTCTTTGTATATTTTGGATATTAGGCCCTTATCGGAGGCGTTGCTTGCAAATGTATTTTTCCATTCAGATGGTTGTCTCTTTACCTTGATGACAGTTTCTTTTGCTGAGCAGATGCATTTAGTTTGATGTAATCCCATTCATTTATTTTAGCTTTTACTTCCTTTGCCTTTGAGGTCAAATTCATAAAATCCTCTTTAAGTCCAAAGTCTTTGAGTTTCGTTCCTATGTTTTCTTCTACGCATTTTGTTTCAAGTCTTATATTCAGATCTGTAATCCATTTTGAGTTAATTTTGGTGTGTGGTGACAGACAAGTTTAGTTTCATTCTTTAGCAGGTAGCTTTCCAGTTTTCCGAGTACCATTTTTTGAAGACGCTTTCCTTTCTCCACTGTATGTTTTTGGATGTTTTGTCAAAAATTATTTGCCCGTATAAATATGGGTTTACTTCTGGACTCTCAATTCCATTCCACTGGTTCATCTGTCTGTTTTTCTACCAATACCGTGCCATTTTGATAATTGTCACTTTGTAGTATAATTTGAAGTTGGGCAGAGTGATGCCTCCAACCTCATTCTTTTTTTCTCAGGGTGGCTTTGGCAATTCGGGGTCTTTTCTGCTTCCATACAAATCTGATGATTTTTTGTTCATTTCTTTAAAAAATGCCGATGGGATTTTGATGGGAATTGCATTAAATCTGTATAATGCTTTAGGTAATATGGTCATTTTAACTATGTTGATTCTTCCAATCCAAGAACACAGAATATCTTTCTGTTCCTTTGTATCTTCTTTGATTTCTTTTAATAGGGTCTTATAGTTTTCATTATATAGATACTTCACATGTTTCATTAAATTTATTCCTTGGTATTTTATTCTTTTTGTTGCAATTATGAAAGGAATTATTTTTTCCACTTCCTTTTCTGACACTTCATTATTAGAGTATAGGAACGCTATGGATCTTTGAACGTTGATTTTGTATCCAGAAACTTTATTGTATTTGCTTATTGTTCCTAGTAGTGTTCTTGTGGAGTCTTTAGGGTTTTCTATATAGAGAATCATGTCATCTGCAAATAGTGACAGTTTGACTTCTCCATTTCCTATTTGGATGCCTTTTATATCTTTCTCTTGCCTTATTGCTCTCTTTAGGTCCTCCAATGTTATATTGAACAACAGTGGCAATAGTTCTTGTCTTGTTCCTGATCTTAGAGGGAAGGTTTTTAGTTTTTCACCATTAAATATAATGTTGGCTGAGTTTTATTCATTCTCAATCTAAGATGACTTCTACCCATGGAAGAGAATGACATATAGTCATCTTGGTAATGAAGCCGGGAATGTTAGTTTAAAGAGACTAAGCAACATTATCCAGCTCAGCTCTGACTGTATAGATAATTGGCTGCAACTGCCTCTTAGATTTTGCACGTACTATTTGCTTTGCCTGGAACTCCACCCACACTACCTATGTTTACTTATTTTTCAAGGAAACTTTAGTGACACTTCCCTCTAAAATCTATCTCCTATTTCTTCCAAGCTGAATCATAGTCCTCTCTCCTTTTATTGCCATAACACTCTGTACACTCTATTAAAATATTTCATATATGTGTCATAATAGTTGAATTTCTCTTTAACACAACTTGACCTTACTATAGGCTAGTCCGTTCTTTGAAGATTGATGAAATACATTTTCAAGAGTAAAAAGGTAGGTAAGGGCGCCAAGACAGTTCAGTGGGGAAAAGAAGAATCTTTTCAACAAATGGCTGAGACAACTGGATATGCGAAAGAATGAAGTTGGATCCCTACCTCACACCATATACTAAAGTTAATTAAGATGGACTATAGACATGAATATAAGAACTAAAACTATAAAAATCTTAGAAGAAACATAGGAGTGAATATTCATGACCTTGAGTTAAGCAATGGTATCTTAGATACTATACCAAAAGCAGAGACAACAAAAGAAAAAATAAACTGGACTTCATCAAAATTAAAAGCGTCTGTGCTTCAAAGGACAAAATCAAGCAAGTAACAAGACACCCACAGAAAGAAAATATTTTCAAATTATATATGTGATATAAGACTTGTACCAATAACATAGAAAAAAATAGTTGCAACTCAAAAATAAGAATACAAAAAAGAAATAATTTAAAATGGGTAATGAATTTGAATAGGCATTTCTCCAAAGAAGTTATACAAATGCCCAATAAGTACCTGAAAAGGTGCTCCACATCACTAATCATTAAGGAGGCAAAACAAAATGAGATGCACTTCACTCCCACTGGGGTGGCTAAAATCAAGATGGACATATCTTGGCAAGAATGTGGAGAAAATGGAACCCTTATATATTGCTGGTAGGATTGTAAAATAGTGCAGTCAATTTGGAAAACAGTCAAAATGTTTTTGAAAAGTTACCATATGACCAAGCAATTCCACTCCTAGGTATACGTCCAAGAGAAATGAAAATATAGGTACACACGAAAATATGTACACAAATGTTCATAACATCATTATTCATAATAACTCAAATGCCCATCAACAGATGGATACACAAAATGCAACATATCTATATAACAGAATACTATTCAGCAATGAAATGGAATAAAGTACTGACATATGTTACAACATGGGTGAACCTTGAAAACATTCTGCTAGGTGAAAAAAGCAGAGATAATAGGATTCCACTTATATTAAATATCTAGGATAGGCAAACCCATGGAGACAGAAAATAGATTAGTGGTTGCCTGAGACTGAGGGGTTGGGAGAAAATGGGGAATGACTGCTAATGGTTATGGGATTTCTCTTGGGTTGATGAAAATGCTCTGAAATTAGATAATGGTGATGGTTACACAACTGTGACTATACAATGAATTGTACACTTTAAAGGAATGAATTTTATGGTATGAGAGTTTTATGGTATGTCAATAAGGTTGTTTAAAAAAAAAGAGTAAAACGTAACAGCAAGAATGCACTGAAACTTCTAGAACCATCTGAAGGCGACTTTCAGATTCATTAGGAAAAACTGTCTAGGGAATAAAAAGTAGAAATACTTAGTAAGGTTGTTGAAACCTTCAATATCTTTTTGATATACCTGACAGCTGTCTTTTGTAGTGATTTAGTAATTAAATCTATAAAAGTATATTATTTAAAGATATGGTCTTTAAAGAGGTAATAAAGTTAAAATAAAGTCATTAGGGAGGGTGATACTTCTTATAAGAAGAGGTCACAGACAAACACAAAGGGTGAATGATATGAAGATACATAGAGAAGACAGCCATCTTCAAGCCAAGAAGATGGATCTTAGAAGGAATCAGCCCTGCCAACACAACATGGATGCAGGTGGAAAACAATATGCTAAGAGAAAGAAGCCAGTCACAAAGGACCACATATTCTATGATTTAATTTATATGAAATGTCCAGAATAGGCAAATCTATAGAGATATAAAGTAGATTAGTGTTTGCCTAGGGCTGTGAGGGGATAGGAAGAAGGATTGGGGGAAATGGAGAGTGACTAATGGATAAGGGGATTTCATTTGTGGGTGATGAAAATGTTCTAAAATTGACATGGTGATTGTTGCACAACTCAGTGAATATACTCAAAACCACTGAATTTTACACTTTAGGAAATTGTAAGGTATGTGAATTATATCTCAATAAAGGCTTTTTTTTTTAAAAAAAAAAAGGATATAAAAAATGATAAGGAAAGCAAGGAATAAAATTCTAGGGAAGTGGGCTTATACTCTACAAACAGTTTTGAAGGGAGGACACTCAGGATAAATGGTGACATAAATAACAAAGTAGACAGCCTGATCTCTGCTTCCTTCAGGAAAAAAAGTGGATAGGAAGCTGGCCTAGAATAGAGCAGGATCTCACAGCCTCAGCATTATTAAGATTTGGGGCCACAGAAACCTTCATTGCAGGGGACTGTCCTGTACATTGTAAGATGTTTAGCAGCACTCTTGGTCCCTACTCACTAGATGCCAGTAATGCCACCTCCACTGGTGACAACCAAAAATATCTCCAGACAAATAACTCCCACTAAGAACTGCTGGACTAGAGAAATGGACCTAAAGGGTAACCTTGTATTGTAACGGACTAGTTACCTGAATTTTAACCAGACTATCTCTTAAGGCAGGGCAGCAGAGTGAGTGTGGAAGAACTTGGGCACCATTTCAAAAGAGAAAATATGTCTATCTGATATCAAGTATGAAAGGAGGAAGTCAGAGCAGTTCCAGAAAGAATTTGCCAAATTTTTCTTTGGCACCTTTTTGGTACAATTTCTGCCATTCTTATATCATCTAACTTCTCTGGATTTAATAAAGCTTTTCAATACTTTAAAAAAAAAAAACAAAACTACAAAAGCCTGAGTGTCCCACCCATAATATATTGACCTAGTATATATCTGTTTTATTCAGGACACACTAGGTTATGCTGAATAAAAAGAGCCCCCAGAGCTTATTAGGGGCTCAGTACAACAATTGTTAATTTTTGTCATACCTTTTGTTCATCATGGCTTGTTTGGGACTCTGGTCCATGTCTCCTCACTCTGAGATCTAGGCTGATGGAGGAGCTACCATCTTGAACACTAACAGTAATGTAGTAGAGGGGTAGGAAGTGTGTTCTGGGGGGTCTCAAACTGGCAATTATGTATTTCAGACTGGTAGTAACACATGTCACTTCTGCTCACAGCTCCTAAGATCCCACAAGATTACAAGGGGGCCAGAAAGTGCAATCATACCATGTGCCTAGAGCCAGAAATGTTTAATTAAGAGCATTAAATACTCTCAAAGTACTCTTCCATATTGCTTTCCCTGTTCATATAATCATATACTCATATTCATATGTATACATATATGCAGAACGTTATCACTATTGCACACAATGGGGTCATATGATAAGTAGTCTTTTGTA
Organism: Pteropus vampyrus; assembly: GCF_000151845.1. Taxonomy (NCBI): domain Eukaryota; kingdom Metazoa; phylum Chordata; class Mammalia; order Chiroptera; family Pteropodidae; genus Pteropus; species Pteropus vampyrus. Next base: position 36,970 of record NW_011889069.1, read on the forward strand.
TCTTGCTTGTCTTAGCCAACATTATCTCATGGAAAACCTTCCAAAACAGCTGGTATCAGTCTAATTCATTCTTTTTAATGGTTATATAATATTCCATGGTGACGATAAACCATAATTTATTAAGCCTAAGGTATGATTGGAACCAAGTAGAGTTCCAGGTTCTCTGTGATATTTGGTAGTCCACATGTTTTGTATCCTACCATCACAAATTGGGAGAAATTAGCTTTAATTCTTCCTTCCCTCTGCTGTGAAAGCCAAGTCCTTATCTTTCCTAATGTTGGAGAGTGCTGGTTACTAAGCCTATGCACTTGAGGAAGAAAACAAAATTCACTTTGGTTGCTCCTTTTTTTAATTCTCTCACTTCTCTAGATACATCCCTTCCTTCACTAATCCTACTTTCCCCATCCAAACTAAGGGAAAATATGGGCTTTATAAAAAAAAATTTTTTTTAATAATTAAAAAGGTATCATTTCAAGGTTTATTTTTAACTATAGGCAAATGGCATCAACAATAATTTCTCTTCTCCTCTGCACCATTTCCTCTCCCTAATTCTCTCCTTTCTTCTCCTTTTCTCGCTCCCCGCTCTTCCTTACTCTTACCTCCTTCTCTGACACCTTCAGCTTGTCTTCCATTTCACTTACCTCAAATGAAAAAGACAGACTATAGATTGGTGGAAATGGTTGAAAACAAAGAGTACAAGGAAAAGCACATCGAACCTCTTATTCAAATCCCAGAGATTTCTTTAGATATGAAAAGTTGCCCAAACCGCTAGCCTTCTTGATTGCCAGCCTTAACTTAAAGCTACTACCTCTTCAAAATTTTAATTCTCCCTTCACACTCCCATTCTATCTCATGTGATGATAAAAAAAATAAATAAATAAAAGAGTAAATATACTAAAATAAGAAATTTAGAAGAGTTGTCTTTACAGGAGCACTTTCTGGTGTTTTCCTACCTGTGGGTTTTCCTCAGATTAACATATTGTATAGTGTAATGGCCACACTATTCTGTGTATACTAGGGAGCTCATTCCTTCAGCGGTTGATTTTTTTACTTAATATTTATTTTTATATTATTTTTTAAAGCTAGATTTCTCAGGGATTTAGCCTATTTGAATGTTGTTATCCGAATTATCAGAAGTCTAATATTTTTTTATTTGAAGTTAGTTATACCTTGTTCCACTTTATTCAAACTGACTCATTCTATATTTCTACCACATGTTCGATGTAGCTAATCTAATAAAGTAATCTAATAATTTGTTAATGAAAGGGCTGCACCTCCCCTATCAAATCAAGGTATTCAGCCTTCCAAGTAGCATAGTTTAAAAGTAGTTTCTACAGACATGCTGCAGACCCCGCTATACACTGATGTGATTTTTAAATCAGGTAAAAGGAAAGGGTGGAGCCCAACAAGTTGGTTTGGACTACATGGAGGCAGACAAAGACTCTGCTTGTGTTTACAGTACTGCTTCTCAGAAAAATGGGGATGGGCAGGGAGGATTTGCAAAGCTGGTTTTTTTGCACTGTTTTTCTGGTCTGTCTAGAAAAACAAAGGAGTATATAAAACAGGCCTTACCTGGAAAGGGACCTGCATTAAATATTAAATGAAAATGGGGAATGTTTTTATGTTGATCACAAAAATTAACTCAAAATGGACCGCAGACCTAAATGTAAAATGCAAAACTGTAAACTTCTAGAAGATAACACAGGAGAAAACCTAGATGAACTTGGGTATGGTGATGCCTTTTTAAGTACAATACCAAAGACACAATCCGTGAAAAAAAATAGTTGATAAATTCGACTTAATAAAATTAAAAACTTCTGCTCTGCAAAAGACAACAATCAAGAAAATTAGAAGACAAGCCAGACTGACAGAAAATATTTACAAAAGACACATCTGATAAAGGATTGTTATCCAAAATGAATAAAGAACTCTTAAAACTTAAAAACAAACTACCTGATTTTAAAATGGGCCAAAGACCTTAACAGACACTTTACCAATGAAGATATATAAATAAGCATATGGAAAGATGCTCCATATCATATGTCATTAGGGAAATGCAAATTAAAATGAGGTACAACTATACATCTATTAGAATGGCCAAAATCCAGAACACTGACAATACCGAATGCTGAGGAGGATGAGGAGAAACAGGAACTCTCATACATTGCTAGTGGAAATGCAAACTGGTACAGCTACTTTGGAAGACAGTTTGGCAGTTTCTATAAAACATACTTTTACCATACAATTCAGCAATCTCACTCCTTGGTATTTACCCAAAGGAGATAAAAACTTATGTCCACACAAAAACCTGCACACGGATGTTTATAGCTGCTTTATTCATACTTGCCGAATCTTGGAAGCAACCAAAATGTCCCTCAGTAGGTGAATGAACTGTGGTACATCCAGACAATAGAATGTAATTCAGTGCTAAAAATAAATGAGCTATGAAACCATCAAAAAAAAAAAAAAAACATGGAGGGAACTTAAATGCATATTTCTGAGAGAAGCCAATCTGAAGAGCTACATACTGTATGATTCCAACTATATAACATTCTGGAAAAAATATATATAAAAAATATATATATATAATAAGAGAGAGCGTGCATGGGCAAGCGTGAGTGGGCGTGCGCGCGCACGCACTATCTGATGAGTGATGTCAATAATGGAGGAGACTATGCCTGTGTAGGGGCAGGGCATATGTGAAAAAACCTTTACCTTCCTCTCAATTTTCTTGTAAACCTAAAACTGCTCTAAATAAATTCTTCAAAAAAAACCACGAGACATAGAAAAATAGCAGAATGACAGATGTAAATGTAGCCACATCAATAACTACATTAAATATGAATAGAATAAACCATTTTGATATTAAAAAAAAAGCAGAGATTGTCAGCTATGCAAATTCTCAAAGAATCTACATTATGTGCATATTTTGGGGAATAACTAGGGGCACATTAAAGGAAGTAAACCAAGAAAGAAAAATAAATGGCATCTAAGAAATGGGGGATCCAAAACAGGAAAAAGGCAAAGAGAACTTGAAAGATGGTGTTGAATGCTCCATGATGATAACCGGTCCAGTTTTGGAGTATCAGGCTAAAAGGCCCTGGAAGAGAGGGTTCTAGGATTAAAATGAAACTGATAAGTTATCTGATGTTATAATATCTAGGCAACTATTTAGTAGAAATTCGACACATTCATTAGCTCTTGTATAGAAAAACACAGTGATTAGGTATATGAAAAACTAAACAAATAAAAAGCAAGGCAACTATTAAGTCCAGAATAAAACAAAAATGTTGAAAACATAACCCATAATATTATTTGGATTAGCATTCATTCCACAAATATTTGAGTGCTTACTATATGTCAGGCGCTGTTATAAGTAATGGGCCAACTGCAATAGAAAAATAGATCCAATTCTTATTTTCAAGGAGCTTACATTCTAGTGGATGAAGATCGATGCTTAAAAAAAGACTTAGTATGTAATACCAGATAGTGATTCACGCTTTAAAGAAAATTTAGAAGTATACATGGATTGAAAATTGGAGTGTGTCTGCTAGTTAACATAAAGTAGTCTGGGAATAAAGAAACATTTGAACAGACCTGAGTAAATTGAAAGAGAAATCTTGACTCTCTGTGGGAAATTTGTTCTAGAAAGAGCAGATAGTGCACGGCCCTAAAGCAGGAATGGATTGTACTTGTTTAAGTAATGCAGGGGACCCTGTGCTGCAGGGGGAGAGGTAGGAGAGATCAAAGAGAGCACAGGGTCATGCGGAGCTTATCGGCCCTCATAAGGGTTTTGGATTTACAGAGCCATAAAAATGATTTAAACAAAGAACATAACATAGCTACTGTGAAAATGAAGGGGTGAAGAGAAGGGCAAGGTTGTAAGAGAGCTCCAGGAAGTTGGTAGTAATAATAAATTAACAGATGGCAGTGTGCACAAGTTAACTAGAATTATACAAGTAAATACCAAAAGAAACAGCAGAACGAATTTACAGTGGTTCCATGAGGGAATGATGAGGGAGAGAACACAGGGTCACTGCTTCTCATTGTAAACCTTTAAATACTACTTATTAAAAACTGTAAGCATTTTTTAAAAGCTTGTGAATGTTCTTGATGAAGGGTGTAAACCTCAGCTGCAAATGTGTCAGACATGAAATAGTAGCCCTGGCAAGGTAGCCAGTGACAGAGAAATGGGATGCCCCAATGGCCAAGGTTGGAGTACGCTGTACAGACCGCAGATACTCTATTTTCCTAAGTGGCATTTTCTTTTCTTTTTTTTTAGGCGAGGCAACCTTTGGTTGACCTCACAGATTACAAGGACCTTGTCATCTTACAATCCCTTATTTTTTTTATTTTTTATGCCTACAGCACCTGGTCTTCCTAGGTGGTCTCCCATCCAAGTACTAACCAGGCCCAACCCTGCTTAGCTTCCGAGATCAGATGGGATCCGGCTTGTTCAGGGTAGCATGGCCATAGACTTAAGTGGTATTTTCTAGATCACCACCAACTGCTATTCTTTTCCTACCCTATATTTCTTTAGGTCACCACCCAGGCCACAGGGGAAAATAATTATTTTCCTTCTGACTAAATTCTACACAACACTCATAATTTTGACCTTATAGTCTATGCTTCTGTGAACAGGATAAAAGAAACCACACCTGCAATTTTATTTGGAATAAGGCGGTGTTTATATAACTATTTTGACTTTTACCGAAATGGAATCATATTGACCATATTCATTTATACTAGAAGTCTGCATCAAATCTCTAATTGTCAAATTATTTTCCAATTAGGTGAAAATGATACTTTCCATCTTTAATAATGGTGAGGTTTATTATCAATTTGTATAATTTGTGAATTGTGTTCATGTCTTTGCCCATTCTTCTGTGGTCTTTTTCCTACTAATTTGTAAAAGCTAAGGGAACATTGTGACAAGGAAGCCGCTATTTGGAGTCACTGCCTCAGTATTTTACAGTGTGAAAACCCTGCCCACATCAGAGTCTGGATATTTAGAAAAGACCTAAGCTTAGGATTCCCACCCCAAGTTCCAGCTTTGCTTTTCTCAGGGTACCTTTTAAAATAACCACTTAAGAGTTAAGCCCTCAATAAGTGATCACTGCCCCAGCCATCATAAAAGTAATAGGTGCTTGCTACCCTGCTCTAACTCCTGCTCACTTGTGACCTGGATGGAGGGCTGCCCTTCCCAACTCATTGCTCCCCTCCCATAGCCCTAACCCCAATTTCTGGGATCTGTAAGTAATGAATCCTGTGATGCTACTGCCTTTGTGTGTTTTAAAACTGTGAGTTCAATCAGAATGACTCTGGTTTTCATTTTCACAAGGTGGTAGCTTAGATGCTGAGGTTGCTCCCTGCCTACTGTGAGTGGCTTGTGCCTCCTCATTCGCCAGGTCATAATCTGCATATTCTTAATTCGGTGCTCCAGCTCAGCTTCTCAACACAAATACCCATTTACTACAGTTGTTACATTTTCATGATTTGCTGTTTGCCTTCTGATGTTTTCGATCCATAAATTGCTTGTCGGTGAATATTTTTCTTTCCTAGTTCCCTCTTTTATGTTTAGGAAGGCTCTTCTACCCTGAGATCAGTTAATATTTCTATATCCTCCTTTTCCCCACTTTTATTTACCCACAGTTTTAAAGCCCGAGGCCAGTGGTACACACTTGGGCATGTAACTCACTCAGCAGACAAGATTCAGTGACAGACCATAAAGACCTATTTTATGAGAATGAGTGAATCCTTCTTAATAGCTTATGATTTAGAATCCTCAGCCACATATTGAGTTTCCTACCAAAATATCCATTTGTTCTCTTCACTCGGCCACCTAACAGCTGTCCCTGTTTTTCAGGTGTCCTGGAAGCCTGATGGCAAACTTCAAGGGCCATGCTCTCCCAGGGAGTTTCTTCTTGATAGTTGGACTGTGGTGGTCAGTGAAGTACCCGTTTAAGTACTTTCATCAAAAGAGAAAAAGGAGCCAATATTATCAGCGTCTTGAGATCACTGAAGCTGCCATCAGAACTTTATTTTCAATCGTTGGTAAGACTGGGCATCACCTGGTCCAGGGGATCTCGCCATCATACCCAGAATCTGTTTTCTAAACCCAGTGAAATGGATGTTTCCACTGACAGAGATGACAGAACAAGGATTTTCAGTTGGCCACTAAACTAAATATTTTATCATAACATCTGTTGTGTACGAAGCTTTGTAACAGTTAATAGCACCTTACATCTTACATAATAGCACCTTACATCTTACGTAATAGCCCTAGAAAGATGTAGGTATGAGATGTAGGAACTGTAGACATACTTTATGAAAAATATAAAACCCAAAAATAGAAGAAAAAAAAATTAGAAGAGTAAACTCATGTTCTGAGAAAGTACTAAGTGGTAAGTTTAGTTTTAGAAAAATCAACTTTTGTCCCTCAACTGTCTCTCCACTAGAATCTTGAGTACTTAACACTCAACTCATTGGCCTATCCTCCACCACCAAATCTCAAGCAATTATAGAGAGGGGAGTTTATGCTAGAAGGCTAGTGAGAGGCAGTGGAAGAGATTGAAAAAAGCCAAGAGGGCTGTTTGAGGGGGGTCTTCTTTTATTGTGCCCCATTCCAACAGAATGCACCCACTTCACTTACTCGTCATCTATTCCACTCCACTTGTGGCCCTCAAGGAACAAGTAGTGCCAAGAGTAGAGTGTTTTTCAGGATCAACCCATCACATGAGTAATGAGAGGTCTTATTCTGCAATTGCATTTGCCACTTACCATCTTTGGCCTAGTTTCTTGGGAGGGAGTGAAACAATGACAGCAGCTTCCCTTGGAGTCAGTAAATGTACATAGCTCTGTTTGCCTGGTCCAGCTGAATTTTCCCATTCGCCAGCCATTTAGGCATCAGAAAGTATTTCTCATATTTCTGGAGCTGAGAAGTGACAGGGATCATAAGGCTTAAATGGTAAGCATCAACTTTACCTAAATAAAGCTAAAGAAATTGTACTTGGGTGAAAATAATATTCACTCACAAATTATCTCTTGAGCTCCTACCATATGCCAGGAGCTCACTGTTGTAGACACTGGGGATATAATGGAGAACCAAACATAGTCCCTGCTCTCACAGGGCTTCCAATCTAGTGTCACTGAGACATCCTCTCCCTGGGTTGTTTTCACCAACTCCTTGATCTTTTATACATAAATTCAGAAAGGAACTGGGCTTGAGAAAAAAAAACAGAGTCCAGAAGGTTGTCGTGGAGAATTTATTCTAAGCCCTAAGGACATTTTGGGCACCAGGCATAAAGGTAAATCTTTGGTCTTCTAAAACAGGTGACAGTAGAAGAGATAAAAACTGAGCGCTACACTGTGGCACAGCTTCATCAATCTTCTGGCTCCAGTCTCTAAAGCTTGCCTCTCCTAAGATACTGTATGGCCAGAAACACCAAGTTGAAGTGTTTAGGACACCGAGTCCTAAAGCTATGGGAAGGACCGTAAGTCACAGAGCTCCCTCCGTGCCTAGGAAAAGCACTCGCTTGAAGTCTGCCCTGACAGAAACACACCTGGGAGCTGCTTCTCTCCCTCAGGTGTGCACAAGTATCGGCATCACTAGCGTCTGTCTGCTCAGATTCTATTCTCAACCTAATCACTTCCTTCTAAGATTTCTTTCACCACTCACTTATCAGAGAAAGCTCAAAGATTAAGGTATCTGCCATACTCTTGCTTAGGTGACAATGCTTTGCTTTCATCTTAGCTACTAGACAAATTTCCTATGGACTTGTGTGGTAGTGTTTCTATTTCTATTGCTCCTCCTCTCCCCACCTCCCCCTTGTCTAAGAAACAACAAAGGCAAGATGTCTACAAAGGTTCCTCAGCAAATACCTTACTCTGTACTGAAGCAGGTCCACTAAACCATACAGGCCACCTTCACACACATCTCAACTTTGTTCATGACTCAGTTATTTTTTGCTGTCTATTTGTCTTGGAACTACTCTTCCCTCAATTTCTACTCTCATTTCCCTGCAGGGATTCTGGCAGAGCAGTTTGTTCCGGATGGGCCCCACGTCCACCTGTACTCTGAAAACCACTGGATAAAGTTAATGAACTGGCAGCACAGCACCATGTATCTATTCTTTGCAATCTCGGGAGCCATTGATATGCTCACCTATCTTAACACCCACGTTCCCTTGGGGATCGACAGATTGGTTATGGCTGTGGCAACATTCAATGAAGGTAACTTAGTGGTAAGGATGGAAAAAAGGAAGCAAGAAACTGATGAGTTGTGTATATGAGGGATCAGGGCACAAAAGACCAAAACTATTGCCAATATAACCTTCCCCAAATCTTGGAAAAATCCAAATCTCTGAACTTCAAAACCTGAGCAGGACTTGGTCCTATGCTCTGGATGATACAGATGACATGTTTCATAAAGCAGCACATGAAGTCATGAAGCTTGTAGCCAAAGCCACTTATAGTACACAAACTCTCCCTGCTCCCCTGCCTCCCAGCCACCATCCTTATGCACGTGAGTGCCTGTGTGCGCATCCACAAGAATTGTCCAAAAACTGGTTGAATGCCACTAAGCAAGATTATAACTCCCTGTGTACTCCATCCACGACCCTGGAGTGTTATTGTCTGGACTCCATCACAAATAGAAGACCCACCCAGAAGCTAGGATAGATTTCCCAATATAACTCATATTAACTGGGGTTATAGCATTTTGTAATCCAACCACCTCACTTCTGTACCTCAGGAAGAGTTTAAAAAAAAAAAAAAAAAAAAGGTTAATAAGGGCAAAACATACACAATTTGTCACAAAGTAGCAGTACTCATTCTGTGTTGAACCCTACTATCAATTCTGTGAAAAGATTTTAAAAGATATATGCTTTGCTGCTTATCCCCACTTTACACGCACACGAAATAAATTTAATCTGCATATTAGTTGCCCTGTAATGTTATAAAAACTGACTTCCAAATGTTGAAAAATCTAGCTTTGAGATAGATCTAGGAGGAAATTCTAATAATGGAAAAAGTCCAGAATGAATGTTATGAAGTAAGAACAAGCAAATCTCTGATGGCTGTGACCGGCTTTGTCAGGTTTTCTCTTCTATCACCATGTTCATAACCGACCACCACTGGACCAGTACATCCACTCACTGCTGCTGTGTGCTGTGTTTGGAGGGGCTCTCAGTATATTCTTAGAGGTGATTCTTCGGGACAACATTGTGCTGGAACTTTTCCGAACCAGTCTCACTATTCTTCAAGGCACCTGGTTCTGGCAGGTAATTACCCAAACATTGTATGGATTAAGGGGCCCCACTGAATCCAAGTCCTGATGATGCAGCACTAACACACCACATGGATAGGTTTAGAGGGCCACTTTCCTTACCATGCTCGCCCCTTGACCTACATACCTTTACCCACTAATATCCTGCTGATCTATTAACAAGCAGAATCTATGGAGCGCACACAGTAAACAGATTAAATAGTTCCCTATCTGCCCTCCCTAATAGAGGTACTGATATCATCTACAGGCTCCATTTGCTAAGCCATTCACCGGAAATTGTTTTAAATGAGCCTATAATAAAACCAGAATCAACTCAGAGCAATTTTCCTGTGCTTCTATGCTAATGCAGGTATGGGAAATGAGGTAATGGGGACCGGCTGGCCTCCTTTGGTAGCCACGAGAAGGAAGCTAGGTTGCTTTCTCAGAACCAACTAATGACAAGGTTGACTCCTCTGTATAATTCACCAGATTGGGTTTGTGCTGTTCCCACCCTTTGGAGCACCCAAATGGGACCAGAAAGATGACTCAAACATCATGTTTATCACCATGTGCTTCTGCTGGCACTACTTGGCCGCCCTCTGTATTACAGCTGTCAATTACTCTCTCGTTTGCTGGTATGTACAAAATGACTTTTGTTTTCTTCCTAACCAATCCCCTGCCCCAGAAATTTACTGCACTGCATCATTTTCATGAAAGATGACCCACCTTTCAGAACTAAGCACTGCTAACTTCTACCACTTAACAAGTACCAACTACAAGGAAGTTCTGTGCAAGGTACTCTACACCTGCAAATGAGGGTGATGAGGCTTTGAGAAGGTAAAGGACCTATTGGTTAGTAACCTGACAGACTCAGGTTTCAAATGCAGTTCTGACAGATTTTAAGCCTGTGATGTGATAGGTAAAACTTCTGAATTAGGCATCTACTGGGTTGCAGTCCCTGCTCTGTCCCTGGTTCATTTTAAGCCCATCACCTTATTCCTGGATTTGCCCTTCCTACTTCCCAGAGATGTTATGACAATCAGATAAGATGCCATAGCAGCAAGTGCTCTCTAAAGTGCTCTTCAGTCTATGGCCATGCCTCCCTGAACAAGCCCGATCCTATCTGATCTTGGAAGCTAAGCAGGGTTGGGCCTGGTTAGTACTTGGGTGGGAGACCACCGAGGAAGACCAGGTGCTATAGGTGTAAAAAATAAAATAAGGGATTGTAAGCTGACAAGGTCCTTGCAATCAGTCAATCAATCGATCAATAAAGTGCTCTTCAGAGGTTATTGTAATAGCTAGTAATTCCTACGTACTTTGTCCCAGACAATGTGGGAAGCACTTAAAGTGTATTACCCCATTGTATCCTCATCACTTTATATAGTATGTAATGTTTTCCAGATCGGAAAACCAAGGCTTCAAAAGACTGAGTAATCTGATCAAGGTCACCCAATGAGTAAATGGCAGAGGCCCAGTCTTCAACCACAATGCTAGAGTGACTTTTAGCATATGGTATTATTAACTTTGTTGTTGTACCTGCCCTTTTTCCTGGTTCCTGATTTCCTTACCCAAAGCAGATACACTTCACCCAGACAGAGTTCCACACATACCAAACAGAAGGTAACTCAAGGTCACATTTCTTTCAGTGCTACTGACTGTTCAGTGTAATAAAGTGGGAGGCAGGAAACGTAAGTTTAGCCTCAACTGATTATTAAACATTATTAATCAGAGTCCCTTTATCTAACAATGAATACTATTTGAAAAGTCAGATATGTAAACAATCGTGATATTTGATAGACATATAAAGAAAATGCTTTAAGAACCAGTAGATGGCTTCACATACTTGGGTGAGAAAATAAGGGAGTTTGCGGTGGGGAGGAGCTAATTTTGTGTTTCTCCATTACAGCCTTTTGACTCGGTTAAAGAGGCATGGAGGAGAGATCATTGAGATTCAGAAGCTAAAATCAGATCGCAAGTACCAGGAGGCCCTCTTGGGTGGCTCAGATGAAGAATGAAAGGCCATCAGTCATCAATGGGGGGGTGGCTATATCCCTTTGAGCACAAACAGCTAGTGTTTAAAGGTGTAGCTCATCTCTATTTTAATGCTGGCTTTAATCTGCTCTTAAAGTTCTATGTATTTGCACCTTTTCATTTAATTGACTAGTCTGTGTTGGTATGGTATCCTTCATAAAGAAAACCAAAGCAAGCCTTTATTTGTGTCTCAGAGTGAAAAGAAATCAGACTCCGATAGTTTCAGAACAGGAAGTGGCCTCCTGGATGAATCTAGGATATGAATCCGGCAGAACTTACTGCTTCTGATAACGTTATCTTTTTCCTCACGAAAGCAGGTACTTTCTTATCAGAAAGTGAATGACAGTGCCTTATTTTAGAAAAGTAAAAAAGTAATGATTTATTTACAAGCTTTGGTATTTGAAATGTTGTTAAACATCTCCTAACTAATAATATTCCAGAGTATTGCAATACCACTGTTGATAAGTGACGAAGTTAGGCCAAGGGTGATTTTTTATTTAATCAAGAAGCTAGTTAGTGGCCCAGCAGAGAGCTGGAACTCAGATGTTCTGACTCTTCAAAAGTACCCTCATAAGAGGATGCTGACAGGAAATCTGTATGATGAGGTAGAGAAAAAATGTCAGGTTATGGAAGGCCTTGAATTTTAAATACAGCTGAAAGCAAAGGGTAAGAATCCTGCAAAGGATATGAATCTTGAACTAGCAATGTAAATCTTGATACTCTAGTCTTGGTTCTGAATGTGTTCTTTTTTAAACCTCCTTCAACAAATATTTATTAAACATCTGCTTTGCACCAGCACTGAAATGGTTCTAAGGATTAACAAAATCTGTCCAGCAAAGAATTCGCAGTCTAATGGGAGAGATATACAAGCAGTTACATACACAACAACCGGTGCCATAAGGGGTAAGTATAACCATGAGAGACAAAGGAGAGAAGACAGATGGGAAGTCTGCCCCACAGAAAAAGCACATTCCAGGAGGAGAATAGTATGTGCAAAGGCAATGAAAGCATGAAAGAACATGAAGAGTTAAATATTAAGTTCTATAAATAAAATTAGGTAAGAACAAATTTGAAAATTCTTATAGACCAAACAGTATCATTCACTTGTATGGCATTTTCCAGATTTTGAAATATATCTCTCACTTGTTTCTCACAGCCACCTGTAAGTACATTAGGTTCTTCAGAGAAGTTGTTTAGCCTAAGGCCACACAGCTACTACGTTGTAGAACCAGTCTTCAGTAGAACTCAAAAGCCATCTTATTTCTCGCTCTACCCCTCTGCTACTTTACACAAATACAGCAGAGATCATTTACATGGAGTACTGTTTGTGCTTTGGAAGAAACGCTGGACCCAGTGAAAGGTAACCTCCTGTGGTTGGCCAGCATTTCGGAGCTGAAGTCACAGCTTAGAGGTTAAGAATGAGCTGCTTGAAAACACCAATTTCAAGAGAACCCGTAGGTCCCCTTTCAGGATCCACCTTGGTTTGCCTGCTGAGTAGAAGAAACTCAACATTCATTCAAGTACTAGAGGACCTATTACTGACAATTAATGTAAAACATGTTCTTTCCTCGGGGACTGGCGGGAAGGAGGAACCTAGTCTGTTTTAGTTCCAAAGTGAAAATTTCCATTTTGATTAAAAAGGGCGGGGCAGAATACTTTAAGAAAATATAGTATTTTCTCCAGAGTGAGAGGATGAGGTGTTAAGATTAAATATAAAACATAGTCCCTTTCACAGCATGGTCGGGGATACCTTCACGGAAGTGATCAACCCTGGCATAAACAGTCTGATGTGGTATTACAGTACGAACCCATCACAATGCTATTCACCAAATCCAGTCTCGGGCACACAGTCCGAAAAATTGTACCAACCTGTCGACCAGAGGTTCAGAGGCTCAATGGCTACCACAAGTTCTTCTGGAATTGTTCCCCCCACACACCCATGAGGGCCAAGTCTAAGACCCTTGAGGTCTGCAAATGCTGGTGATGTCACTTGAATAACTCCAATAGGGGGTCTCTACTCTATGGTGCTCCACTACAGGCTGGTCAGTACCCAATTATCTTGCCCAGGGAGTCAGTCCTACACTGGCATCCTGAAATCTACCTGTCCTCTTAAGAGGTAAATATCTGAGGCCAATAAGGAGACAGGCAGTCAGGTAACCTCAGTAAACAAAAGTGGAGCAGGGTTCGGGCTGAATGCCAGAGCTACTTTTATGAAATTTGTTAAATAAATTCAGAGGGTGTTTGTTTTAACCAGCAGTAAATACCCAAGACAGCATTCCTCAAATTTCTACTTTTCTCATTTAGAAACTGTCACATGGACTTTTCATGTGAAATCGAACTCCAGGAAATGACATGTGGATATCAAAATATAAGTTTCCTTCATTGCAGTCCTTCTCTCTCATCATTACCAATCTTTTTTCTGTGCCAGCCTTCTACTACCCCTCAAATGCCCAATCCTACCTTAGCCAATTCACCTCTGTTCTTTGTAATCCAGGCCCACCACTCTTAATGCTGGATTTTCCCCAAGTCTCATCATGACACATCACTGTATCCTCTTAAGAAGGCAGCAGAAAGGGCACTTAGAATCAGAAAACTGGTTTTACATCTTGGATCTCTTTCACATCAACTGAGACTCGCATTTTCTCACAAAACAGGGATGATAATATCTATTTTACAGAGCTGCTTTAAGAATCGAACGTGATGTCTGCAAAACCTGTGTCGCCAACAAGGTATCTCTCCTCCTCTGCTACTTGCCTAATCACACTCAACTTCCACCCAGCAACCCCCTCTAAACTAGGCCACTCCATTTCTTTGCCCTCCAATTCAACTTCCTCACCCAGGCCCCATAACATATCACTAAACTTCCAGAGTAAAGATATGTTTTTAATAATCTGGATAATTTCAAGGTACAGGGAAGCCCTGTCACTGCAGAAAAGCTTCACCATCCAACCCCTGCTCCAATACAAAAGAGGCATACAACCAGTGCTTTAATTAAATGACATTTAAAAATTTTGTTCAGAGCTCTGCTTGTAGTTTGATGAAGGCTGAGAAGTGTGAAATAGCCAGGACTGAATGACTTGTAAATCCAGACTGCCCTCTTCTGTGGTTGCCTAAGAGGAATATCCACTCTCTTCTTGCTATCTCTATTCTGGAGTAGAAGTCAGCAAAGTTTTTCTTAAGACCATATAAAAAGTACTTTAGGCTTGAGGGCCACGTAGTCTCTACAGCAACTATTCAGTTCTGCCTTCAAAATGAAAGCAACTACAGATAATACATAAACAAATGGGCATGGGCTGTGTTCTAACACAACTTTATTTAGAAAAATGGGTAGCCAGCCCAAGGGCCATGCTTTGCTGACTTTTGTTCTGAAACAAAGCAGAATGTATAACCTTTGAACTGAAATAAAGTGTGTGCTGCAAAAGCAGCATCTCTGCTGGCATTCACCTCCTGTGTCCACTGGCTCTGAACTCGCATGTGAACATACTTGACAAAGAGAACAAAGTTAGCTGGTGAAGATATAGACCAGTCAGGATCCTGATACCCCACCTTTAAGAGGTAGTGCCAACTAATCCCATTTCAGGGACCCCATAGAATCTCACTTCTTATGTTTCTTTCTCATCTTAAAGCCTCTCCATTACTATGTAGTTATCAAGTCAGTCACCAATTTGTAAGAATCTTGCTATTCTCTCATTCTGGTCAAAAGAATAAGGAATCAGTTTAGTGGGGCTAAAGCCCAGGTTTCTTTTTGACAAAGATGTAAAATAGGTACTTTAAAAAAATAAGTTACATAAAAATTTTTGGACACAAAACTCCTATCCAGACCACTAGTCCCAGAGAAGACCAGAAGGTAAAAAATATGATCCACATATAGAACGACGCTTATTCACTGTCCGCATTCTGTAACTGTAAGCCCTCCCTCAGCATCTTGCTCGCAGGAGATAACTTTGGCTTGTGTGATACAACTGAGACCTGACACAATTCTGAGGGAAGCTTCTCCTGGATCAGTACAGAACAGACCTGGAGTGAACCTTCCTTAGTGTCCTCCACTGTGCAGTGTGGTGGCAGAATCCCAGCCATTGCTGCCGTCATCCCACTACTGGCCTTCCTTAGACAGACAAGCTTAGCAGAAGGATGCAACTTCCCTGCTCCCTTCGTTTTAGCCAGAAGGGCAGACCAGGTATGGGCTTTTCTGAAAGCCATCTTTCTCTCGGAATCACTGTTGTTCCGGTGCTTGCTTAGGAGATGGTGCTGTGGTCACAACAACAGTGGAGACTGCTTTGGAGGAACCAGAAGCTGTACCCTGTTGAAGATGGGACGCAGGGACAGTCTGGATGCGCACCTGTTTGCAAAGAGAATGTCTGGTCAGCAGACTGCAAATAGGCACATCAGTTGAGAACAAACAACAAGGAGAAAAGAGAAGCACGGCCAATAGTGCATCTTGGAGCTCACCTGTGTAGTCTGACCTTGCTGCTGAAGCTGCTGCAACTGCTGGGCAGTGAGGAAACTGACAGGCTTATTGCCGGCAATGAGCTTAGTACCCGCTGGCATGGTGGTAAGGATGATGTTGCGGCCCAACCCACTGAGGCTGTGGAGGGAAAACAGGAGTGAGGTAGTGATAGGATGGGGTTATTATCTCTGGCCCAGAATTAGGCCATGTGTGAAGGAAAACAGGAAGGCCTGGTGCTCAGAGCAAAGTCCAGCATTCTGGACTGAAATGGAAACCAGCCGGTAAGACCACCTTTCTTTCAGCTTCTATGCTTCCTATATCAGGAGAAAAGAGCAAGCCCAAAGGCTCCTCCTAATGCTTTGGACAAAATGACCCTGACACATACATGCCTTGATCAGAGCGGGTAATAGACAGGGCCCCAGGGAGGTGTGTGCTCCTGACAGGAAACTCTCCCTCCTCCAAAACAGCCTCCTTGAGACCTTCAAAATTATTTCATCATGCCCTCTATCCCTGTTTAAATCAGGGCCACAGAAAGCCCAGGCTCCTAAATAAGCCCTCATCCTCTAACCTATGACACCGTAGGGCTCATATGCACTAGTGAGGCATTCCCCAGCACCCACTGGAAATTGCCATCTGAGCCATGTCACCACCAACCCCTTCCCAGCACTCCCCATACCCTTCCTTGCTTTTTCTCCATAGTATATCTCAGCACTCCATGTAGTATTATTTCCTTCCCTTCACTATAACGTAAATTTGAAGACAGCACAGATTTTTGTCTATTTTAACCACTGCTGTATCCACAACACCTAAAACAATACTAGGTGCTCAACAAATCTTATTCGTGAGCCCAACAAAGGAGGAGAGGTATCAAAGGAGAGCCCCAAGAAAACCAGCTGCTCTCCTAACGTGCGACAAGGAGCCACCCAGAAGCTTTACCCACCCCTCACCATAGGACTTACTTGGCTCCAAGGTTGCCTTTGATGATGGGGGCTGTGACCACACTTTTGCCCTTCATAGGCTGGCTAATCACAGAGAGTGGAACTGTGATCCGTGTCGGTAGCTTCCCCTAGAGAGAAAAAGCAATCAAGTTTATGGGATAGGAAGTAAGAAAAACACCAAGTGTCACCTCCAGGGCTGTAAGAGCTGAGGAGCCAGCTCTCAGATGCCTTCATTCCTGGTACTCTGCAGGGTCCCAATATTCCTGAGGTATGGCCCACAGAGTCCTCACAAAACTGCAGCACATATGCTGTTGTTAAGGGCTCTATACTATATTTAGGGGTCACCTGATCTGTTATCATCCTCTTTCGTGCTGCCTAAAGCAGCAGCAACCATGTATAACTACTCTCATCAGGATGAAATGTGTACCTGAATCACAAAGGAAAGTGGATGTTCTCTTAAGCACAATAAGAGTCTGAGCTACTTAGAGGCGAGGGTCTTACTCATCTGTGTAACCCCTGATACTTGGCACTCAACAACTGTTTGAAGTAAATGTGTGGAAGGACAGAGGCACTCAAAAATTAAAACAGTAAGTACATAACTACTGCTTCAGTGGCACAAAGGCTCACTGGTGGGGAGCACACAGCAAGGCGTGCTAGATTAGGAACAGGTCACATTCTCTAGGTGCTGTTTCACAGAGATAAGAGAGGTTAGTTAGGGGACACTAATAATAAACTCAACCAAGTGAAAAGTCCAACCCCAAAACTAATAACGCCTAAGAGGAACAAAAAAGAAGCTGAAAAGGCCTACTCTTTGGGATTTCATTGCATTATCTGTTTTTAGGTTGCCCTGCCTGGTTTTTAAGCCTTGGCTCATAATAAAATTTATAGACAGTAAAATCCTGTGTAAACCTGATTTAAAAAAAAAGATTCAAGAGAGGTGGTTAAAAGAATGCTAAGAAAAGGCACTGGCATTTCCTACGGACAAGCTAGTTCTAACAAAGCCAGGCACTTAGGCACAAAACTGCATCAGAGCTGACACAATTTGTAGCCCATTAGAAAGCACTTAAAAGATGTCAACAGGAAACAGAATACCATGAGATGGTGCCTCTAGGTGGATTTATTTATGGTTCTATTGCCTTAGATGCTTAAAACCATTTCAGGCCACCACTATATTTGCTGCAATTGTCCCTTTGTGCACTAGCCTAACTAGCTGACCAGACAGGGAAAATTCAACACTTCTTGCCCTGCTAAATGCTCTCCAGTTATATCTATCCAAATTGATTATAACAGGGTAGATGCCACTAGGTACTAGCTTCCTATGTTTAAGGATTCAAGTAAGCACTGTTTCTTTTCTTATTTTAACTTCTGTAATATAAGAACTTAAATATTTCCTTTTAAGCTACTCTATATATCAGGATTTGTTGTATATATCGACCTTCCCCTGTCACTCTGGCTTTTATCTAAACTACTGAGGTTTCACTATACATATTGCTTAGTAAAGTAAAACTATGTTTTACACTGTTCATATGCACTCCACTACACAGAACAGTGCTCCTTGTCTAAAAGCTAAAGAATAAACACACATGTACCCAGAAACACACCTATGTTGATATGGGAATTTGGTTGATGATAAATGTAGTACTTTAAGCTAGTGGGGGAAGGGATAACTAGTCAATGATGTTGGAATAATTTGAAAACATAAAATAAGATCTCTACCACATCACTTACAAAAACATATTTCAAATGGATTATCAGTTATACTTTTTTAAAACTGAGAGTATTCTATGAAAATAAAGCGTTAATGTTTCTAAAACCCTGGGGTAAAAAAGGCACAAGACACAAAACCTAGGAACCATAAAAGAAATGTTGATAGATCTAATCAGATGAAATACCTGTAGAGCAAAACACTCCATATGCAAGGTAAAAAATGACAGAGCAGAGGAAAATATTTTCTACACATACAAAGAAGTAACGTCCAGAAGACATAAAGGGCACCTCAAACAATATAGAAAAGCTAAACACCCCAGAAGAAAACTAGCAAAAATTTATTCACCACTGGAGAGCACATGCCAATCTCCACAGGAATGGATGGTCAACCTCACTACCGAGGAGGGAAACAAAAGAGAAAAAGAACTCTGAATGTCACCAGTCAGCTAGCTACAAAAAGTTAAAGACATGATATGCAGCACTGGTTAGGGTGGGCGGGAAAGAGGACTTGATGGGAGTACAAGATGGTATGGCCTTTTTGGCAGCACAACTGGAGTATCCAAACTTCCAATATGTATACTTCCCTGGCCTAGTCTAGGCACCTTTGCTCCAAAAAAACTTATACATATTCACACATACACATACGAACATTCACTGTAGTGCTGGTTTAACAGTGAAAGTGTGCCCTTTAAAAGAATGGTTAAAGCACATCCCTTCTATGGACTACCACAGTATTGTGAAAAAAAAATGTAGTCAGTATCTGTGGAAGATCTAGACAATCCCCAAGACATTTTTTTAAGTAAACAAAGCAATCCACAACAATACATAGTGTTTTGTTAAACTATGTGCATATGTATGAAAACACTCAGGAAAAGGACTAGAAGAATAAATGCCAAAGTACCAACAGTAATTAGCCCTCGTGAAGGGAGAATTATAGAGAGTGGTGAAAGAAATTCTGTATTTTACTCTATGTACTTCTGTACTGTTTTAATATTTTTAAAGAACGTATGATCTCGGAAGCTAAGTAGGGTCAGGCCTGGTTAGTACTTGGATGCGAGATCACCTAGGAAGACCAGGTGATGTAGGCGTAAAAAATAAAAAATAAGGGATTGTAAGCTGACAAGGCCCTTGTAATCTGTGAGGTCAGCCAAGGGTTGCCTCGCTCGAGGAAAAAAAAAAAGAACATATGCATGTACTACTTTCACAAATTTCTTTCAAAATTAAATAAAAAACCTACTAATAAATAAGCCTGTTTGGGTCAAATGAGGTGATAAAGACAGGGCTTCTAATTTCCATTACTAAAAAGAGAAGTTCCCCAAGCAGAAGGGCTACTCTTCACCACCAACGGTACTCACAGCCTGGGACGTGGAAACAACTGTGGTGCTGACAGGGACCTGCCGCACAGTGGGGGCTCCTGTGCCAATGCTGATAGGGGTGCTTGCAGCCCCAGAAGCCACGGCCACAGTCTTGGATACAGCAGCATTCATACTGGGCAAGGACACTGCAGAAGTATGAACAGTTCCAGAACCACTAGCCACTGAGGACCCTTGCTTGGCATGGGTTGCAACTGTGATGGTCTGGCCTGCTTTGGGAGGCATCACTCCGAGGCCCTGCACGATGCGGATTGTGGCAGCTGGCTTTGCTTCTGAAGAGGCCACTGTGCTTTTCCCCTTCTGTTCTGCCACACTTACACCAAGTGCTGGCATCAAGCGAAAAGCTGAACTCGAGGCTTCTGCTGGCTTGAGGTCAGGAGTCACTTTGACCACAGTGGTACCTGTTGGAGTGGATGAAGGGGCACTGGCTGAACTGGCCTTGGCAGGGCTATCAGCAGCATGGACTGGATTGGAAGTGACGTGTAAAGTAGCAGAGATGCCTTTGCCTGTTGTACCGCTTCCTGTCCCAAAGAGGTCCTGGGTCAATTTGACTGTGGTAACCTGGGACTTGGCCAACGTGGCCATCATGTCCGGTGTGATTCGCAGAACCGTCTGGCCTTTGGCATCTGTGGTGATGGAAGAGGGTGGCAGACGCAATACATCCTTACCCTGGATACGGAAGTTAGTGGCTGTGAGTGGAATGCTGTTGCCTGTCTGGGGCTTCACACCAAGCTGCCCAGTGATTGCCACCTGGGTGGGGAAGAAACAGCACTGACCAAAGGATTCACAATGCTACATTAGTTACATAACATAATTAGGCAAACCTCCATTTCATGGGTGTATGTGTTTCATATATTTTTCTAATTTTTTTTTTTAATGATAAACATTCACAAAGAGAACAGTAGAACAAATCCATGTACCTACCACCCAGCTTCAAAAGTTATCACTTTTCAATCTTGCTTTAACTATCCTTCCCTATTTTAGGGATTGAGGAAGAAGGAACAGAGATATTTTAAAGTAAACCGGTATATATTACTTTGCTGATCAATGCCTCTGTACACGCCCCTAACCTAGAAGAGGACTTCTGAATTAAAAAATAATCACCTATTATTATCTGATAACATATATTCACATTTCCCCAACTGTCTCAAAAATGTCTGTCTGTAGCTGTGCTGACCGTTATTTTGAGAGCATTAGCATGGCCAAACTCCCATGTGTAATAGATGTAACCTTTCTAGCCTCAGGGGCTTTCTCTGTCACTTGAAAAATCTCCCCTCTCTCTACTGGACCAGTGCCACCAGAATGCAAACATGCTGTAATAGTTCCCATTTTAAAATACAACAAACACCTTGCTTCACTCCACATCTCCCTCCCCCTGCCCCACTTCACTCTGCTCGACTCCAGTCCCAGTTCACCACTTTCTTCAAAAGCAAAATTGCTCTAAAAACTACCTATATTCACCATCTCCATTTCCTTGCCTTACATTCGCTTTTGAACTCATTCCCAAAAAGCCACTAATCCACTGGACCCAGTCAAGTTCACTCATTACCTATATTCAATTAGTCAATTCTTAGGCCTCATCTCATTCACACTTTCATACACTTGATGCACGTGCTAACTTCAAGAGCACGCCTTTCTCTTGGTCTGCCTTACAAGGCCTCCACATCTCAGCGTTTTCTATCTCGGAAAATATCATCAGTATCTACCCAGTCACTCAAGCCAAAGGAGTCATTCTTGACTCCCTTCTCTCAGACCCCATAATCAAACCACCAGAAAATCACAAGGGCTCTACCTTCAACCCTATATTCAGAATCCCAGCACTTCTTACCACTTGTGATGACCACTCACAGGAAACCAGCATTACCTCTCACCTGGACTGCTGCAACTGCCTCTGACCTGGTCTCCCTGCTTCCACTCTTAACTCCTAAAGTCAATTCTATGCACCCAGGGGTTTCTTTAAGTGTAAACTACACTGAGTCATTCTGGCTCACAATTTTTCAATGGTTCCCCACCACATTTCAATTAAAATCAAAGTCTGACATGATTAACCAGTGGCGACCTCTCAAGCAACCACGTCCTAACACTTCCACAGTTGCTTACTAAGCCTCAGCTACAACGGCTTTCCTGTTATTCCTCAAACATATTCCTGACTCAAGGTATTTTCACTTGCTCTTCCTATTCCTAGAACGCTTTATCTCCAACTAATCATAACATGGCACTCTCTCCAACCTCATTCATCTCTCTCAAATGCCACTTCCGCAGACAGGCCTTCTTGATCACCCTAAACAGCATACTGCACTCTCTACCCCACCTCCCACTTACTATTGTTCAGAGCCCCTACTATACCTGCTTGTCCTCTAGTTCTACATGAACATGAACTCCACAAAGAAAGGACTTAGTCTGTGTAATATACCACTAAATCTCCAATACTCTGGACAGTGACCTGGCACACAAAAAGCACTTAACATGTATTCGTTTAATAAAAAAAAAAAAGAACACTTATCATCATGTGGTTCCTTTTCTTCATCTGTAAAAAGGGGATAAGAAAAGTGCCAACTCCATGGTGTTATGAGGATGAAGTTATTTCAGATTTATAAAATGTTCAGCACAGTGCAGGCACATATTAAACACTCCTATCAGTACTAGTTGCTATTCTGCCTAACAATTCTTTGAAGTTCAATTGTTAGTCTTGCATATTCACAACCAAGAAAGCAGAGATGTATTCTTTTACTAATGGTAAAATGAAATGCCAATAACGTATATAAATTTATCTAAATTATTTCATGGAGAGTCTCCTCCAAATCCATAAACTCGGCTACTAAATCTGAATTACATGGAAAGGAACAGAAAAAATCTCTTCAGCATCTATAGAGCTTGCACTGCCCTTGGTGGGAACTCAGACTTGAAATGCCTGTGAACTAAGGAGCAAAGATCACAAATCACTGAGATCTCTGCTGTCCTCTGCTTCAGGACAAGGGAATTGGATCCCACTGACCTGCTTGATAATGTTCTGTCCAGTAACATTTTGAATGACAGTGGCTGTGGAAGCACTCGGAGCAGAGCTCCCAGGAGAACTCGTGGCTGGCTTGCTTGTAGGGCTGGCTGTGGCAGGGAGGCTTGTCACTGTGAGTCCCGTCTGCCCAGGTCCTGGTCGCTGCACAGTGGCCGCTGCAGTCTGAGCTTTGACTGGAACGGTGGCCATTACTGTCTAGTTCATAGCATGAGGCCGAGAGCTTAATTAGACATTAAGATGTAGACCAGCACGCCACCACCCAGGAAGTGTGCCTCTAAAACTACTTCTAATCTAAGAGCGCTTAAGGCTCACTACTCTCTATAATGTAGCACCTCTTATTTTAATTTTCAAAATGCTTTCACTTAACATCTCATTTTATTCCTACACAAAGGACAAATATACCCTTTTTACAGTAAAGGAAACTGAGGCAGATCAAACTTTTCTCTAAAACTACACAACCAGTTAATGGCATGGCTAAGAATAGAGGCACAATGGAAGGAACCTGAGATTTAGAGTCACGGGTCTGGATTTAATCCCACCTCTCCGAGAGACTTGTTACAACCCTTGGTAAATGACTAAACTTCTCAGAAGTTCTGATCCCCAACAGGTAAAATACAACTTATAAAAATGCTTACCTAGCTGTGAACATTAAATGAGTTCCTGTGATAAACATCAGCAGGAGCAATAATGTAAGGCTCTTCAGTCCTTGCCCAGACTGCCCGTTTGATCAACAGCCCTCCTCTGGGTCCACTGTCCCTGTTTACCTGGGGCATGATTTTGGTCTGTGTAGCAGTGGTCGGAACTCGAATCTGTGGTCCTGCTGGCATCGGTGGCAATGTCTGTGCCGGCCCTGCTGACTGCTGAGTAACAGCAGGCAGGCTAGGCTGGGCTACCACCCGTACCTGGGGTAGTCCGGCTGAGCCAGAGTGGCTCACAACACGGGCAGCAGCCTGAGAATTTGGTGGAGTCTGACTGGAAGCTGGAGAAAGCATTGTTCCTAGCTGTGGCATTGTTGGGGAAGATACCAGAAGAACACTATGAGGAGAATCGGGGAGAAACAAAAACAATCAACTTAGGACATGCATATATAAAAGGATTTTGGAGGGAGAAAGCTACAGAAGAAATGGAAGAGCTTACCCTGAGTTAGATTTAGCTGGTTCTGAGATAGTAGTAGGGCCACTTTTGTTGACCGCCGATACAGGCGGAGGGGAGATAGGAGTGGCAGGCAAAGCTGGAGTTGTGGGGGTCACAGGTGTGACTGGAGTAGGTGGCATGCTGGAGTCACTGAGGCTCATCTGGCTCTGGTCAGAAGGGCCACTGCTAAGCACCTTCATTGAACTCTCCTTGCTACTGGACTTCTACAAGCAGAAGAGAAAGAGAAATTCACAGGCAGATTTAACGAAGGCCCACTACGGGAAGGCACAGCCCTTATGGTTCCAGATGCACTGAGCTCAGGGAAGGCCTAGTTGCCAGCATCCCCAAAACCACTAAGCTACATGCTCTCAGGAGGTCACTTACCACCTTGGATGGCGGCTTGGGTTTTTGCTGAAGGGCTTTCCTGGCTTTAGCTGCAGCTGCTTGTGCTTGGTGAATTCGCTCTGTAAACAAAAGTGTAAGCTTCAGCAATAGTTTACTCCCAGCACAGTTAAGAAGGTAGTTTCGTTAAGAGCCAAGGCTTCCCTGGTGGGCTAAGTCCTGCCTTTACAATCCTGTCCCGCCTGAATGTCAGTGAAGAGCATAATGGACTTGGGGCAGAAAGTCAGAAGCATCCCTAGTCTAGTTGGACACACTGCCCAGGTCTCACACACCAAACTCTTCCTCGCTCCGGTCACGATGCAGGTAGATCCATAGCTTCCGTCCAATGTCATATTTCACGCATGGGTCTTTTTCATAATGCAGCCGATCCAGTGCACCACTTACTACTGTATTCACCTAAGAATCAGAACAAAGGGGGATAAAGGACAAGTTAGATTCAGAAACTGGAGAAAAATCACTGGGTGTTAAGTCACAGCTGATAAACATCTTATCTCAGCCTGGTGGCACCAATAATGCACTATATATCACCTGGCAAAACAGGAAACACTTAGGCTCCTGAGAGAATGAAGGAGATGGTGAACTAAGACCTTTAGCAGAAGCTGAAGGAAAGCTTACAGTCTAATTTGTGCTTCACTTACAGCAAGAGTCTTAGGTTATCACTGCTTGCATTTCTCGAGATATCCTTCTTTTCTCCTTAATTGGTTTTTAAATTTTTTATTATATTTCAAATTTCCTTGTAAATTCTCTGAAAACCTTTCTGCAACAAAACAAAAATAATTTCTTCATCCTACCTGAGTGCTGGTCACATCTGGTGCAAGAAATTGTGAGTCCTTGAGCAATTCACAGATCTCTGCCCGAGTACCTTCTCCGTTAGGCAGCCGAGCTGCGGCATCTCGAACTGATGACATCAGAAAATGAGAAGTCCAAGAGTCAAGCAGGGCTTTTCCTGAGGGAAACTCTTCCTGTCCTTGCTCTGGTGGGTGAAGTTCCCTGAGGTTGTTTCTCTACCTTACCAAGTCTCAGCCCTGGGTGGACACTGCCCTCTAGGGACAATTTCCTATACACTCTTCACATTTAGCCAAGACTGTAATTCCATCACATCTCAGAATTATTATAAACAAAGGTAACAATATCTTGGCTGTGCTGTAAGAGATATCAGATACTTTCATATCACATTACAGCTGTCACATACAACTTAAAATATCATTTCCATGCATCACTATTTGGAAATTACAGGAGTTATAAGATCTACTAGTAAATCTCGCTATTTAATATGATAAAAACATATTTCTGCACGATTAATTTGTTTTACTATTTTGAAAACTATTTCAGTAGGACTGATTTCTTTTGTAACTCTATGCATCTTATTTTTTGCATTTAAAAACATAATTCTGAGAAGGAGTCCACAGGTTTCACCAAAATACTAAAGAGGTTCATGACACGAAAAAAGGTTAAAAACCTCATCTTTAAAAGAATCATAGTCTGGAGGAAGCAAATTCCTATACTAGCTGGACCGTGTATAATTCCTGAATGAAAATAATTGGAGTGCAGACTTTGGGGAAGAAACATTGATTTCTGATAAATCTCTAGGGGACAGAATTCCCCCCTTCCTAAATTCCTGAGGATGTGGGTACAGCTGACAAGAGGAAAAAAAGTGATCATACCAAGAGACAGGATGGTGACATAGGCAGGCCGGTCAGAGCGCAGCAGAGAGTGCTCCCGAGCCTTGTTGAGCGAGGTCTCCTTATCGAACACACCCTTCACAGGCCCCACTACAGACTCAAAGCCATGCATGCGGAAGGTGAACGCCTTATGGGGTTGGCTATATCTGTAACGTTCCTACCAAGAGAAAAGGTACAAGGCTAGTATTAGTGCGGTTCTCCCTAGAGCTCCTATACTATTGTATGGAGAGATTAAAATGAGAAGGAAACAGGCTATTCTACTAGGAATACTGACCGAACTACAGGGGGAAAAAGATGATCTCCAAAATGCCAGTCATCAGCAAAGGGACAAAGAGATAAATATAAACATATTTTGCTATCTAGAAGTAAAGGTCATCAAAACATTTTTCATTGCCTTTCCTCACACCATTTCTGTCCCTAACAAACAATCCTAACAGAATATCTAAGGTTAAAGATGTGAATTTTCTCTAAGAATCTGGACTCGAGGAGAGCTGCTCTCTGCATGACCTCACAGATGCAGAGGTTCACACTGGGTTCCAGCTGTTTCTTACCTGCTCTTGAAAAGCTCGTTTTTCTTCCCCTGTGCTGGGCCGCACCACATAGTCAGTCCTTCTGGAACATAAAGAATTTTGTGGAATCTAAAAAAACTGAACTCATAAAAACAGGAGGTTGAATGGTAGTTACCAGGAGCTGGCAGATGGGAGAAATGGGCGGCTATTGCTCCAAGGGCACAAACTTCCAGTTATAAGATGAAAAAGTTCTGGGGGTCTAATGCACAGCATGGTGACTCCAGTTAACAATACTGTTTCATATACTTGAAAGCTGCTAAGAGATCTTAATGATTATTTTCTCACCTTACACACAAAAAAGATTGGTAATTATGTGAGGTGATGGAGATGGTAATCACCTCACAACAGATACATGTAACAGATCAACACAATGTTATATGCCAATCATATCTCAACAAAACATGGGGAAAAGAAAAGGCACCATACCAGGCTGAAAACAGTCACATGAGATGATATGATACAAAGAGCTCGGGACTAGAGGTCAAGATTCCAGCCTGCGTCCTGACACTAACCTTGAGCAGGCCACTTAACATCATGTCCCAATTTCTTTATAGGTGACCGATGAAGATGGATTATATGAATCATTCTCAAATGGAAATTGGAGAGGAATTCAGAGAAAAAAGTATGCCCACCTACAAGAAAGATCCCACCCCCCTCTACGCAATCCCCTTCCCAATTCAGAATCCTTTCCTCAGGGAGCCACATTTACTGATGGCAGGGTGTTGCCCTCCTCAGGTACACTGAGGCAGGTAAGAACCAGTGGACTCCAGGGTTCTCTAAAGTCCATTACAGTTCTAATACATTTCTAAAAAGAAATGTTAGAAAAACCATAGCAGTACCTTACACTATGGTTTCATAGAGCACCACCCACCATTAGCGTATTATACTCACACCCGAGGAACAGGGGTTATGCCATCTGAGCTGTCTTCATTTTCCTGATGGAGAAAAGGAAGACATTAACAGGTAAATGGACTAAAAAAATTGTGGCTAAATAAAGGGCTCTGAAAATCCAATTAAGAAAGACCTGATATTTCTCAAAAATCATACCTTACAGAAGGCCTGGTCTTTGGTTTCCAGCCACAGCTGGAAGAGTGCAGCTAATTCCTTTTCATTGTCTTGAGACTGGCCTATAAGAATTAAAGGGCAAAAAATAATAATAAAACAATGTAAGGTATTAGTCAGGATCCCACTTTCTCCTTATTTGCTATATCTACGCCAGAGAGAGAACCTATCAGGACCTGCAGCAATGGTCCTTTGCACACACTATCCCTTCAGCCTGTACTGCCCCTCCATCACTGTCTGCCTGGATCACCCTTCTTGGACGTCCTCTAATTAAATCATTCGCTCAGTAAGTGTTTGCTGAGTAGTCACTGAGTGCCAGACACTACACACTAGAGTTACTCGGTGACTTCAGTCTCTTGCTTCACGGAGTGTGCAGTCAAGTGCGGAAAGAGCATAAATTATAAAATCAAAAAGTGGTAGGTGTCACAAAGGATGTTAAGAAAGCTTAACCTAGGGAAGTTATCTTAATCTTGGGGGGTCTTCTTCTGGCTAATTGGGGCAAAAGGCATTCTATGCACAGAACAGCAAGAAGGTGGCCCCAAGGCAGAGGAAAAGCTTGATTGCCCTTGACCTGCCTTAGAAAGAGATGAGTACTTTGCCTCTGTGCCCTCCTCCCCTATCACTCTGTTCAGACTCCTCCTTTGGCACTTATCATATGATGATACCTATGTCTTCTGCCCAGACTAGGAGCCACGGAAACCCAACGTCACCCAAGTCTGCTTGGGTGAAGAAGGCATCTTCCAGGGCCCACCCTTCTCAAAGGCTGCTGAGATAACCTCATAATGGTCTCTTACTGTTTTCACTAGTCAATGCACAATACTACCCCAGAAAGCGCTGAACTTTCTTACCCAGGGGTGACTCCCACTACTCCCATTCTGTCTTCTAGAAATGCTACTTCATAATCAATAAATTCTCCTACAGCCTAATCCTCTTCTCTCAATACCCACTTTTCTCGACAACTTTTATTTCCTTGTCTGGTGTGAAATCTGGTTCTCACTAATCCTTCTACCTTGGGTATGCTGGCTATTCTCTCACAGCCATGTCCTTCAGAGTTAAGTTCCTCCTTCAACCTCTGATGCCAGGCTATTTCTCTCCAGCTGTTCTAGAAAATCACAATCAAACAAAAGCCTGGTCCCTAAGGCTCTTACCATTCACCTGTACCTACCTTGTCCCCTGCTCCTCACAGGTACTGACTTGGTCATTCCTCCTCACCAATCCACTTCCTGTTTTCATGCTGGGTAACTGCCATTCATACAGATGGTCCATCCAATAGCCTAACCTCTCAGTTCTGTGACCTTGGTGACCTCTTCCACTCCACCCCAGCCACTCGTTCCCACAACCACAACTGGACTTTATCATTACCTAAAACTGGTCCATCTTCAAAACGCCTAATTCAGTGTTTCTGAACCCTGGCTCTAAATAAGAATCACCTGGGAACTTTTAAAATACCAAGGCCTGCCCCCACTCCCCCAAACAATCAGAACCTCTGTGGGTAAGGCATAGGTATCATTTTTTAAAAGCTCTCCAACTAATTTGGGTACACAGCCAGGGCTGAGAACCTTTATACTAGTCCACACATTCTGCTCCCTGACCATAATCACCTAGCCTTCTTTCTTATTTAACTACTCCCACCAAAACATTACTTTGACTCAAGAGAACTGCTAGTCCCATTAGCCTCTTACCTTCGCACTCCCCTCCCCCCATTCAATTCAGAGTCTATCGCCATCATCTCAATAACACCTTTACCAATACAGTAATACCTAATACCTCTGCTCTATCTGCATCATTCCAATCTAGCAAAACTCAAATTCTGAACTATCCACATTCTCCATGCCTTAGGTCGGACAGCTGAGGGCTGCCAAGGAAACATACAAAAAGGGAAAGAATGCCACTACAAATGAATGACGAGCAGCCTCCACTGGCCCCAACACTGCCTGGCAATCTAATATTCTCTCTGGTCGAGCTGATTTCCCATGCTCCATACTTCTTCCCCACTCTTTGCAACCTCCCTTCTCACTCACAACAGACCAACTCGCCTCTCTCACCTCCCACTTTAACAGAAAAGCCGGCAGACCAAACTCCTTGAAACTTTCCACAATAAAACCTAAAAGCCTACTACTGAGTTTCCATTATTTCCTCCTACTATAAGACATGGACTACCTCCCGCCATCCAAGACCAATCTCTTCCCCTCATCTCAGGAATTTATATGGTAAACTTTCCCTTCTCTCCTGTATTTTCAACCTCCTTATTTCCACTGTACTCTTTCCATCAATATCTAAAACTCAAAGTTTCTCTCATTAAAAAAAAAAATACCTCTCTTGGTCACAAGTTCCCCTTACAAACCTCCCGTCCCCTGCTAAACCTCTAGAAAAATTGTTTATATTGTCAAAAAAAAATAATGGAGCCGCTTTAAAATGGAGCTGGAGCTGCCATGCCAGAGGAACTGCCTTCCAAGTCTTACATTTCAAACCTTTGGAATGTTAAAACAGGGCAAAATAACTTTGGACTTGGCCTAAGGCAATACTGTGTCCCAAAGAATTGTTTGTTTGCAAAGATAACAAGAAAGCAGTTATTATGGCTACTGGACTGATGACTACCAGACTGAAAATTAAAATCATTTAGAATTAGCCTCACTATGTTATCTGCACCAATACAAACACCTTCCTTCTATTGATGTAATTGTTCCCCTTGCCTTTCTCATAAATACCTTCTGCCTGTCTCCTAAATGCAACATCATCTGGGCTTGTGTCTGAATCAATGCTTCCTAAATAGCTTTGCTTTTTTATCTCAAATAAATGCTTATTGCCTCTTACTTTGAAAAGACTTTTATTTTTAGGTTAACAAGATTCACTGTCTCTTTATATTTTTTTTTATTTTTTATTTTATTTTATTTATTTGTTCACTGTCTCTTTAACCAGTGGTGTACAGGGTAAATCTATAACTGGCTGCAGGAGAGGGGGCCCTGCCTGGAAGCATTTGCAGATGTCTGTGGTGCACATTAAGGGTCAGTAAACTGGACATCTATTTTGTAAACAAAGTTTTATGGGCACACAGCCACATCCGTTCATTTACATACTGTCTACGGCTGCTCTGCACTATGATGGCAGGGCTGAGTAGATGCAACAGAAAGCATGTGGCTCACAAGCATCTGGTCCTTAACATTTGCCAACCCTGCTGTAAGGGTCCCACCATGGCTGATTTTAAGCCACCAGGCTGATAGTCAGAAAGAGCTGCACAGTCAGCCATCAGGAGTCACCTTCAGCTCACCGCTGTCTTTTAACTCTCGCTATTCTAATAAGAAATCACTCTTACAAAAAAATTCATCGTTTCTTCCATGTCCACAAATCCAAGTCCACAAGTCTCATGTTACTGAACTTTTAGTAACAATTAAGGCTAATGACTACTTCCCAATTCTCCACTCTCTCATTCCTTGGCTTCTGAGATTCAGCCATCTCACGGTTTCCTCCTAACTCTGCAGTTACTTGCTCTCCGTATGCTCAGCCTTCTCTGCCTTGGAGTTTCCCAAAGCTTAGTCCTAAGCCTTCCTCTCTCCTCACCTAACACGTTCTCCCTAAGCCTTCGGTTTTAAATGCTATACATTTGCCAACAACTCTCTACCTTGACTCTCTGGTCTGTATTCTAAACCCATATATCCTACTGCCTATTGAATATCTCCACTTGCGTGCCTCAAAGGCAGCTCAAACTCAGCACATCCAATATTAAACTCATGATCTTCACCCTCATTCAAGTATGAACCATCCTTCACAGCTGCCTACCTCAATAAATGGCATCTTCATCCTCTTGATATAAATCTAGCAAAGCAAGGCTTGACAGCAATCTTCCTTCATTCCCATATCCAATTAGTAACCAAATCCTGTGGCTTTTACCACCTACAACTTTCTTAGATTTATCTATTCTCTCAACCTGGGCCCAGATTATCTTCCCTGCCACCACTGACCGATATTGCTTTCTCAACCTGGAATGCCCTTCCCCTCTGTCTGCCTAGCTCCTTCCTAATCATCAATATTTCTGCTCACATACTCCTTCCTCAGGAAGGCCCTCCCTGACTGACTGCAGACTACACCAATGACTCATTATAACTTCCATCCTTCTTGGTACTTTTCCCTTACAGAATGTATAAGTCTGTTATTTCATTTGAATGACTATTTGTTGCCCAAACCAAACCTTAAAACCCACTAGGGGAACACACTGTCTATAACTTCCAAACCATTATATCCCGCAGCACCTAACACAATGCCTGATACCTAGAAGCTACATAAATGTTGTAAGAATGGATGAATCTACTGCTTGCATAACCTTCTCTTCACAGATCACTTGAGTTAAAAAAAAAAAAAGGTTTGTGAATCTCCACAGGAAGTCAACAACTCGATTTTCCTCTTATCACCATCACCAGGTAACAGTCACCAAGTTATTTCAGGTGCACATTACTACAACTTACACAGAAAGTGGAACTTTATAAACTTAAAACAAAAATAAGGATCTTGTTTCTTAGAAATAGCTTATTCAGAGCTATTCAACATCTTGTTGCACATTATCCTCAATAACAAAGCCCATTTTTAGAAAAGAAAAATAAAATGACTACAAATTAATCAAAAACCATAGGTATGGTTAATATAAACACTGATTCTATTGTGAAATACCTCTGCAGATTTAAATTTAGCCAGTACCAGTCACACAGTAATAGAAGGAATATTCTACCTCAGCCTCAGCCAAAATCC
Source organism: Pteropus vampyrus (assembly GCF_000151845.1). Classification (NCBI taxonomy): domain Eukaryota; kingdom Metazoa; phylum Chordata; class Mammalia; order Chiroptera; family Pteropodidae; genus Pteropus; species Pteropus vampyrus. The sequence continues at coordinate 69,333 of NW_011889069.1, forward strand.
AATGGAGGCGGAGGAAAAGGATGAAATGCAGACCGTGAGTACCAAAGGGGTCTTGAAAGAGTCTTTTTCTGAGCAAAATAAGATTTAACACTGTCCTTTTCAAATTTCTACTGGACTATACCACTGAATAGAAGGCAAAAAAAGTTTACAGGAGAAAATGAGAGAATAAAAACCTAGTGTTATGGGTAGGTAGTATGAAGTACTTACCAAGCAATTTCCACTGCTGGGTTTTCTCTTTGAATTCAACAAATGGAGAGAAACTGGAAGGTACAGCTGCAAGAAATGGGTTACATAAACAAGCCACACAGGTCAGAGTGCTAAACTCAGAAAAACCGAAATCCCTGAGCTCGGAAACAACTTCTGAATGTTTCATAGTGAATCAAGATAGCAGAGACCTCCAAGGCATGGCATTATGCAAAGCCACAGTGGTTTTAACCAGCAAAGCTGTAGTTCACTATGAGAAATAATTACATATAGGGAGAGAAAACATATTGACCTTACATAAAAAAGTACCTTACCACGACTTTCTCCAGCAAGATATTGCAGGGCTGGTAACACCAACTCTGCCCAGTTGGGGGCCGCAGAGAACCAGCTATTGAGGGAGCTGGCGGGAGATGACTGCCAATCCAAAACCCGCTCCTCTAGCTGTGGAAAAGTAAAGGCAGAACCCAGTTAGTTTTCCATACTGCACCAGCAATCCCACGAATGTGTCCGAGCAAGCTGGGGTGTACCTGTCCAGTTTGCCCAAGCCACAAAGCAAGTTTGCTGCAGGGTTCTGGGAAGAACCCAGAGTTCTGCTTCTTAAGCCATAGACCATTAAAGATTTCTACAACTTGAAAACTTTGATGTACATCCGACTTTTCCAAAACTCTTACCACAGGAAGGCTAGACTGCCCCTCCAGTAGCAAGATCTCTAACAGAAGAGAGAAGAAGCTGGATGATATTTCATTGATTCCAAGGCAAGGTTTGAGGTCTTCAAGAGGCCTAATGAGAGAAAAAAATATAAGAACAACAAAAAAGACCAAGAACACATCCACAGATTGGTTTAAGCCCTCCAAGCCTCCTGGCACCCATAATAAAAAAAAAAAAAAAAAAAAAGTTCAGTAAAACACCATACTATACACTTTCTCTAGCAGGACCCCGGGACTCAGGACTTACAGGTTCAGCACAAACCAGATCGCACCAGGCACCAGTATTGGGTACAGCCCTCCGCTAAACCTTTCGCTCTTGAGCCGTAATCCCTGTTGCTCACTTACTCCTCCTTGATAGCCTGCACGGCCAGCGGAGATGGAGCCTGTGAGAGAGGTGCAATGCCTTCAGTACTGCTCAAGGGCTCAGCCAACTCCTCTGTCTCTGACTTGATCATTTTTATTTTCTTCTTCTTCTTTTCCTCTTTTTCCTTAATCTTTTTTTTAAGGACAGCCAAGTCGTATAGGGCTGTGAAGAAAAAGCAACATAAGTCATAGAACTGCATTTTTTCTACATCCGGGAGTAAGGAGTCTTATCAACATATTATTTTCCCAAAGCCCACCAATAAAAGAAAGAAAAGTCTCAATAATAAGACATTTAGTTTTTTTAACAAACCCAATGAGTGATTTACAAATTAATCTTAACACATTAAGAAGTCAAAGACCTGTCGTTGTGATTTTATATTTATTTTCTGCCTATAAATCCATTAGAGGCAGTAACAATAAGTTACTGAAACAGACACAGGATCAACTCTAGTTTTTTTATACAATGGTCAATAAAAATCACCTCAATTACTTAGCTGCTCCTAAAATACATTAAAGGTTCTTAACGTTGATTCTTATCCCAATCAAAAACTCTTCTCTAATTTCATAAACATTCTATGATTTCATTTATTTTTGCAACATGTAGACAGGCTCATATAATTTAACACCATAGTCAGATGATGGCTACCTACAGATGATGTCATTTACCTGCTAGAGAACCTTTCCTGCCAGCATTTACTCGAGTCATGATGTCATTGAGAGTCAGGTCTCCTGTCAAAAGGTCCGGGTGATCCTAGATGCGATATTCAGATATTTACTATTGAAGCCCAAATACAGAGCTAAAACTGGAGGCTTTGCCAATTTACCTAACAGATTATTTTAGCTGTTACCTGCACTTGAGAAAATCATGTTGAATTAAAAACATGCAGAGATTAAAACTACTGCTTCTCATACTGGGGCATAGAGAACCCCATTCCAAACTACTGCATGGCATTGACAGTCTATAAAGCTCTTTTGCATTCCTTATTTTGTGTGCTCTTCAAACAATCTTAAGTAAGTATCATTCTATTTCCCAGTCTGAAAATGAGATTCGGAGAATTTAAGGGATTTGCCCAATATCACAGTAAGTGGAAAAGAAAGAGAGAAGTCAGTTCTGATTTCCACCGTGGGACTTCCCATCTCACCGCTCAGCCTTAGATGGACCACCTTTCCTTCCTCTACTATGTGCTCTGGCTTGGCTGCATTGGCAGTACCTCAATTCGGTGGAGTAACAGAAACAGTAAAAAGTGGGAAAGTACAGGATCTGACTCTTGGCTCTGCCACTTACTAGCTGCGAGGCTGAGGACAAGCTCCTTAACCTCTCTGAGCAGTGGTAAATGGATATGATGATTCATCTACCAGTCTTGTAAAGATTAAGTCAGACACTGTTAAGCATGCCTTATAAAGTCAAAGCATGGGTCTTCTTATCACATCTTTGGTGTTTACTAACCTCTCTGGTTGCTCCTGTCCTCTAATAATGAGAAGGAAAGGGAACAGAAATTAAGTAGTGACTACTTGTATCTTCCTTACCACAGCCAAACCAGATATATGAGACTGAAAACCACTAATGACCATATACACCCTGCCCCCAATCTTACCGGTTGATGTTTCCGCTTCTCATGGTGCTTCTTTAACATTATCTTCAGGTCACTGTCCCCCAGCTCTATTTTATCTGAGAGAAAATGAACCAAACCACATGAACTAGGTCATTCACTAACACAATGCTGAAATTTAAATTTTTCTAGTCATTTGTCATAATCAAAAATTAGTGTTTCTCTGAGTTTCCCTTCTGACTTCTGGGTACTACAAGTATCAGCAATCTTGAAACAGTCACAGGATCAACTCTTCGGAAGTTTTTCTATACATTGGTCAACAGGAAAGACTTAGCTGCTCCTAAAACACATTAAAGGTTCTCAATGTTCTTTGATTCCTATCCCAACTAAAAATTCTTCTCTAATTTCACAGACATTCTAAGAAACTGCTATGGCTCTGGTTACCCCTTGTTCTATTACTGAATCATCCCTTACTGTTGCTATTGTAAGATTCTGCTTTAACCCAAAATATCAGCTGATTAGCTCCTAAGAAAAAAATTTCAAAGCAAAGAGGGCAAAAAAGTCTACCCACTTGTAAAAAAAAGTAAAACTGCACAACAACTTCTCCAAATCTCCTAATTTTAAAGAACATCTTTTTGCTTTCCTGGCAGGTAAAAATTTAGTACCCACTTCCCTCTAAAGGAATTGTCAGGTCTAAACTCGGATTTCCCAGGATGTCGACAGCATCAGCTTGGTTCTCACCTGCAGTTTTCATATCCGTGGTTGAAAGCGTAGGCACCACCCTCAGGGGCACCGCAGGGCTAGGAGAACGTGCTGGAGAGCTCGGAAGCCATGAGCTGAGATCTTCAAAAGAAAATTTTTCTTGTAAATCCAACGTGGCTGTGGACTCCAATAGGGGAGATTGGGTAAGTGGCCATTTGGGTTCAACAAGGGTAAGCCAAAAACATGGAAGCCAGGGTTCCACCATTTCTTTCTGACCCTTCCCCAGACGAACTGGAGCACACTTAGGTCATTTAAACGGCTCTTCCAGGAAGAGAGACTTCAACAGAATGATGGGGTCGCATTGCAGCAGGCCAACAGTCACTACTACTCTCCTGTAAGGGGAAAAGCAGTTCTCTCAAGTGGCACAATAGGACTAGACAGGCCTACTGTGGAGAGCCCTGCCATGCAGGGATTCGTCTCAACTACACTCAAGTGCCATTTAAGCATCAAGGGTAAAAAAGGTATATAGTCACACCCCACCTAACAGTAATGTCTTAGTGCTCCAAGATAAGGAGCTCTGGGTCCCACTATCCCCACCCCCACCACTGACAACTGGGATAACTTCTTTGCTGGGGAGATAAACGGCTATCACTGGCTCCAACCAAATAACAAGCTGCTGGTATAATTCCAACACCTCAGCTACCCCAAGTGCCCAAGGACACTCACCCTCTTCATCAGATGACAGGGCTGTGTCACCACACTCCTCCTTCACTTCCCTCAAGACCTTCAAGTAGCGCTGCTGGGCCCGCCACTCCCGCTCCTCAGGGGTGCGGGATGGTGAAAGGCGCTTCTGCCGAAAGGGAAGGGCAGGGCCGCTCCGCCGGGCTGTCTCCAGTAAGTCCTAGGAAGAGGTCAGGTGGGGGTACACGCTACCCATCAGAGCGTTCGCTGGTACAATCTCTAAGTCTACATTTTCCTCTCTTCATTGTTTAACAAGCTCAATTTCCTCCCTTCAGATCACAAAGGAAGATGCACCTATATGAATGTGTCCAAAAAAAAGGGCCTGAATTGATTACACAGGGAAAATTCTGAGTGCTGAACTGCTCCATCGAGAATGAACACTTATACTAGACACCCAAATATTTCCATACTGAAGCTTAAACCACTGAGGGGCAGAAACACTTTGGCTCGAAGAATCTCCAAGCTAGTCCAGCCCCAGGGCCACTGAGCTTGGTGTGCTGCACACCCGTCAGCGCGTTCGGAGGCCCGTGTGCTCTCACACAGCAATCCCAGAGCAACCTGGTTCTCTTAATAAGCCATGAAATCAACTTACTTATCTTGGTAACTACTGAAGCTACAATATTTCATCGATTTAAGAGGTATCTTTTTTCATGTTTTAACATCTCTGAAATCAGGGTACATCTTAAAACTGATCATAAAGATGGTATAGCTTAAATGTATGATGGCTCAACTGCTAGTATTTTTTTCTTAGTGGTATCTTTTGTATTTTGTACTTCAATCACTTCTTGGAGTTGTGAAATCTGTGAGTTCATGTTTTATACCCGGTTCCCAGCATTACTCACACTCCGAGAAGCCAGAATCTGCTTCAGCAGCCGATGGAAATACTGCTGCTGAGAGTTGAGGTATCGCTTGTACTGTGACTTGAAGCAGAGCTGCCGGTACTTGACCACCTCAGGGTTAAAGTGTCCATCTTAAAAGAATGGAGATACAACTATATATACATCACTCAACATATATTTAATGTGTGCTTAAAATGTGGTAAACTCCTCTAAACTGGAAGACAGTATGGATGATGGGGAAGATAACCTATGTCTATGTGGAGCCAGTCGGAGGACAGAAAATAAAGAGGTCAACAGATAAATAATATTCAACTCTCTTAAGTACTATTAGGAAATTAACTTGAAGAAACTATAGAGTAATGACAGTTAAATCAGGAAAGGGATCTCTAAAGAATAATATATAAAATGAGGCCTGATTAGAGCAATTGTAGCAAAATGTTAACAACTGATAAACATAGGTGAAAATTATATGAATGTTTGTTGTATTATTTTTCAACTTTTCTATGTGCTTAAAATTTTTTGAAATGAAAAACTGGGAAGAAAATAAAGTAAATGGGAATTTTAAAATAAGAAGTGAAAATGGAGGAAAGGCGAAGAACAGTATATGCTAAAGTAGACCCTGAAACAAGGAAGAACTTAGCGTGTTCTAAACCTTAAAGAAATGCTGGATGCCTAAAGCAGAGCAGGTTGTAGCTGAGGAGTGGCACGAAATGGTCTGACAATTTCCCTCCACATTCAAGAAAAGCTGAGGCCCTAAAGATAGCCTACAAGGCCCTTCATAGCCTGTCTCATGCCACCTCTGGCCTCGTCTTCCACCAGTCTCCCTTTTGTTCACTCTGCCCCATCCCCACTGGCTTCCACGCTGTTTCCTGAACAGGCCACATATGCTACTTTCTCAAGGCCTTTGTATTTAAAGCTCTCCCTGCCTGCAATGCTTCCTACCAACAGCCAGTATTTCCATGGCTTGCTCTTCCCACCTTCGTTAAGTTTCCATTCAAATATCATCTCATTGGAGAAGGTACCCAAATATCGTACCTAAAACAGCTCCTTCCCAGTTTACCCTTTACCCTTTCTTATTCTTGGGTATTTCTAAATACCAACAAGTATTTGCTTACTTATCATGTTTTTCCTTATTAGAATGTAAGATCATTACTGTATCTCCAGAACCTCAAAGACTATCTGGTACATATTAGCTGATTAGTAAACAATGGTTAAATGAATGGAAGTAAACAGACTTGAGATATATTTTTGAGGGAGAAAGAAAGACTTGTTGATACTTTGGATGCTGGGACAGGAAGGGGAACAATGCAGAGGTCAACTGAGCATGGTACCTGGAGATCACTGGACGTGAGCAACTGGTACCACTGCTTCGGATAAAGAGGTCTAAGAGATCCACTGAGACCTATTAGATTTGAACGGGTAGGCTATGATGAGAACTGAGAGGAAGAGATTGAGAAGCTAATCTCAGAAAGCTAAAATAAGGGGGTCAAAGTACAAGGTGTTTCTTTTCTTTCCAACTACCTGAATAGTAGCCAAGGTAACTAATAAAAGCAAACACTTAAAATAGTACCTGACGCATAACTGCCACTATGTAAGGGCCTTGCATACAGTAACTCATTTAATCTTCGTAACAACTCCATAAAGAAGGTACTGCTAAACCTTCATTTTACAGATGAAGTAATTGAGGCATAGAGAAGTTAAATAACTTGCCAAGGTCACATAGCTAATAAAAGGGGAAATCAGATTTGAACCCAGGTAGTCTAGCTCCAGAGTCCAAGCTGTTAACCATGTTATGCTGCGCCTTCTGCACCTGTTGTAGGAAAACAGGAAATTTGATCTTCAAGAAGTGAGCCAAAAGTTTAATGTGACTGATGCTGTTAAACATATAGAAATTGGACTATAAAAAAGAAAAGAAATTGGACTAATATTCTACTTCTTTGCTGGTGCACTTCTTTAAAGTTATATTCCTTCAGTCTTTAGTTTCCTCAACACCTACACCTCTGTTAAAATATTTGGAGCATGCCAAGTTAAAAAATATTTGAATTATTATGAAAATAATTAAAATTAATGAAACTGCTTTTACTATTCTTAAAGCAACTACCGGAAAATTTTTAATTAAACAATGTGGTTTATGTGCTATTTCTATTGGCCCACAAGGGGACAGGAGCAGAATAACTGAAAGAGATAGCTACAGACACGTTTCCAGAAGTTTAGATAAAGGAAAATGATAGTGGACAATAAAGGGAACAGGTGGTTAAGAACTCCTTTTAGTATGAGACCCCCAAACACATCTACAGGCAAAAAAAAGAGCAAGTGCAATGAATATCCAAGTAGAGAGAATACACAGGACAGAGAAAAAAGGTTAACTGAGGAAACAAGGCCCCAGAGGAGGTAGGTAAAAGAAAAAAGGTTCAAGAGCAGAGGTTACTCTTAAACAGAAGGAAAAAAATCCTTCTTCATCTGAGATAAGTAAAGGAGGTCAGAATGGAAATTAAAGCAGTAAGTGGGGGTGGAAGCTGGAAGTGGGAATTTGGAGTTTAAGAGGAATGATCTTTTCCTTTATGAAATAGGAGGTAAGAGAGTTTGATAAGCATTTGGAACTCAAGGAAAAAGTGAATATTTAAAACAGAATCAGAAAATATAATCAAAGGTAAAAGAATACCAAAAAGCAATGATAGTTTAATTAAGACTGAAAATCATAATAACCATAGTAATACAGTTGTCTTCAGCAACACTGGAACTGAAATGTGATACTGGACTGAGTGAAATATGCAGAAATTCCGGCCTTGACACTCCTTGCTTGTACCCTTACCATACTATCATATTGTTTTGTGGAAAGACATAACAGCCAAACAGACTGTGGTAACATTACATAAGGTCCCTGACATAATCCCTCTAAAATGAAGAGGCTCCATGAGAAGAAACAGTTTATTCCCACCTGAGGCCCCTGGCTTCAGTGAAATAAACCTCTGTTGACCAGAGAGGGGAAGTCCCCTTTAAACTAATAACCAACCAAGATTTAAGATCTTAAACCCTTAAGATAATGAGAGGTTTGAAATGATAAGCTTTTTGGCTCCAGGCTCCACATTTCTACAGCTGTCAAGTTGTCAAGTTTAATAAAACTCAAGGAGAAACAATGCTCTTTCAGGGCCTCCTGCCAAAACAAAGGACTGCTTCAGAACAGGGGAGGGGAAGAGGCTTCCCTGCTCCTCTCTATAGACAGAGAACACTCTGACTTAAGAGTAGCCCCAAACCATTTTTAAATTCCCAATGTAATAACTGATTCAAGCAAGGATTATCAATGGGTGCTAAAACCAAAGAGCAAAACAAAGGCTTCTGGGAAATAAGATTATTACATGGTCCCCAAGTATCACTCCATAGCTTGCTTCTTAATTATAAAGAAAAAAAGGTACCCTTACAATCAGTAGGTCTGGCAGACACCTACTTAACCAAGGGATCAAACGTGGCATTACCAACAACGGAAAAACTGACATCATCTGCCTCCTGAGGTGATGACGGAAAAGAAAATAACGTCTCCCATTTAGTATTCCTGGCAAAAAAATGGTTAACCGAAATCCAATCATGAGAAAACAAGACAATTCCCCAGAAAACAGGATGTTTTACAATTCCAGTATCCTACTTAGGCTCTTCAAAAATGTCTGTTTTGAAAGACAAGAGGAACAAAAGGCAGAGGGCCTTAGATACAGGAAGCTAAGAGACATGAGATCCAAACATAATGTATAAACCTTGAATTGGTCCAAGATTTAAAAGGCAACTATAGAGAACATTTGAAAACTGAGAAAATTTATACATGGGATATTCTATATGATTTTCTCAATGCAAAATTTCTTGGGTGTGATATAGACTGTGACTATGTGGGAGAATATCCTTGTTAAGAGATACATGCTGAAGTGCTTGGCGGTGAAGTGTCATTTTTCTGCACACAAGTGTGTCACAGACACACATATACACACGTGTGCATGTAATAAAGCAAATGATAAGGGGTTTTTAAAAATTTTTAAAGACTAGTTATAAAAAGTGCCTCTAGGATGCTAGTAACATTTTATGTGGGTGGTGATTACACAGCTAAGTTCTTATTTTAATAAATCAATGAGTGATACACTCATGATTTATATATTTCCTATGTAAGTTAAAAATGTTATTAAAAAATACACTGGCCAAGGCATCAAAGTATTGCACAAAACCATTCTATTGCTTCAGTATCTGTAAGCAAAAATAAACAGAATAAAATGAAGAAAGGAGTATTCACATAAGTGAATGTGTTCTCACCTTCCGCCCTTCTCAAAAAAAGAATGTTGAACCAGAGGGTAGGGGATGGGGGAAGTAGGGAGGCAGACAGGGTAAAGGGGGTCGAATATGTGGTGACAGAAAGAAATCTATGAAAGGAGAACACAAAGCGTAGACATATATATGCCTTATTTTAAAGTGTACAGCTGAAACGTCCTGGATTTCGTTAACCAATGTCGCCATAAAAAAAAAATGTTATCAAAAAAAGAATGTTGAGCTACGCACCTCGGAAAAGCTTCTGGGCAATGTGCAGAGGGTTTCCAAAGCGGAAGTTCTCCCCACTGAACAGGGCCAGGATGAGCTGATTTTGCTGCTCAGTACTGTCTTCAGGAAAGTGAGGCAGAAACTGCTGGAGGTGTTCGCGCTGAGAGTCACTCAGTACCTCCTGCCACGTTGAAAGGCTGACCACATCAAAGAAGATCTCAGGCTAGAAGAATTAGGAAAAGCAGGAGAAAAGTAAACGAGAAAAATAGGTTTTTTAAGTTTTTTCTGAGTGGTAAAATATCCATGACATAAAATTTACCATTTTATCCATTTTTAAGTGTACGGTTCAATGGCATTAAGTACATTCACACTGTTGCGCAACCATTACCACCATCTAAGTTTTAAAGTTTTTTAAACAACCTAAAATTCCACTGATATTTACTCAATTCTCAAAACTCAGATTAGTAAAGACTACATATAAACCACAGTCTTACACCCAACAGTAAATAATGATCCAGAGGAAAATAATCTCAGTAGAAAGAATCCCATTTGAAAACTTTCTGCCAACAAGGGATATGATGGTAGAAATCTGAGTTCAGCTTAAAATGGTGGCAGGAAAAGTTAACATGGGAGTAGAGAACTTGAGGAATTGAGGTCACCTGCTAAGAGTGAGGAACAGCAGGATGGAGTTCATTCCCAACTCAACAATTATATACTGGATATCTTCTATGTGCTAAATACTAAGACAGACTAGTACTGTGTGTATATATACATAGAGAGTCTGGAGGGGAGAACAATTACACAAGCAATTAACAATGTACTTTAAGAAGTACTAGCAGGTTACCTCATGGAAACAAATACATTTGGGTTTTGTTTCATGATTCACAACATGGGTAATCATTTTAATGTAAACACATAATTCTACTCCTAAAATATAAAACTTCTTTTTAATTGCTGAAAATTATCTTGTTAAAAATAGGGCTTACATCATATTATCAAGTTATGCTGACGTGTTATTAAACATGCAGAACGTAGCTTATAATTTCTTTCTCAATCGCCATATTCAGTAGACTACACTTAAAAAAAAAAGACAGAAATCGCTCTGGCGGCAATGTACAAAATGAAACAGAAGGGAGGACAAAAGACTAAAAACTTGTAGAGCATGAAAAAGGTTTAGAATAACAGCTATAGGGGAGCTGATAAAGAAGAAAAGACAGTGACAATGTTATAACTTACATCCTCTAGAAGGTCTTCAGGCAGACTAACCCTGGTGCCGCCCAGGAGACAGTCCTCCATAATACGTGCACCATGGCCATCTCCACATGGACCCAGTTCCAGGGGATCCGTCAGCATATGGTCCAAGGAATCCATTATGTTCCACAGGTAATCTAGACAAACATATGCAGTTATACCTTGAGATAGAAAGGCAGAAATCCCAGGGATCTGGTTGACATGCTTCTTCAGAAAATATTCTGGCCCAGAAAATATTCAATCTCAAATCTATTCTTAGATCTTATCCTTACACCCTATCTACAGCTAAACAGCTCCTCTCTCTCCTTTCTACCACTGCATTCTCATCTCAACTTTCAGATGTTATCTAGGTCTCTCACTACTCAGAATGCGTCTATAACAACTCTCAAATTTATAGAATTTCTTACAACTTCATTTTACATGTGAGACTCAGAGATTAAAAAATAAACAGATCAGCAGAGTCCATAATTTAGACTTCCCAGGCCAATAATCTATTATAATGTAATTTCTTTAAGAATTGGGGTTTTTAGCAATTAATTCTGTTCTTTCACAAAAGAAAATTCACTGAATATCTATTCGTAAAGCTCAGACACTAACAATAAGTTATTTAATGAGGGCCTTTTAAGCATTCTTTCATATCTCATTTAATTCTTAAAACTGTGCAACACAGGATTATTATATCTATTCTACAGATATTAAAAGGAGGATCAAAGTAGATAAGTAACTTGCCCAGCCCCAGAGTTAGGACCAAAACTCAGGTCTGCCTGACTGCAAACCCATGTTCTTAATACTATACACAATACCTTCTGTGTAAACTCTCAATTTAAATCATGGAAAGGACATCTTAATACAACTTTATTAGTCCAAATAAACTCCAGAGGCTCCAAGCACCTGACCAGGACAGCCACTAAAGTAGTGGCCAAACCACCTGATATCTATAACTATAAATATAGTTATATTTATATATGGTCCATCTGATATTTATAACTATATAAATGTAATGTTATTCTTCTCCTTCCTGTTGTAACTGAACACAGCTGGCCACCTTTAGAAAAGTACATATTAAAACATTTTCATAGAGTCTACAGCCATGCCATCCTGAACAAGCCTGATCCCATCTGATCTTGGAAGCTAAGCAGGGTTGGGCCTGGTTAGTACTTGGAATGGGAGACCACCTAGGAAGACAGGTGCTGTAGGCATAAAAAATAAGAGATTGTAAGCTGACAAGGTCTTTGCAATCTGTGAGGTCAACCAAGGGTTGCCTCACCTAAAAATATATATATCTTTTCAGAGAACATCTCATAAGGCTAATGGCTAGAATCAGGTGTAAAGCTGAGGCCACAGGATTGAACAAAACTAAAAGAACAGCAAGGAGCTTGAACTGAAATCACTCTACAAGTATTTGCTAAGTCCATTCCACCTCCTATTCCTACCAAATGAGCTAACAAACATAGTGAAATAAAGAAAAAAAAAAATAGACTTAACAGTCAAAACACCAAACTTCTAGCCAAATCTCAGTGGCTCTGGGCAAATCTTACCTGACCAGGTGTCAATTTCCTTATCTGTAAAATGAAGGGGAGCTGGACCAGGTCCTCCCTACTGTTATTTCCAATCCTGGATTCCTGCAATAAATAATCTCTAGATAGATGACTGTTTAGGACTTAATGTAGTCACATAATGTAGAAATGTAATGAGTTCTCATTCTGAAACAAAGAGCAGACCTGTAAAATTACTACTAAAATAAGCACCTTTCCACTAAATTATTTCGAGTTATCATGAAGAGATTTCAGATCTATGTAAGATCTAGCAGAAAGATTAGTATTGGACAAAGCTGCGTGGTCTCCGGGCAACTGTGCTGCCATCACCTTTCAGCACACAGTAAATTACAATATCCTTAACATTACATTGCTTATGCCTAAATAACTGAAGCAGGTGAGAAGGCACATGGCACATGCGTTTAACAAAATTTTAAAATAGAAAAAAAAAAAACAGTAGAAGCAACCTGATGCTTAAAGTCCTCTTAACAGAACTGACATAGAACAGGGTAACAGCTGCAAAGCCAGTGTTCTACCAGACTCTTAGGAGGACCACTTTTGTTTCACAACTTGCTCACAAGTTTCTTCGATTTGGTAGATGTGTAGCTAAATTTAATCTATTCGAGTGGCAACCTTCGCCCTGCTGGTATTCTGAACAGGATCTCCAAATACAAAAAGCAGGCAGCTGCCAAAAGGTTGGAACCCCGGAAACTAAGTCTTGCGGCGTATGGACCTCTCTACTAGACCACGAAGGCCTCTCCCAATGGCCTTTCCTCTGCATCAGGGTTAACTTTCCCTCCAGGACCCTCCCCCCAAAAGAAGCTAAACCCTAGGCTCCTTCCGGAGCAACTGCCAGCTCCAAACCTATCCGCCCTGCAACAAACCCTTCCGTAGTCAACCCCACCCCAGGTCCGGGTCCCGCCCAGCCAAACTGCACCTATGCGCCCACGACCCTTCCCCCACACCGTGCCTAACCCTAACCCCCACCTACCCGGGCCGCCCAGCTCCCAACATGCCCGCTTCCCTGCCCCATGCCCACAAGAACAGCGACCCTCTGAGACCCAGCTGCTCCCTCCCTCTGCTCCCCGGCAACAATTTAACCCTTTCGCCGCCCAGGGCCCGCCCTGACCTCAGCCGCAAACACGGATCCCCGAGCCCGCTGCGCTTCCCGGCCCGCGGGCTCCAGAACGCGCTCGCTCCCGCAAGGCGTCTCGGTGCGTGCACGCTCCAGGTTCGGGCAGCGGAAGGGGCGGGGTTGAGGTGGGCGGGGCCTGAGTGCCGGGGCCGGAGCTTCGCGAGGCGGGGCCTGGAGCGGCGCGGCGCAGGACCCGACAAGGAAGGTATCCAGGGCGGGGCGGCACGGGGCGGGGCCGGGAGAGTGCCGGGGGCGGGGAGGGGCGGGGCCTGGAGTGGCACGAGCTCGCGTGGCCGGGTCTTACAGTTTGCAGTCGGCTTGATGGTCTCACCTGGTTTAGGAGGTTCGGGAAGGCAGAGACAGTGTGGGTAGTTTTTACCTGGCCACGAATTGAGGCTAGAACCCGAGTGACTGAATGTAATTTTATTAGCTAACGTTTGCCGAGAGCATAACCTGCCCCAGGCAATATGCTAAGCACTTTCTATCCACTTTGTACTACGGCTGTATTTTTTTGTACTATGCACTATTAGTTCCCATTTACAGTAGATGAAACAGGGGTTTCTTGAGTTTAATTGAGAACGCGGAGCCCAGCATATGTCCCGGCGTGTCCCCATTTCTACCTGCCGTCCCTGGGCCCTAGATGTCCGAAAAAAGTACACAGGTCGAAGAAATACATTTTGAAATTAAACAGGATACGTTCCTCTTATTAAGAATCTAGGCGTCTTTCTTCTTATTCACTGGCTCTTACTTAGAATGGCTTCAGACTCGACTGCTACTTCCACCAGTCCTGCAGAGATCATCCTCAGTTCTCTCGATTGGATGGGGCTGCGTCAGAGAAGGTGGAGGGCTCAGAAACTGTTCCTCCCTTGCTGGAAAATAGTGGTTTCCAAATAAAGCCCCATCTCTGCTCCCCTGCTGGCTGCATAGCCTGCCCTTAGTTTCTCTTAGTGCACTCAGAAGTTCTTGAATTAGAAACCACCAAGTGGAAAGGCAAGGGAGCATCTTTCCACAGTTGTCATCCATAAATTCCCTTACCTGGAGTCTCTGACCAGGCCAGAGTGAATCAAAGAATCAAAACACTGTAAGTTGTAAGAGTGAAAAAAAAAGAAAGAAAGAAAGAAAAGAAAAAATTAACAATCTCAGTAGCTCTTGTAGCTTCACACATACAAACGAGGAAGATGTTTATTACAAAATATATTTATTAATTTTTACACTTGCTGAGTAGCACAAGACTATTAACACTATAACTCACTGAATGTACAATAAATGTTCACATTTAAATAAAAGGTTAGGGTCAACATTTCAACCCGTGGGTCAGCTTTAGCATCTCATGAAGTGCTTTTTAGCCCTAGATATCATAAGAGTTTTTTGAAAGGATAATTCAAAATCAGAAAACAATTCAAGAAGATAAAAACAATAGGTTTTTCCAGAGTAACAGGAATTTTACATGATGAAATGTCTATTATGTGGGCACAAATCAAACAATAAAAATGTAAAATCTATATGTAACTCCAAAATTTTCACACTGCACTGATTGAAGTCTACAGTGCCAATGTGTCTTAACAGAGGAAATAACATAAACATTGGCTACATACATTTTTTTTTTTTCCAAATTGGGTCTTCAGAAGGCTTTTATAAGCGTAATCTGCCATCTCTTCAAATCCAAGTCCTTTTGAAAACCTATGACTTTGGATGAATGTGCAGAATACCTGATCTTAAAGCAGTATTGTTTGGCTTGACTGCCACCTGCATCTCTGATTGATAATATACAAATTAGTTATAGAGTCTTTACTTAATCCACATCAGGACAAAAGAAAAGAAAAAAACAACAAACTTAGATGGGATGAAACAAAGAAGTCCTTCCACAACATTTTCTTCTGTGTATTTTATAACTTGAAATAACTGGCATAAAATGAACATTCCATTCAGCGACAGTTTTCTATTTTAATCAATAAGTTATTACTGAGGGGAGGGGAGATACCTTGCTGATTCAAATTAAAAAGGACCCAATAAGGTCAAATTTAAGGTACAGAAACTGAAGTGGACCTTTGAGAAAGTAGTATTCTTCACCTAGCAAGTCTTTCTACACTGGACCCTAGCACATTTACAATCATTATATTGTGGTACTTTGAGACCCGAGTCTCTATCTTATGATTCAAGTCAATATTTTCTATTAAAAACACTGACATTACCTCTTTGTTACCAAAGATATAGAGTCCATTTTCAGTTTCTACACATTTACCAAGTAACTTTCTCAAGTTCTCTTAGTGCCCAAATTTGCAAGGAAAACTAAAATGAATGTGATCTCAAAAATAAAGTGCAAAATCTACGTATTAATAAAGTTATTTCAATAGAATTGTTTACTTTTCAGAAAGGTATCTTTACCATAAAGAAGCTACTATACTTCTTAATTTATAGAACCACTCTCTACCCAGACATGTAAATAAAATAAATTAGTTAACTTCATTTGAAATTGAAGTTAGGTCTTTCTGTTCTGCAGTGATAAATTCTACCATGCAATTATTATTCAAATGTGTTAGTATGTCATAAAAGTTGTTAAAATACATACTGAATCTCTGCAATGATTTATGTGTACAATTGGAATGTACAGTAAAAAGGGAAATGTTTTTCTCCATTTAATTCATAGTTAACAAAGGGGAACACGTATAAGCAAAACTGTCATTTTGGAGGATTTTGTTTCTTCTCCCTACTAACAGTATAATATTCATAAAGATTGAATTTCTTCCAGATCTCTTATAATTACTTTAACATATTATAAATGGTCCCTACGTTCTTATTTTTTCCCCTAACTGTGAAGTTGATCATACCAAATGGTCCAGATGAGTTGCAATATGTTTAAGATAAAAGCGGTAAGAAATAAGGAGGGCCACCTTTCCATTCAACCTAAAAAGAATGTTCATTTAAAGACAGCATTAGAAGTCCTAAAATACACTGAATGCTGTGAGCAAGGGTTGAATGTACACCTGGTAAGGGCAAGAAATTCGTCCTTTACCAATAAAATGGTAAATGCATCCTGCAAAGCAGGACAAGGTTTCAGTGCTTTTTACTTTATACATAGATATAACTATCTTCGTAATTTTACTTGGTACCAATATCTCCAATATATCTTTCTTATTACAACCACACCAGAGAATGGGAGGCAAAGCTTTAAGGTAGAAGTTCAAATTCTGCAGACATCAAGCAACCTTTTCTTCTTACAGGGAGTCCACCGTTGTGGAGTAATAAAGTAAGACTTATCAGAATATGGCATCTGGCCTGATCTTCTGAGGGCCAGCCTCTATGGAAAGCACAACCAATAGCCCAATAATGGTGTTCCCCAAAAAAGGCAAGGTTTTTCTTTTTTATAATCAGCAATAAGAAAAATTTAGATGACAGTTTTTCCTTCAGAATGTCAGTCAACATTTGTTGGCATCATTGTTATTTTTATTTCATCACTGTTATTTTCATAATCCGTAAATTACTGCAAACTCACAAGATGAAGCGATTCTGACCTAACACACGCCCATAAAATGCCCCTTTTCCTTTGGTGCCACAGCTTAGAATGAAGTCCAATGACCATGGACTTGGCATATCCTTTCTCCACCTTTGGTACAAACACAATACACCACTTAATATTTCCACAAAGGAAAAGTAAGGCTTATCAACGTGTTAAAAAACCAACTCAAGAACAAGGCAAAGTTCCTCCATCTTGAAATCTATTTTCTCCTGAAAGATCTCCATTCCATGGTAGAAACTCTTAGGGTTCAAAAAGTCAATTTGGTAGATGACCTTGATAAAATAAGCCCCAGTGTATGTACGAGTGTCAAAACTGTGACCTCCAAACTCTTGAGTGAATGATAAATCTTAAAAAAGTTCTGAGTGTCAGAAGATTTCCAAAATTTATGAATGAGAAAAGACATGGTATGATTACTTGATTCTAGCTTGAGGATGGAAGTTAAGGTTTAGTGATATGCACTTCGCTGCTCCCATTCCCATTGGTGGTGGTTGTAATGATGTACTGTGTGGGCTGTTGTTGGCTGGTGGTCTGGGGGTCCAAGTCACTGTGCGCAGTTGGCTGAATCTGGACTCCCCCAGACAGGGCAGAAGCTTGCCTTTCCTCCAATTCTGGTTGACTTTCTGATAACACATAATGACCCTAGAGCAGGAAGAAAAGGATCTTTAGAGATCTGAGGCCTAATGGGGGGCAGAAAGAGGGAATATACAAAGAAATGTAACAAGAGGAAACCAAAATAGGCACCTATAGGAGATGCCTTACCCAACTGTTTTAGAGAAGAGGAATCAGTCACAGTGATTGACTACAAAAGTAATTTAAGAAAACATCTTATTTGTTCTACCAAAAGATATAGTAAAGAACTTCGGGTAGAGAAATTTGCATCATGATGGCAAAGGAAATGTGCTATTTATTGTACTGCTCCTAAGAATTTAGAAATTCATAAAATAAGATTGCTATCTTTTGATTAAAATTTAACATTAATATAAGATAGATCAAAGAAGAGATAAATTTTAAGTCTCATTAAAAAGGTATAATGGCCCCCAACACAGGTAGTCAAGATCAATCGTTCCTACTTCAGTATTTCAGAGACCAGCAAAATTAAAAGTAATAAAGACTTTGAAAGACTTCAGTATTTCAAAGACCAGCAAAATTAAAAGTAATAACAAACATCCCCAAATTTTGTTTTCCCAAGCAAAATCATTTTTAAAATGCTACTGTCAAATGAGAGAGATTTTAAGACTCAAAAGCACAGGAAGAACACAATCTTAGAATTTAGTCTCTTACATTGAATGGATTTAGCTCTATAAAATCATATAGTATCTTTACTTTTCCTCATGTTTCCTCTGATTATGAAAATTTATGCATAGACCTGCAACTAGCTATATCTTTATGTTAACATTTTAAAGAAAATATGTTGGGCAGAAAGGGGATTGATCAGCTACATAGGCTAAGAAAAAAAGTCACAGAGGAAAACTCACGCATTGGTCTTTCAAGCACCGTCCAAAAAAAAGGCCATAGTCAAAAATACCCATTTGATTTATCCAGGGCCTTATATTCTAAGTCTACATTCATCAAGCGACTCTCTGACTGTGATTTGGTTTGCCATGTGGGTCTTTCTGTAGCAGGATAGGGCTGGTTCACAACCAGGATCCATGGACCCCTAAGCAATCCATAGGTGGGCTTCAAAGAATCTATGAACACCCCCCGCCAAAAAATGTACATTAAATCTGTACGTATGTATATTGTGGCAGGGGGAGGGGAACATCCTTAGCTATAATCAGGTTCCCAAACGAGTTCTTGGCCAAAAAAAGGTAGAGACAGTGGGTCCCACAGGGAGTAAAAATTTCACTAATCATGCCAATGAGACTATCCCATTTTACATTAGTTACTGTTTCCATTGACAATAATGTTACGCTGGATTTATGCACATCTCCTAAGTCTAGTTAATGTGTTTGTGGGCTGAAAAATGGGTGAGCTCTCAGTATGCTTTGAAAAAAAATAATCAGGTTTTTGAGGCCACTAGACTACCCTGCTACTCTTTGAGGCCTCTTGGGAAACAGCCTTCCCCAGGGAACATCTCAATATTCCTACCCACTTAAGAGTATTTTTCTTAATTTAAATTTACATACTCTGTCTTCTAAGAACATAGAGGCAGATTACAATAAACCAGTGAAGATTAAAACTGAGGTAGCAGATACAATCAACATTGACCTGCCTAACCTAAATATAACAAGATAATTGACGGTACCATTTTCACCCTGGGATGGGTGAATTGTTTAAAATAGTTTAAAAGAGCTCCATAATAAATTCATTATATTATTCTCTCCCAACCCAATTAATAACCAATAGTAACAAAGACTCATTACATTTCAAGAAGCACATAAAAAGGTGACCAATTATTAATCTATATGTATATAGATCTAGGAGGTTCATTATAGTTATTAATGAGATAGATATTTATTGAGCATTTGCTATAGCCTAACCTCCTGTGCAAGGCATTGAGAATAAAGAGATAAAGACCAAGATCCAGCTCTCAAAGAATTCATCATCTACTGGGAAAAGACAAAAAGTAAACCAATAATTAAAATAAACTGTGATAAGAGTTATAATATAGCACCACAAGGTATTATGGGAACACAGAGGAGGTACTTCTAACTCAGATATCAAAAGGTGGGGAGTAGAAGACGGGGGAAGAGGAGATAGGTGCAGTAGGATGGACAGGAAAACCCTCACGAGCAGCACAGCTTACCGGAGTAACCGCCTTCACTTGGCCAGTGGTGACAGGAGTTGCCACACCACTATCTGTAATCACAAACTGACCTGGGGGAAGTGTCATCATTTGAATCTCAGATGCTGAAAAACAAAATACCCATAGTTCAGTGGTGTCGAATTTTAATAAAAGTTGTAGAAACAAATACCTAATCAGTGACCACATTCCCCACTCAGACATTGTCATGGGTTTGCTTGCTGTGAGAGTCTTTTGATGTGATTTCTTGATATAGTAAAAGCATCTCTGTTAAGAATTAATCACATGAGATTAATAGAGAGTTACCAAATATCAAAAGTAAATCAATGCATCTCCCTCAAATGTGGATTCTGAATATCCATAAAGACAAATATTCAACAATTTTTTAAAACCTTGAAATAAGTTACAAACATTTACCTGTTAGCTTAATATTTTTCTTTTATTTTCACATTTGCATTAGCAGCACAATGTATCCACTACTGCCTAGCAGTTACAAATTAATCTAGCTTGAATTTATTTCACTATCAGTGTTATTAAGGCAAGCTAAAAACAAAGTTCACCCTAGCACCCAATTGATAGTCTCTAAATAATATTTTCTACAAAAAGAGACCAGAGCTTCTTGGGAAAATAGCTTATTCCAGACCTGGGACAGAAAACATATAAGATGAACCTATAATGTCGTGTCATACCAGCGTGCAAGACACTATGAAAGACTACAGGGTCAAGTAGAAAAGATACAGGAATGAATTTGAAGACACTCCCATTAGCCAAAGATAGGATAATTTGAGCATCAATAAGTGTAACAACTCCAATGGTCTGAAACACATCAAATCTGTTGAAATTCATGAGTACTTAATGGTATTAGGCACACACATACACCTCATTGGTCACCTTGGGTAATGCCAGAAAAAACTCATAATTTTGAAAAACTGGTAAATAAAGATGAGCTAGATATTTAAATTTATCCTGCCATTCCTATGGTCATTAAGGTAAAATTTTTTTCTTTATAGAAGTTTTCTAGCTAATTACTGAATAAAGACTGATAGAAACATAATCTGACAACTTTGTAATCTCTAATGAAATAGTGGAGCAAAGGGAAAAAGGAGACAGCCGAATATTATGTGCCTCCTGATCAAAGTACACCACCACCAGCTATAATGTGTCTGAGGGAAAAGTAAACCTGATTCTGATCGAGCCTCTAGATCTAATTGCCAGTCTACAGGAAATAAAAGAGACAGAAGAAAGCATCTTAAAATGATAATACAGGGATGCCAAATGCAAACTCCAGAATGTAAGAAACTCTATTGGACAAATGACCCAGTTTCTTCAACACATAAATTACAACTTAAAAGAGGAAGAACACAGATATCAAAAGGAACTCAAAAGACATAACCAATCCTTTATTTGGAACTCAATTTGAACAAACCAATGATTTAAAAAATTCATTTGATAATCACAGAAATATGAGCACTTGCTGGATATCTGATGGTATTAAAAAATTACTGTGACTTATTTTTAGGTGTGATAATGGTACTAGAGTTGTGCTTTAAAAAAATACTTCTTTGGTTTTAGAGATACATGTTAAAATATTTATGGATGAAATGATATGGTTTATTATATAGTTGGAAGATTGTGAGAGAATGAAAGGGGGTGGGCACATAGGGGACGAGGTTGGCCATGAGCTGATAACTGTTGAAGCAGAATAACTGGGTACAGGGCATTCATTATACTATTCTATTTTTGTGTACTTAAAATTTTTCCCTAATAAAAAATTTCAGTTATAGAATCTTTTCTTTAGGTTAGAATGCTAGTTCATACTATTATCACCATGACTAACTTCATCATTCCACATTTCTTTCACAGGAATTAAACTAAGTATAAATGTCAGTTTACCAGGATTCTACTGGTATTTACCATGAGTAGAAACTAGACTCAGCCCTCACTGTGCCCACCAATATTTAAGAGAATAAATTGAAAAAATAACTAAATAGTTGAATTGGAGCCTGACTCCATACCAAATCTATGTAACACAGTCAAAGATCAACCACAACAGAGATGGACTCAAAAAAAGAAGTCAATAGTAAAGAAAGATCAACACTGGCCTTCTTACCTTCTTGGCCCCTCTTTCTCCTCATTCCTACTATTGAAGTTGTCAGATTATGTTTCTATCAGTCTTTATTCAGTAATTAGCTAGAAAACTTCTATGGAGTCTGTTACCTCTATTCCTGTTCCTTCCACATCTTCAATCACAAAGGTCTCATACTTTCCAGCTCATACCCAAGGCTGTCATCCCCACCAAGACTGTTACCTGTTCTGACCTTCAGCAGCCAGCCTTTTACAGCTACTGTAGCTCTAATCTCGGGGTTTTAAAAGCAACTACTCATATATCTCTTTCTGTTAGCTAATGATCTCCTTGAGCCAAAGCCTATCTCCTTAGGTGGGGGCAGCCCAGTGGGTGAAGCTAGATAACCTGGGTTACAAGACTCTGTTAACTAGCTATATTCCTCAGAGAAGCTACTCTGTGTCTAAGTTACTTTATCTGTAAAATACAAATACTAATTGTATGTGTCTCATAGGTTATTGTGAATACTGAACGTGATATATACGTGGTTTAGAATCGTTCTGGCACATAGTAAGAGCTTGATGAAAGTTAGCTAACATTAGTATTGTGTGGTCACTGATGTGAATCTTAATATTAATCTTCTGTATATCCAGAGTCTAGCACAGTGATTGATATACAAGCATTCACTAAACATTGGTGGAAGAGATAAATCAATACCATCAACATATCCTACATCTATTATACTATTTAAACTACCTGCCTACACTTCCTCCAGCAATGTCTCTGAAATAGATGGCTCTCAGATCAAAACGATGCCTTGAATTTTGTCATGAAACTCATTTAAGTACATGCCTTATGAAGTGAAGAAAATGTCCAATGATACTTTAACCCAGAAAATCAATTATAAAACTGATGCCATTATGACCCATGGCTGCAGGTTCCCCACCCATGACCTACAGCATTATCCCCTTGTTTCTTACGTACAGTAGCCACGGAAGGAATTCCAAGCATTGGGTAGGTATGTGTGTTGTACAGAGGAACTCTGCTGCTGCTGCTGGAGAGCCTGGCCTGGTGCGGAAGAACTGCCTTGTATGTGGGTGGGGCTGAGACCCTGCTGAGACTGCTGAGAGGAGGGGCTCAATGGCTGCCCAGCTACCTAGAGAGAAAGAGAAAGCAAGAATAGAAAATTACTAATTTCCAATATAGTTAAGACTCACAGATAACTGAAGGCTAATGTGAGTTATACTGAAAGTATCACTGCAAAAATAATAATATAAATTACGAATAGAATTAATGAAAAATAATCATAACTCTGAAGTCCTATTTAGTTTTCAAAGGATTATCTCCACGAGTATCCAAAAAATTAATTTCAGTAAGCTTGTGAGAAAGATAAAGGAATGTAAATACAGTTATCTGCACTACACGAAGTCAAAAGAATTGAATAGCTCAATAACTTGTCTACGTCACAAAGCTAACCTGTAACACAAATTAAAGTCATAATTTCTATTGAAGTGCACTGGATAGTCCCGCAGTTAGTGGAGATAAACACAGGTTTACATGCAGACATCCAGTGGAGAGGCTACTCTTGTCTACAGGATAAAGCCCAAGCTCCACAGTCTGCCATTTGAGCCTTTCATACTCCAGCTCCAAACTACCTGTCCAACTATTGTTCCAAACATCATTTCCTGTTATTAACCTATACAGTTTTCTATAAATACACTACAATTTCCCATCTCTGTGTCTTTACTTACAATGAAAGCATATTCAGATCATAATGCCAGCCCCAACTACTTTGTCAAAATTATACCCCTCCCTTAAGACTAATTCAAACACCACTTCTTCTACAAAAATGTCTTGATTCTCTGCTAAACATATATCTTTCTCTCTTCTGAATTTCCATAACTTTTTCCCATTTCACTCTTAGACCTGAGCAAGAGGGACCCCTCCAGGAATCTTGGTTGGCCCTTCTCCAACTGTGCCCCTCCTCATATGAAGCCAAATGGACATGCCCACCTAGAATGTGTATCCGCTTCTAGGCCACACTTTGGGGACTACATTCCCTATGGAAATGGCCCTGCACCCACTTCAAAAGCCTATACAACTCTCTTCCCTGGGTCAGTCCTCCTGCAGTGGTCCTGTCTTTTGGATGTGGGCTTCTCTCATGGTATTTGGGTACTTTTGACAACAGGGATGGCCAAAGGATCACCATTTGCAGGGGTGTGGACAAAGCTGAGACATGTGGGTGAGGGTGTCCATGTAGGTACACAGAGGGCCATGTAAGGTGCAGCATAGACTCTGGGTGAGAAGAAAGGAGGAGCAGTCTTGGGGAAGGTGGTCCCTGTGCCACCACATTCCAACAAGGAACTCTGAGGAGTCCTTCCTGGCCCTCCAGCCTCAGGTTTCTTTGAGAAACTTAAAAGTGTGATGCTAGTAAGGGTGAGAAACTTGGGCCCCTTGTGGATAGAGGCTGCCTGTCTTGGATTGAGAGAAGCAATGAGAACCCTCACAGCCTCTGAACTTCACACTAGAAGGAGGGGAGGGCGATCAGGTAGCAAGCAGCATAGCCTCCCTCCACCTCCCAATAAATAGGAAAGCAGAGAACATGTATGTGTGTCCTATGGATTTCCACAGCCATTGGAAGGGCACAGAGCCAAAAGAGAGGGAAAGCCTTCCTCCCAGCTTCTTCCTGCCACAGCCTGGCAGCTGCCAGTGCCATCCATGGTGTTTGGCAAAAAATGCAAATAATTTTGAATTGCACTATCCATGTTCTTTAGTATCAATTGTTACTTTACATATATTTTTCAATTATATTATAAAAGTATTTATGTCAAGTAGGAAGACAGAACATATTTTACCTAACGGTTTGTTAGCTTGATTCAAAACTTTTAAGTACTCAAACCTATAGTATGCAGGCCTTCAACTGTACTATTGTCCTGGAACCTGCAAATATCAGGGGTGGCCCTACATGCTTCCTTTATGGTACAGATACCGGCACTTCACATCCTATTTACTTGTACACATGTGTTATCCCCTACTAGACTCTAAGCTCCTTGAGGACAAGACCTAGAAAAGTTTCATGCAAAGGATAAGGATTTAATAAATATTTTGGGGTAGATGTAGCCATGCTATCTCAATAATAAACTCGACCATGCAAAAACATTGATACTCTTCAAAGTTACTGTTCCAGAATTACAGAAACAACTCAGCAATTGCATTCTATCATCCGGCCATTTAGAATAGGAAGCAAAGACCATGGTGTCTCTAGGCTATCACATCACAGGGCTCCATTTGGACCGGAGAAGCTAATCACTTAATGCAAGTGTGCCTATAATTCCTATATAAAAATTAAGGTCCAAAATAACAATATCATTTCAATAGTCAAGGGGACTAGGTATGAAAATAATGTCTCTTCACTCTTATTAACTCTTCAAGGTCCCTGAGGCCATATTAACCTCTGTTAATTGTCCGTGGAGACATGTACCTGGGAGGACGATGGAGCTGAGGCAGTGGGCTCAGTGACTTGGATGTGCTGCACCTGGATGGCATGTTGGGTGTAGGTCTGAGGATCGTGGAGCTGACCCACGTCCACAGTGGACTGCTGAGACTGGTGAGGGGAGGTGGCCTGGAGGGAGGAGAAAAACAAGCACATACCGATTGAGGTTAAGAGAAATCTTTCCTGAAAAAAAGTTCAACTAAAAAAAATCCCAACAGAAATATAAAAATAGATAGAAATTTAGATTCAGTGTTTCAGTCTTTTAGAGAAAAAGATAGTCTTAAAATTTATGCTTATAAAACATAAGCCACTAATGTTCTTAAACTCTGGAAGACAAGGAGATAGAAGAAATATAGCTCCTAATAATAAGCTGAATGAGAAACTCTCAGGAATCTTTTCCTCTTAAATTTCAATTAACTTTAACGACCTACCTTTTATCAGTAAAAAAGAAGATAAAAGAAGAGAACGAGCTTTTATCTCGTCACTATTAAACCACTAGAACAGTGGCTCCTAACCTTTTATGTACCACAGACATTTTTGAAAATCTGACTGAAATATAGACCCTTTTTCCAGAACAATGCATATAGATCATATTTTACAGGCTACTCGAGGGATTCATAGATTCTTTCAAAGCCTAAAATTAAAACCCTCCCATAAAAACAAACAAACAAACAAACAAAAACAAGATAAAGAATTTCAGTGACAGCAGCAACTTCCAATTTCCTACTCTGATATTAGTTTTACATTTTCAGAGACTAAATCATTTCAAAGCAACAAGTTTGTTCATTTGTGCCTGGAAGATATTTCCTCAGCAGAATTAAATAAAACAATAGTTCTAGGAGGATTCCTTCTTTCAGCTCCCTAATCAGTAAGACTGAGCTACTAATTATGAGGTAGAAGGAACATAGTTATACATCTATACTGATAAGGTGCTGATTGATAGTCAAAGGTTGGATCAAAATTATTTTTTACAAACACCCACTGATATAAGCATTCGATGCCCAGGTAGAAACTTATCAAACTGGCTCCTCACCAGGTAGTCAACCTGAGTGCCAAGGACAGGGATTCAGAAGAGGCTCAGAAACAGCTCACACTAGTACTATCCTATAGCAGCACAGGATGATGGTATATGCTGGAGCCTAAAATCTTTGGACTACTCGAGACCGACATCTCTTACACTGCTAAGTCTAGAGTCCTTGACAGCCTGCGGAGGGGAAGATTTACAAATGCCTTAGATTCATCATTTACATGCAGCAGCACATTACATAGAGTCCTGCTCCAGCTCTGAGAATTGGGTGTTTTTGTTGACCTCAGTTGCCATACTGGCTAGTGATGATATGGCATTCATGAAGATAAAGAGAAATAAATGCAATATGGTACCGGGGCCACTTGCACCACTTGAAGCTGTATGTGCTGAGGTTGCTGAAGACCAGATGTAGACTGTGACACAGGGATATACTGAATTCTCTGGTAGTCCCCTTGTGGCGTTCGGTAATCTGTTGTTAAGGTCTGGGACAGTTCTGTCATGGCTTGGGTTAGCAGGTCTGTTGTCTAGAAAAATCACACAAAACAACACATTAGTTGGTAACACCACTGCTTATAGATATTTCGGTGCTCTTAAGTCCTACAAAAATTTAGTTTGTCTCACTGGTGGATCATGGAACTTACAAATTTTAGCCCTGAGCTCAGACAGAAAAAAATCCAAAGTTAAAAAGATGTTGAAAAATTATCTATATCTATCTGTCTGCATCAGATTCAATGGAGTTACCCTAGAGGTTCTGACAAGCTTACAGCAAATGAGCAGCACCAGACATATCTCGCTACCACCCTCCCTTTTTCGTTTTTTTATTATTAATGCCTACAGCATCTGATCTTCCTAGGTGGTCTCCCGTCCACGTACTAAACAGGCCCGACCCTGTTTAGCTTCCAAGATCAGACACTGGGCTTGTTCAGGGTGGCATGGCCGTAGACCATGGACCATGGCTCCACTGGTTCGTCCATGGCACGAACCCAGGACCTTCTCTGTGTAAAGCAGATGTGCTCACCGCTACACTATGGAACCACGTCTTCATTACCCCTTTCAAAGAGAACTTTGGAAAGCATGGACTGAGAGACCCAATCATAAGCATAATGCCTTATGTGGAATACTGAAGGAAAATGGGCTACTTCTGCAACCATGGCTTTGGCATTGAGAGCTGTGAAGGCCACTGGAGATGAGATGTTCTTACCAGTCACATACTTACCACCACAGTCTCTCCAGTAGCACTATCTGTAGTTAAAACAGCTGGAGTGGCACTGATCACAGCTGTTGTCAGTGGTGTGTGTAAGGTGTTAGGGAGCTGGGCATACTCTGGATGCTTCTTCCGAATGTGTTGTACCATCTTGGTCTGAAAAATTACAGCAAAACCCAAGAATAATTACTGGAATTAGTTATTTTCAGCCATTCTCAAATGTAAACCTTCCAAAGTTTCCTAAAGTCTTTTATGTTACCCATTAAAAAAAAATTAGAGCAAGGGTGTCTTTGTGCCTGCCCTTCTTAAAGCACCAAAATGCTATGAAAGGGGAAAAAAGAAGAGGCTGAAAAGATTAAAGAATCATGTGACATCACACCATCAGGCGAGGTCAGAATACCCCACAGCATCCCCTAGTCCCACCAATACCTGCAGCAATCACAAGCCCTCCAGCAGAAATGACCCCCTTTTTAAGAACTATCACTTAAGTTCCTATGTAGTACTTCTGGCAGCCTGAGCTCATAAACTGTGAGCATGGGATATGCACATATGAGACACTCAGCAGACCAAGGAAAAAGAAATCCAGTCAAGTGCTCAGGCTATCAGATGGCGCTAATTCTGGGGAAAGTCTACCATGTTCTCTTCCCAGTATGTGCTGATAGTCCTTAGGCATCTGAAATAGGAAAACACCCATCAAATCAAAAGAAGCCAGGGCATCTGAAGAGAAGCCATGTTCTCTCAAGAGATTCCTCAAATCATGGCCTTGATTCAGATTTAGTCAGAAGCCTTCTACATACCTTGCTGCTGTACTGTTTGGAGCAGTGGGGGCAGCAGACAGGAGGAGTAGCTATTGTGCCTGTGAGCTGGGTGTGGGTACTCAGCATGGGGTCTGGTTCTCCAGGGCCGGCAGGTCGAAGTTTCCGAATGCTTGGTGGGAGCTCGGCCCCAGGATGGTTCTTCAGAATGTGGGCTTTCCGCTTGCTGGCACTTTTATAAACCTACAAATTCAAATGCTTTGCCATGAAAGCAGTATACAATTCTACTTTCCCACTTAAAGCAAATCACCTCACAATTTCCTTACAAGGAAATGAGAAAAAGTATTCGTGTAGCCCAAAATAAAATGTATTAACATATATATTGAAGGTAATAAGGATATAACATAACTTAGAATAAAATAAGAACATCACCTAGATATGCCAGGCAACTTCCTTGAATTTATATATCTAAGATAGTAACAGTAAAAGTAGCCTTTACCTTAAAGTTTAAGAGGTGGATATACAATCATACAAAGAGAACTGTTTCTAAGGCCAGCTCATCCTTTAGCCTTTCTGGGAAAGCCTTCGTATGGTGTATTCAGTTGACTACTATATGCCAAAGAATCTTCCACAATGGCGAGTCTAATAGCAACTAGTGCCTATAGTGGTGAATCAATGCTTAAAAATGTTTCTTAAAGGAAACAATGAAACAATAAACATGCATTCTCTTTGTCTTTTTTGTAAATGTACAAAAATAAAGAATAGAATAGTACACAAAACTTTTTCACATCCTAGTCAATCTTCTAGAAAAATCTACCATATATTTTATGAGGATAATACACACTCTCATTTTATATCTTAGACATGTTAAATGAATTCATATACTAAGCGCCTCATAATAGGACTCTTCTTTTGTAACAAAAATCACAGAAGGAACAAGCAAAACAAAGTCAACTAATTCTGAAGAAAAGAAAATGGCTTAAAATGAGGCTGCCATTCTAGCCCTTTCTTGGCTAAATGGAAAACTACTAAGAAACAAGGAACCACCTGTTAAGAGTAACTGCAAGATCCTAGTATATATTCTTACGTGTGGACAAATTTATTCTAAGCAGGACTCCCACAGAGGCATCCTACTGTGGATAGTTTCCTTTTACCTTATCACAATACTGACAAAAGTAATCACGGTTGGGTTTTATGATGGGTAGAGTTAACTCTGGCACCTCTTCTATCTTCATGTCTGGGTGCCTCTTGGATAAGTGATTTACCTAAAAGGAAAAAAAAGAAAACAAGAAAAAGAGAACCCATTACAAACAGAAGCTAAACAAATGTCTTTGATATTGACTGCTAGAGGCTAAAATTCTCTGAAGCAGTGGCCCAAAACAATAAGGCATTGGCCAGAACCAGCATTACTAGGCCCATCTGACACCAAAGCTTTAACAGTCACTGTTAACAGGACTTAATAGTAATTCAGCAAATTACTGAAGGTGAATGGGCCACTGCGGATTCCATTAATAGACAAAAGAACTGCTGTTAGAAAAAGGAAAATTACAGTGGTATGAATTTCTTTGGTGAATTGTCTTGATGCAAACCTGTCTTTCTTTAGTTTAGTGTCCTAGCCCTAGAGAAGACATTGAACAAGATAAAAATTAAGGTTCTGAATTTTAGTTCCTGGCAGAAATATATAGTAAGTCCTCACTTAACATCATCGTTAGGTTCTATGACTTTAAGCAAAAGAACATATACGACAAAACCAATTTACCATAGGCTAATTGATAAAACAAGAGTTAAGTTCCTGCATATCTCATCAACGTTATAATGAAATCACCTTGAACAAAAAGATTTGAGAATCTGCTGTATTCTGCAAAAACTGTAATAGGTCAAAAGGAATTAGAGCAGTAAACTGGCTACACTGATGTTTCAGCTAATCTGGTTCACATACCCTGCTGTGATGGAAAGCTCCCTTCTATTGCTGTTTCACATATGAAAAAGAGAAGCATTCAAGGGAACAACTGGGGAGAAGGCAAAGACCTCACAAGAAACTATATTCAAGAACACAAACAAGTCTATGGCCATGCTGCCCTGAACAAGCCCGATCCCATCTGATATCGGAAGCTAAGCAGGGTCGGGCCTGGTTAGTACTTGGATGGAAGACCACCTAGGAAGACCAGGTACTGTAGGCATAAAAAAATTTAAAAAATAAGGGATTGTAAGCTGACAAGGTCCTTGCAATCTGTGAGGTCGACCAAGGGTTGCCTCACCTAAAAAAAAAAAGAACACAAATGAGAAGAAGGAAGTAAAATACAGTAAGAGCAGAGACTGAGAAAGGCAAAGCAAAACAAAACTAGTAATGAAAAATGATAGAAAAAGACCTCTTCCAAGAGGTCACCAGAAAGGAACTGTGGCAAAAGAGGGCGAAAGGAGACTGGAAAGGAGAGAATTCCAAATTGGGAATTGTTTGCCTGTTTTTTTCCCCTAGCCACTGACAAAGCCTATTGACAGATTTGTACAGAATATAGTACAAAAGCCATCGCCACAAACAGAAATGGATGGGTTTGGGAGACAGCGGGTGGAACCCAGAGCTATTTGGCACTGACCAGCATGCCTCGTCTCCGGAAGCCCATCATACACAGGCGGCACTTGAACGTGAAGCTGTCGTAGTCAGTGGACGTAATACGAGGCTTGAACGTCTTGGAGCGGCTGATGCGGTCAGCTTTCTTGGCCTCCCTCTCAGGATTATGCATCCTTTGCATATGTTCTCGTAGTTTGTCTTTTCTCTATTGAGAGAATTTTTGAAAAGGCAGGGGGGTGAGGAGTGGGGGTATAAATTTTGTAATTCAAAGGATTTAAAAAAAGAATACAAGTTAGCAGTGACCACAACCTACCAAAATACATTTGAGTTGCTAAAGTGCTAGAACATAAAAAGACATGGCAAAAGAGAGTAGGAATGACTCTGTTCACTAGCAAATAAATGCATTCCACTAAGCCTTGGTTGTGAATGACCATTCAATTTGAAAGATACTGATATATGAGAAGAAACCCTTTGTATTTATGTAGAAGAGATCGAATGGTACCTGGAGTAAGTATGGTATTAAGAACTACGAGAGAAATTGATAGTGAATGATAGGAAATACTGGATTTGTAAAATCCTATGTATACTTAATCCCCACACATTTTAATAAACATGATATTCTTCTAAATCTCAAGTGAATTTAAGTAGGAATATCTCATTTTATGGATTTGAGAGTTCAAGTAAACAATTACACTGTCTGCTATGGATGGAGCGCAGTCTAGATCCAGTTTGATAATCTAATCTAGGGACATATGTTGATATGAGTCCATAGAGAGAGAATTAGGAAGAGTCTATCCTGAATGAAAACAAATTCAAAAAAATGCCAGCTCCCTTATCCAATGAGACTCTGCCCTCACTGGACATATGATTAAACTGTTACTGGTCTTGTAATGATTTTGAATCTTTCTACCAGACCAGTTCTTCTCATCTTCGATACAGACTACAAGACGGAAATGAAGTAGCAGCCATGATACTATACGTGTCATAGGCACTCCTGCTCATCCCTAGTCTCTCCCCTTCAGCCATCAGCTTTTTTCCCAACTGTCAGCCCCACTGTCCAAGTCCATGTCCACCACCACATACAGCAACACAATTGTCCACAGACAG
Organism: Pteropus vampyrus; assembly: GCF_000151845.1. Classification (NCBI taxonomy): domain Eukaryota; kingdom Metazoa; phylum Chordata; class Mammalia; order Chiroptera; family Pteropodidae; genus Pteropus; species Pteropus vampyrus. The sequence continues at coordinate 101,349 of NW_011889069.1, forward strand.
CACCAGCTCTCCTTCATGGGCTTTCCCTGCATTTGGAGATACCTGGGTTCCCGGATGCCCAGGTAAGCTCCCATTTGTCCACCCAGGTCAGGGCTTCAGAAGGGTGCATTAGTGACCTTTCTCTGATGCTTCAACTTCTCCTTTCACACTCTTATTTCTCCATCTTTTCCTATAATTAAGTTCCTCCTGTAAGAAACTCCTTTATTCCATAGTACTCACAGTGGGTTGGCTTCTCTGATTAAACCCTGTCTAATCTACTGGGTGAAAGTAAAATAGAAGCACAAAAGTTGTGTGTTTTGTTTTGTTTTTTTTTATGTGCCTCGGTGCTAAAGTGATTCTCTGGCACAAAACAGATCATCAAAAAATGTTGAATAGATTAGATAGGTGGCCAACCAGTTAGCATCACAAGACTGGGTTCCTTTTAGATTTTTTTTTTTTTAATTAAGAAACAGAAAAACCTAAACCGGTTAATACTTTTTATATTAGAATTCTCATGGTGTTTTAAATTACGCTACTGTATATTTAAAGACATCGGTATTACATTCTATAACACACATACCACAAAATGTAAGCTTAGAAAATTATTTCTACTTCTCCTATAATGTCTCCACAGTCTATGCAAATACATTCTTGTAAAATTATTGTTCTGCTCCTGAATCCATTTCTGATTCTTTTCCATTTTCTATGACAGCATGACCTACAATCATATTCAATAGTGTCTCTCAATGACATCTTTACAGAGTCCTCTGATTTCCCAATGAAGCATTTTTTATTATTTTTACACTTACTTGTTTAACTCTTATCTCTGAGTCTCCCATGAGTTTTTCCTTTGCTTCTTCTAAATTCCAAGCAGCTTATTGATACTCACTATTTTTTATTTTAATCCTTGAAATCGTTAACTTACCCCAAAGTAATCTAAGCCCTCTCAACACTCTACAGCTTTCCCACCTCCATTAGATGACAGTTCCGCTGCATTCAGGGCTCAATTATCAGGCTCTTATATTTAATAAGTGGTCAATAAGAATCTCTTGAATTGATAGGTAAATGTATTGTTCTCTTAGGAATTCCTCAATGGCAGTTTAGTTCTATTTATCATACATTTGGATTCTTTTCAGAGATGGATTATTACTCTAGGGATTAGAATTAATTCTTTTGGGAAATTAAGGTGAGTTTTTTTGTCCTTAATTTTAACATGTAACTAACTCAAACATGAGGTATAAAATGCATCTCCAGTCCAGTTTTCTGTAAGCGGGTGATAAACTGATGAAACAAACAAGCATTGCTCCTTAGCTTGACATGACCTCAGTGGCCATGAGAGCAACCTAAAGCTGTTCACTGCTTACACACCTTAAATTGCTTCCCACACGTAGAACACAGGAAATCTTTGCGGTCTGAATGTCGGAGCATGTGGAGTCGCAGTTTGTCGGGACGACAAAAGGCTTTGTCACACTCTGTACACTGGTAGATCTTTTCTGAGTGGAAGCTTCGCACGTGTTTTTTCACCTGGCAGTGAAGATAGAAAAAGTCAGGGGAGGAGGGCGGCAAAGAAAATGACAAAATGCAGTTTATCAACACTAGAGGGAGCCAAAGGCATTGCCATGGACTTTTCATCAGCTCAGTAGTATAATCCAATCAGCTGTGACTGATAGTTGGACTTACCACACGCTATCCCTGACACAAAGAACCAAAATGAGCAGCCAGAGAGCTTACAAATCTCAACCTCCCATATGACTTGAAGAGGAAGATAGAGTGCTTGCTTAGTCAAAAGGCCTGCTTACAGTGAACTCACTTTTAAGACAAAAAATAATTCTTTCTCACTTTTTTCTGCCTCTAATATGTACAGAAACAATTTAATTCCCTTTAGTAACTGGTCTTTTTATATCTTTCTATATAATCAGATTCTGAAGAATTAAAGATACAAATTGAATGATATAAAAAAACATTACCCATTTATGAGAACATACAACAAAGGCATTATTTCTCCTTAACTGGACTTATTCCCTGTAATTTTAGATAATTTAAATAAAGGAATATGGCCTCTGAATTCTAGCCATAAATATCCAATAAATAAGAGCTATGAATGGGGACTAAGCAGTGAGTCATATCACATTATTCCTATAAGACATTTTGCTTCATTATTTTTAGAGTTTCTTTTGCTATTAGATTCTGCCTGAAGGCAACTTTTCTAACTGTGTTAAGTGAGAAAATTACCAAGACTTCCGACACTAATCCCAACCATGATTAAATCCTAGACTCCTCTTGCTTTGGGAATTAAAAAAATAAATAAATATTTTTACTAGTTATTTAGATTTAATTATTCACTGACTAGATATAACAATATAATTGCTCGAAGTCCAAGAGAAATCATAAATATTCTGGAATTTATCCTCGCCCATTTTGCTCCAGAATACAGCACAGGAAAGGAGATCAGTGCTTGATACAAAAGTACATTATAAACCAATTTTCCTTCTAAAATGCATGACCTTAGTAAAGCAAGATAGGATACCACAATGGTAGGAAGACAAGACCCCAAGGCCAGGAAGTAGGTGCATGTCTTCTTAATCCTTTGCAGCACCCATTTTTTAAAAATTATAACCATATCTGGGTGTTTATTACTTGTAATACAAAACTTAAATGTTTACATGCCAATGTCTGATTGGGACTATTAAGGGTTATAATAATCTTTTGTTTATCAAAAGTAGTTTGAAGAAATACCGTTCTCAACTGTAAAGCTGTTACAAAGAAGAGATGAAACTGCAGGTGATAGGCAGTCTCAATTTTCTAAAAATCAAGGTTTCTTTTACCAAAAGAAGGAAGTATACAGGAATTTCAGTAACAGACACTCACCTGAATAAAATCTGGGAACCGTTTCTTACAAGTTGGGCAGGTGAAGTAGCCATCATTGATATGAATGGCCACGTGATCTTTCAACAAATCAAGGCGGTCAAAGGATTCTGGGCAGAAAATGCAAGAGTAAGTCTTCTGGTCTGAATGGAGCTTCATGTGGCTCTCCAAGGATGCACTGCTGATGAAGCCCTTGTTACAGAGATCACAGGTCAAGGGGCAATTCCCCTCCCGCCCATGGAAGCGCAAGTGTTGGTCCAGTTTGTCCTTTTCACGGAAGGCCTTTCCACACTGCAAACATTTAAAAGGCCGGAACGACTTCCGAATAAACAGATGCTGAAGAGCTGCATTCTGAAAGACACACAAATATGATTATTTAGTGAGGAAATTAAATGTGCAAGCGGCTCGCACGTTTACAGAGAAGGTAGATGGTCTCTGCAATCAGACTTTCCATAGAAATTAAGCTCTAGGAAACACAGTTAAAAGAGGACGTTTCTGGTGAAGAAATTTAAAATGAAGCCATCTCAAAGAAATTCATCTTGAAAAGACAAATGTTTTCTGTGTTTCGTTTGATGTCTGTTTTCTTATGAAAGGACTTAAGTCACATTCAAAAAAGTACTCCCAATAGAGGACTTGTTTAATAAAACAAATCCCAGAGTGAAGTAGAATAAAAACTGAAGATTTGGAAAAAATGACTTGGGTTAAGTCACACATGCATGAATGAGGTTGGAGTAAGTCAGCTAAATGTTACTTGTTGAAGTTCTTGAGGAAAAGAATTTGAAGCTTGATTAAAATGTTTAGCAAAAAAATAAGGCAACAAAAAGAACTAAACTGTCATGCTTGCCAGGGGCTAGGGGAAGGAGGCAATGGATACGGGGTTTCTTTTGAGGGTGATGAAGTGTTCTGGAATTAGATAGTACAATGGTTGCACAACTGTGGGAATATTCTAAAAACCACAATACAAGAATGAATTTTATGGTATGTGAATTATATCTCAACTTAAGAAAAAGAATTGAAAGAGAAACAAAGGATACAGATTGATATGAACATGTTTGTTCATGAGATAAGATATATGAGCGCACTTCATAAAGGGCATATGTGCATTTAATCACTTCCTACTGAGAAAATGCAGAGGATAAGTTCTCAGTGTAGCTTGTTAGTTCCATTGGTTACAATGCCATGCTAACCAAGTTAAGTTTATCACTTTGTTCTCTGTCTAGACCAATTTTGCCCCTTTTTTTTCAGTCACAGATTGCATTTCTAATGCTGATTAGCCATCTTGTAAATCCTTGCAATTGTTATAGGGAATCCAAGTGAGAGAATCCAGATATTCAGTGTAAATTCATCACTAGTGCTGGAAAAACAACTCATGCTCTAAGAGCAGATCAACAGAATGATCTTTCACACAAAGACTACAGAATAAATATTTTAGTTACGCTGTAATGAAGATCCATTCATAAGTTCCTCAAAATACCAGGGAGGAAAAAAAAATCTCTCAAAAAAATATATCTGTGAATGGTTATGCTTATGTAACTGTAAAGGAATAGTAATTGAAGGATTAGTGGAACTCTTAATGCATTACTTGTACAATAAAAAAAGTACAATGAACAATGCTTTAACCCTTCATTTCAAATTACAAGCAGCAACTTCTAAACTAAATTTGCTAAGAAATAGCCATTTAGATGAAAAGCAAAATAATTGTTTTTGATTTAGTGAAAATTCTGAACATAGCTACTATGTCACAGAAACGTTTCTCCGGACTTCTCTAACAGGGCGAAGAGAGATGTATTTTACCTATTCCTGTATCTTGAGCAGATACTTAGCAGTTCTCTTGTGTTCCCAAGTTGACTGGGGCTGCTTCAGGGCTGCATCAGATTTTATTCTCCTTTGTATATAGATCCCTTAAAAATAGTTTAGTTCGTAGGACGTGTTCAAAAAAAGTTTGAGAATTAATTCATGTATTTCATATGAAAATGCTGAAGAACTATTTCAAGATCTTTTCTATAGCATCTGCAGGGATCTGTAAGAATACACCTTTTTCAAATCATCCACAGAGCTTTCTTTTACTTCATAATATTGCTTAGCAATTACCTAATCTTTTTAGTCTATCTGGACAGATTTTTTTTTTTACATAAAAACTCTTAGTATTTTGCCTACTCCCAAAACTTTATGGAAATATTGCAAATAAAAGAATGCTATCCTGAGGTTCAGGGAGTCAAGATTTAGAGAGCTTTTGGTGTGTAAGAATCATTTCCTTCATCCAAGTTCAGTAGTTTCCAAGGGCAAACACAATGTACAACTGATCTTGGTCCCACTGGGGATTCCACTTCTTGGGCACCGAATCTAGAACTCAGTTTTGCCTTGGTCCATTACACTAATAAGTCTTCTGTCATTTCTGATTACTATGAGTGTCCTCAGACACTTGATTTAAACTGAGCAGCCACCTGGCTCCACTTTCTCGGTTCTGTCAACAAACCTTGTTCTTATCGTCTTTTTTCCATGGGGCCCTGAACATTGTCTAAGTACTCAAGAACTAGATTGTATTTCTTTGATCTAATGATCCTAATGTAATCCTCATATTATAAAGTAGTGAGTGCCAAACCCACTCCCACTCTACAACCCACTTGCAGGCCATTTCTGCTCTGTGGTAGGTTCTATAGGTCAGAGCTACAACTGGCATACATTTCCAATGTGGAGGCAGCACAAATGAATCCATTATGGATCTTCTGGTCCCTGAGTTACAGCCAGGTAACCACACCACACTGTATGGTACATAAGCTACTCTATGGGTGCCAAAAATGGTATAGTTGCTAAAATCTGTGATGAGGGATTTAACTTACAATGAAATAAAGTCTAAGACAACAGATTCTTTACAGACAAAGACCATAAAATGTTTCTAAAGTTTGATGTTAATAGCTAAAGGAACCTAAATTATGGATCAATTTTTATATTATTTTGATCCTGACACAAAAAGGAAATCAGTCGTGTTCATTTTTCTTTTTAAAAAGTAAAAAACAACTTTTCTCTGGCCTATTTTCTGCCCAGCTTTCAAAGCGATTAGTGAGCTAGCCCTGCCCAGCACATCTCTCTTACCACTGTCCTTCACCTAGCACCTCATCCTAGGATCAAACTGTGTACCTTTCCATTACCATACCAAGCACATTCCTGTGTCTTGGCCTTGATCCTATGGCTGCCCTCTTCTGAAACCACTGACTTTCTCGCTACTTCTCTGTCAAAGATTAGTTTAAGTCTCACTTCATCTATGAATTATTCTCTGACTCCTTCATTTTTATTGGCCTTTCACTCTTCCAAGTTCCTATAGCAATTACAGCCTATGCTTTAAAATTTAGCGCTTAACTATAAACCACTCAATATTAGTATTGTCTCCCCAATTAGACTGTAAGCTCCTAGAGGACAGGAATCAAGTGAAAATTCTATTTTGTACCTAGCACAGTGATGAATATAGAGTCAGAATTCAATACCACTCTACAAGTCATTCAAACTGTTTTAGAGCTGGAAGGGACCTTGGAGATCACTTAGTCCTACCCTTCATTTTGTGCATGAGAAATCTGCAGCCCACGATTACTCATTGATCTATCTAAAAATAAATTATCATTATTCATTAACCAATTTGCATTTACTGTAGCAACCAAACTGTAGCTTCCAGCAGGATTTAGTGAGTACGGGTTGCAAAGAACAGCAGGTAAGGCAAACACTTAAATAACACTCTGATATGTGAAACACAGGAAACAAACCTACCTGCAGCTCCAACTGAGCAGGCAGCGTTAGAGGAGAGAAAAATAGTTACATTACCAATTGGATTGGAAGACTTCTCTTCAGTTGGTCATTACCAACCTGGATAGAAAAGATGAAAAAATATATAGCCCTACTTTTTAGAATGTGTGAGAGGATAAAAAAAAAAAATAGTTCAACTAAGACTGACCTCCTTTTCAAAAGCCACATGCACATGGCTTTTCCTTTGACACAAGGAACCTTGTACCGAAACCAATAACCCAACTCATTCAAGAATACAGCTACAATTATAGCTAGACTATGCTTATACATCCACAACTTCATTCCACATGTGGGCTTTAGTTTTTTTCCCTCAAAAAAAAAAAAAATCTAGTAAGCATTTCTCTGGACTTAGAGAAAAATCAGAATGGCCAAAGCAGAAAAGATAGTAATTGGGCAAGATAGTGAAATGCAGATTGGAAAATAATGTAGAATGATGGATGGGAAGTTATTAGTTCAAAGCTTTTTGCCTTTCTGGTCTATATTCATATACTTTTACATAATCTTTTGAAATAATATACATGGAGCCAAAAGTGTTTCCATTATAAGACCCTCAAAAAGGTTATTTAGCCTCAGAGAGCTTAGAGCCAGTCAATGCTATCATATAACTGTAATGTTTAAATGTATTTTTACATGAAGGAGTGGACTAGACTATTTTTCAAGGTCCCTTCTAGCTTATCAGCAAATAAGAAGACAAAATTATGTACATATATATATATATCAGCTGCACATATCCAAATAAGATCAAAAGAAACATAAGCTAAAATAATCATCTATCTAGAAATTGTAAAGTCTAAAAAGTTATATAAAAAATTTCTTCCATCCACACATAAAGTACTAATAAAAGTCTTTATACACCCTGCTCCCACAAACAGGGACTTTAAGTAACTGTCTTCTGAATATAATTTGTCAGCACAGGCACTTATCCCACAAAACCATATTGTTCTCCACATGCATCCCCTGCGGCTCCTAACTCAGACTCAAATGCCATCTGTGAAACAAGAATAAAACACATCTGCCCTAGAAACCATGGAGGTCCTGCAGCCACATGGCCTGAAGTCAAAACTCAGGTCACACAAGTGAGAAACTGACCTACTCCCAGACCTAAAGCTTAACTTTGAGCTGTCCCCAGGAGTGTGGGTTGTACTTGCCATGTCAACTTGGACACAGGTCCGTTTGCATTAATGAGTAATGATACTTGCCAGTCTCTCTTGGAAAGCGCAGATAACCAATCAGTTACCCAAAATTAACTTAAGAACTATGATTATGCACAGATTAGACTGGCTTAAATGTAAATAGTCATTATAATTAAATATACTTATTTCTCCATTTCCAACCTGTAAATTTATGGCTCCAGAGAGCTATCCTACTTTAACTATACCAGTCCAGGAACTGCCAATACCCAAGCTTCTGTGTCCTTACTAAATGGATCAACTCTAGGACCAGCCATTCCAGCCTGCCACAGGATACAAAGACATTGAGAAATAGTTAATACTTTCTTCCAAAATAAAGAGATTGAGTGTGCAATGAGCTAGATGTAAGATTTTGAAGTAGACAGTGAATAGGTTGGAAAACATAGCACCTAACAATCTGGCTGACTGGAGAAAGGTTAGCACCTAGTGAGGGAGGAGCTCTGCTTCCCACTTACTCGGATGCGTTTGGCCCTGCGCATGTCATCGGCCGTCAGAGTGCTCGGGGTCGGCAGGACGCTCTCCTCAAGCTGGGGCTGCAGGTGTAGGCTGTGAGCTTCCGGCTCATGCTCCAGAGAAGATGGGGTTTCCTGTGGCAGCTGAGGGATTGGGAGAGTATTCTGTTCGGGTTGATCCAGCCCATTCAGAGTAGCTGGTTCAGCCTCGTCAAACTGCTCCTTGGGGGAAAAATGTAGCAAGTCCTGAAATTGCAATAATCAGGAGTTATTTCCCTACTTATATAGAGATTAACACTAGAAGGATTGCCAGCTAAGGTTTAGAATTGCTGCTTATTTTTTAAATGACTAGAGTCACAATGCTCAGAAAAAATATTCTCCTTCTGGGAAAGCTGATTAGATAACTATCCACAGACTGTAAAAACTATGAGATATTCCAGATCACTTTAGGATAAAAACACTGTGACAGGACTCTACTGGAACATTATAATTTTAATTATCTAAACTAATTAAACAAAGTCCCCCAATAATATCTCCAGACAATTTCAAATCTTTAGGGCAGCAAAGTTAGGTTTTGACTGTAAGTAATATTTGAAAATACATTTTTTTTTTTTTTGCCTTTCTCTAAATATACTTTAATTAACAAGCAGGAAAGCACTGACATGACATGACTATCAACCTCCGAAGGGTATTTGTATTTAAATCCAATAATAGTTCTGTTAAGCCCTCTAAGTGAGCATCTAAGATTTAGCTCTTTCCCATCCATCCCAGTACCTGTGTCCCATCATCACACTTTTCTCCATTTTCACTGGTAATTTCCAAGCGGATAAATTTTGGAGGACGCCCTGGCCGTCGACCTGGGCCAAATCGCCTCTTGCCTCTTCCTCTTCCTCTGCCTCTTGTTCTGGGGACAAGAGATTAGGTTATAAACAGTCATAGTTACATAATACTCCATAACAAATAGTTCCTTAAATGATCCTGCTTAGCCCCAAATCTTGATTTCCTCTCACTTTATTACTTTTCCTGATTGTTTTTTTCTAATGGAAACAATTGTTTGGCTAATACACACTTTCTAAATTTCTCATCTGTACTGTCTATAGCTCAAAGAGATGCCTCAGGAAAAAAAGCTATAAAAATTCAAAATACTGACACCATTTTGCTATTGAAAAAATCTGAAAGCATGAACACATCTCTGAAGTGATGTGAGAAGCACAAACAGGACAGAACACTTAAAGTGTGTTCCTAGAGACAAGATTACATTCTTTCCTCCTCTCCCCTTTCCTTAACTCAGAGTCCTTCCAAGAAATGAGGCTTTCTAAGATTCAAAAGAACTTTACATTTTTACTATAAGCTTCTGGAAGGTCAGAACAAATTTCTAATTCAACGGTTCCATAATATGCCTAGTAAACACCAAATAAATTTTATCCCCTTTAATAGATTTCTAACATACAGAAATTCTTTAATAAAAGGGATTCAGAAAGTGTCATTAAAACCTCTTTTAGAAGATGTATGTGAGATGTGTATAAATTAATCAAATCATGCTTTAGACTTCCATTATTCTATTAACAATGTAACAAAAATTATATATTTTTCCAGGAAGTTTTAAGATTCTTTAGTATGGAAAATTCTGAACCTAGGCAAATGTAGAGACTACCATAATGAGCCCAACATAACCATTGTCTAATTTCAATATTGCCAACTCATGGCCACTTCACCACATACATACCCATTAGATTATTTTGAAATTAAATCCCAGACATCATTTCATCTATAAATATTTCAGTATGTATCTCTAAAATATAAAAACTCTTTTGTATGTGTAATATATATATGTATATGTATGTGTGTGTACACACACACACACACACACACACACACACACACACACAAATCCCCAATACCATTATCACACCTAAAAAATACTGATAGTTGTTCATATTATTCATATTATTAAATCTAGTCAAAGTTCAAATTTTCCTAATTATCTTATATTTCTTTCAACAGTCAGCTAATGAAGATTTTTGTCTACTACGTGTCACGCACTATACAGGCACTAATGATAGCAAGTTACGTACAAGAGTTTTCACTCTCAGAAGTCTAGCAGAGGCAGCAGGCATATAAACCAAAATCACAATATAAAAAGTGCTAGAATAAAGCCATGAACAGAGTTTTAGGGATACCCAGGAGGGAGTGATTTAACTCTCATGTGTCCTCCAACCACCTCAGACATTTACTCCCATGGTCATATCCTAGATCTGTCATTTTCAGTAAGTGCAGAACCCCCATTATCTCAATTCCATGTGTCACCCACTCTGACATTGTCTCCTAACTTTCTAGCTCACTCCCTCTAACTCTTGGACTCAACAATCCTTCTACCTCACTACCAACTTTAATCCAATCCTCTGTCAGTCACCTACTTGCAGTCTTATGTCCTCTTGATATTTTTCTCTCCCTTTTTCCACACATAAACTCCAAAGTCATTCATTGTAGTTACTCCCTTGTATATGCTCTTGATTTCCATCCCCACTGCTGCTTCATTTCTCTTGCTATGAGGAATGCACTTGGCAAAACCACAAAACTGTGCAACCCAACTCCATGCCCGCTCTGCACTGGCTCTTGCAGTGAAGAAGCTGGAAAATGACACATAGCAATGCTAGAGGTCTCACTTTAATTCATGACCACGAACCTCAAGTGAGCTCTTAATGTTGCAGTCAATCATACTGTACTTCCCTAGAACATTTACATTCCCATTTTCCTAAATGCCACTTCACACCATCTCCTCTCTTTTCAAAGCCTATAAAAGTTGGCAACCCATTGGTACTACCCTATTCCAAACTACTCTCATTCTTCATCAAAACTGTTGAAATAGCTTCTAACTGGACTACCTATCTTCACTCTTGCGCCAATATAATCTAAAGTGATGTTTTTATTTTTATTTAAGGTGATGTTTTAAAATATAATTGACATCACGATACTCCCTGATCAAAACCCTCTAAAGACTTCTTATCACACTTAGAATAAAATCCAAATTTCTTACTGTTATCCATAAGGCCTAACCTGATCTGGCTCCTACCTAACCCATCCTATATGATTCTTCCTTGTCTATCTTTTTTATATAGTAGAATTAAACATATGATTTATTTTGATGAAAGAATCCTGTTAGTGAAAAAAGTCTTAAAATCAGAGATGCAGATTATTTCAAAGATGTATTCTATCTCGAAAATTCATATTTCAGAATCTCTGTTAAGGAGAGATTTAACTAAGGTGAAAGGATCTCCTATTGCTGGGTATTGGTTATGCTGGAAGAAAAATAAATAGTTAATGAGGACTGGGATGGGGGTGAGAGGAAGAAATGACAGATAAAAACCTTCCTTCAGCAGCCTACTGGTTACTTGTCTACATACACAAACACTCATTAGTTTGCAGAAAATACGGAAATGACTCTGGACCTTTAAATATTAAGTTTGTGAAATCTTCCCCATAATCATACCTGCTAAACACATCCAGTTTCTCATCATGAGAATTGAGATGCTGTTGCAACTGCTCTGAGCTTATAAATCGGCGATTGCATTCATAGCAGGGCCAATTCTTCTCTTGCTCTCGAAGAACTGTAGTCACAGGAGAGAAATCATAAAGGCTGATGATTAATAGTTTTGTATTAATAGTACTGGTTTAATAAAACTCAAATGCCCAGTATTCTCACTATTCCCATTTCACTGAAGCCCAGACTCCATAAACATATATTGTCTGCTATTTGCATTACTGTTCTAAAATCAAAGGCTACAGTTGGACATAGAGTAGTTTTTAGTATCTTATTTTCTGATATATTCATGTAAAACATCAAAAGAAAAACACTGTCATGTTACCCTCTCTCACCCACCAATACACACACACACACGTACACACACAACCTCACCACACTGGAAAAAAAGAAAGTGCTACAATGGAAATCTATATTCAGATGACCTAGTGATTCAGATGCAAGCTTCATAATCTGAGGGTATATTCCATCACAAATAACTTGAAAATCAATGCCCAATATAATCACTTTGGCAAAATGTTCAGAAGTATTTATTAAAGCTGATTATATGCATACCCTATGATCCAGCAATTCCACCCCTAGATGTTCACTCAACAGAAATACACATATATGTTCACTGAAAGACATGTATAAGAGTGTTCACAATTGGCAATCTTCAACCCTGATTACAGGAGTAAAGCTTTGAGCAAGGTGATATCAGACATGGAGGGGAACAGGAGCTGGAGAGTAAGCCTATGTAATGGTACCTCAGTAAAAATTCTGGATACCGAAGCTCAGGTGAGCTTCCCTGGTTGGTAATCATACATCAATGTGCCAGGGAGGTGACATGACTCAAGGACATGGAAGCTTCACATTTGGGACACTCCTCTGCCCCCACCAAACCTCATACTGTGTCTCTTCATTTCACTGGTTCTGGTGTGTAAGCATAAGTAGAGAACTTTTCTGAGTTCTGTGAGTCATTCTAGTGAATTATCAAACTTAAGGGGATAGTGGGAACTCCCTAAATTGTAGTTAGTTGGTCCGAAGTGCAGATGACATGGGAAGCCCAGGGCTTGCAGCTGGTGTCTGAGGTGAAGAGAGTCTTGTGGAAGACTCTGCCCTTCACCTGCAAAATGTGACCTAACTCCAGATAGTTAGTGTCAGAATTACATTGTACAGCCCAAACTTCCATCTATAATAAAACAGATAAATGAATTGTGGTACATTCATACAACAGAATACCAAATGGCAATGAGAATGAACAAATTATAAAAATACTCAACAATATGGATGAATCTCACAAACATAATGTTGAGCAAAAGGTTCCCACACACCAGTGTACATATTCTATTTATATAAAGTTCAGTCACAAGCATATTGTATCTGTAGTATGGAAGTCAAGAGAGTCATTACACTTGGGAGTGAGGAGAAATTGGAAGAAAGGACAAGAGGACTTCTGGAGTTCCGGTCATGTTCCATTTCTTGACCTGGGTACAGGTTACGCAGGTTATGTTCACTTTGTGAAAATTCATCAAGCTGTATACTTATTATGATTTGTGCACTTTTCTGTATGGAGATTATGCTTCGGTAACATTGACATTAAAAACAAAGTCAACATCTGTCTCGTTATGTTCTCAGAGATGATTAAGTCTAGGTCATCCTCTGATCTAGGTTCTAATTTAGTATTTGGAGGTTTTCATTATGTTAAATACTATTTTCCAGCACCCATGAAAGAAATGTAAATATGTCATTAGATCTTAGAATTAAACAAGGATGTGTAACTCTAAAAAACCTACTGAAATATCTTCTTAAATATATCAAGGTAGAAAAATTAGATTGCATAAAGATGTAATATATACAACTTAGAAATCATATATAAAATATAAAAAAGTACAACCACCTTTCCTTTCTTCCTCAGAAATGTCATGAATTTTCTGATTCACAAACTCAGCATAGGATGCAGCATACCACACCTGCAAGAATCAAGTACATCATCAAGAACTAAAGGACATCAGCAGGTGTTCTTTGTATGCTTAAATTTTTACATCTTTCTTCTGCTTACATAAAACATTTCAGGCTTTTCCACAGCCCATGAAAAACAAACCAACAACAACAAAAATCACACTGTAAGCCTTTAACACCAGTCTGCAGATCATCAGTCAAGAAGTTCATTTGCCAAGACACACTGCGTATTTTTTCTTTTTAAAAATTTGTTTTGTTATTAGAACAACTTCACAGGAGATAATATTAATAATCTCTTCATCTAAATAAAACATAGTCTCTCCTGATTTTTTTATCTGTATTTAAACACAGGTTTTTACACAGCTGTAATCATAATGGCTTCCGTCCCTACTAGTCACCAAAGGGCTCTTACTAGGATCACCGGTGACTGTTTCAAATGCTACCACACCCTCCTCAGTCTCTTCCTCCCTCCTACCCCACTGGCTACTTCTGCTCAGTCTCCCTGTCTGGCTCTTCTTCTTCTCCCTAACTTCAAAATATTGATGCTCCTCAAAGCTTAGTCCAAGTCCAGGGCCTCCTTATTTTTCCCTAAAGTGATTACATCTGTTTCCACCCAACTCTGTGCTAATGATTCCCAAATCAGTATCTCCAACCCAGACCCTCCCTCTCTGTTCCTTCCACATACATTCTATTGCCTACCTGATATCATGGATGTTTCACAAACAGCCTGAACTTAACATGTCCAGAACTGAATTCTAGATGCTTCTGTACTCACACACACATCCCACCCTTGCCTATCTTCGCCATCTCAGTAAGTACTCTACCTTTCACCCAATTGCTCAGACCTGAAACCTAAACGATATCTTGGGTTTCTCAGTTTTTTTCTGTAATCCTTTAACGAAAGCTGTTGATTGCTCAGGTGTCCTCCATCTCTGTTTCTGCCACATAAACACATGCAAGGTGAGCTCTTGCTTGGTCTTCTAATGAGCCTCCTCTTTTCTACTCTTGCTCCCTCCAATCCATTCTCCACACAGGAGCCAGAGTGGTCTTCTTAAAACACCATCAGATTCCACCATTCTCATGCGTAAAAGCCAGCAACAGCTTCTCGTTTCATAATAAACCTGAAATGCTTAGTGATAAACTCCTAAGGGGTTCATGATCTGCTCTATCTTGCTAAGCAATCTCGGCTCTCATCACTCTTCCTTCTCTATCATTCAACGAAGAGGGCCTGCTGTCAGTTCTTCAAACATACCAACTTCTTTTCCACCTCGACCTTTGCCCTTGCTGTTTCACCACCAAGAATGTTGGGTTCTTCCTCTTCACCTCTCCCCTAACCCTTCTACTCTGCTGACCCCTTCTCATTCCAGTCCTCAGCCTAGTTGTCAACTCTTCAGCAAGGCCTTCCCTAACCTGTTTATTTGTTGTTTTGGTCATTTATTATACTGAACTATTGTATTCTTATTTCATTGTTTCTGTCTTTACCTCTATAGTTCTACTACTTTAAAAGAGAAAATAATCTCCCCTCCACAGTTAAGAAGTATTCACTTCAGTGTTACCTTGTTAAGAACTTATTGGGATTAATGGTGGGAGACATAAATCTCCTTTTACATATTACCTTTGGGGGTTATGGATTACCTAGTTGATGATTTCAAAGACACGGGTTTTGTAAAGCTTTTGAAGTCTCGATTCTCCACCTAGAAAGGTATCTATTCTCACTGTGACCACAGTGAGGCGCTGTGCAACTCAGTGTTCCTGGACTGATAAAATCATTTCTCGCCGATTTTTCATTTATTTTGGGAAGCTATAGCATATGTTGCCCCCCTCTTTGGCATGTTCCTAACATAGGCTTCTTTAACAACAACAACAAAAAGGTATGTTCACTTGGAATCACTGCAGAATTTTCATTGTATCATCAAGGGTTAATATTTACACAAATTCCAACAGAGAGTTATTCCCTAAAAATACGTTTCTGAAATCAGAACTCTGTACATAGAATTCTTTGGGCAAAATAAATTATTTAGATAAAGAACAGAAATCTTGTCCATATATCTGAATTTCCTTTTATAAGAACTCCTGTTTCCCAATTATTTCTTTACTTTCAAGTGAATAAATCATGTTAAGTGACCCCCATCTTTAATCACTCCATCACAAATAACTGACTGCTCCCCAAAACAACTATTCATTACCCGTGGGCCTAATGTCTTCACATTGGCCTTTGATAGGCCCAAAAGTCACACGTTTTTCATTCTGTTTTACTTATGGATTATAATGAGTACATAGCAGGTATTCAATAAGTAAATAAATTACAAGGAAAGGATCATTTTTATAAGAATCCCACTTCAGGGGAAAAAAGGTAGGAAAGGCATTAAACAAGCACGATTCCTAGCAGAGGCCCCGCTGACCCAGCTCCATACCTTAAGTTCCTGCTTGGGCTCCACATTCTTTATTGTTGTGTAATACACATGGTGGCCATACTGGTAAGCCACCAGGTTCTGCTCCAGGTGGTTCTCGGCTGGACGTACAAACATCATCCAGTTACAAAGTGTCTCATCCGACAACTCAAACCATAGGTCTTCATGCAAATCTCTGTCTTTTCTGTCCCCTTTATCAAGCGAAACCTGAAACCAAGAGAGAATTAAAAGCCACACCAAAAAATTAAATAAATAAATAAAACCTTCAATATGATATGCAGTAATGTCATAATATACAAAATATTACTCTGTAAATTAACGATATATCCTGATTCTTCTCTTTGTATAGAACTGCAATTGCATCTTGCCAAATGTAAAAGAGAAAGGATACTTTCCAAAGACCCACCTATAGAAGAATTAACTGGCAAAACCTAAAAGTTAACAGTCTGATTGTATAGCTTCAGTTGATGTTTCATCATTACCTAACACATCAAAAAATATTACAAGCCAGAAAATGCAAGCAAAATACTCTCTAGTTCATTACAGCTTGCTTCCTTTTGAGATTCAATTGCATTTACTTGTAATGCAAAGCCTAGTGACAGGTATTTCTGTTTACAAAGTAATATTCCTTTTTTCTTTTTTTTTCAGTTACAGTTGACATTTAATATCTTATTAGTTTCGGGTACACAGCATAGTGGTTAGACATATATATAACTTACTACAAAGTAATATTCTTTCTTGGAGATCTTGAGGATTCACCAAAGAACACCTCCCCATGATAGCAGCTAATTTCTCAAAACACTCATCCCAAATATTCTCCCTTCCCACTGCCCTTTCTTGGTTCTCCAGAGTAGCTCTCCAAGAGGCAGACAGCAAGGGGTTGAAGAGAAGCAAGAGCATCAAATGTGAAAAACAGAGATTAGTATAAATATACTTTAATTTACAGTGAACTATTCTTTAACAAAAGATTCAACAGGACAGACCTGTTTCAAAAATTCAAAAATGTTTTTCATGAAAACATTATTGGCACTTAGATTACATGAGTCTACGTAATTCTCTGTATTCCAGTCAGTTTGGCGGGGGGGGGGGGGGGCAGGGGGGACTGTTAAAACCCCTGTTATGGGCTGAATTGTGCCCCCTCCCAAAAAATTCACATGTTGAAACCTTAACCCCTCAATAGCTCAGAATGTGACTGTATATGAAGACAGGACTTTCAAAGAGGTGACTAAGTTTAAATGAAGTCATTAAAGTGGCTCCTAATCTAATCTGACTGGTGTCCTTTTAGGAAGAGGAGATTAGGACACACAGAGACATAGGGGCACGCTTGCAGAGGGACGACTATGTTGTGCAGGGGCAGCAAGATGGCAGCCATCTACAAGCCAAGCAGAGGGGCCTCAGAGGAAACAACCCTGCCAAAACCTTGATCTTGGCCGTCTAACTTCTAGAACTGAGAGAAAATAAATTTCTGTCATTTAAGCCACACATCTGTGGTATTTTGCTATGGCAGCTCTAGCATACTAAAACAGCTCCTAGGAACACACCTTTCAGAGTTATAATTCCTTAGCAAACAACTGCTATGAAATTGAATTAGGAGACTAAATGAGAAAATGTGTGCCTTTTTAAAAATAATAAGAACAAGAGCGAACTACGATAAAGCATAAATTACCTTTAGATGAATATAACAGTCTTTCAGCTCGGACTCCCTGACGAGGGGTCCCTCCACGGGGCCAAACTGAGTGCGCTTGGGAATGCGCCTTTTGGAGAACACACCTCCAAGGAACCGGTCGATGTAGAGGACCAGAGGGAGGCTGGCTCTTGCTCTGGTGAGCACGGGCCTGTTGGGGATGGGGTGCAAGGGGCCATGCTTTGGGCACACTGAAGAGTGTGCATTGTTACACTCCTCACACCCTGCAAAAAAAAGAAAATCTGGAAGTGGAATCCTTCAACATGACTCTATCTCAAGTAAAAAGAGCTAACCCGAAAATTCCCCCAATCTGTTTTCAGGCCAAAATTCAATTGACTCCTGCAATTATAGTACCCATTCAATTGTAATATATTAGTTTTCATAGACCAATAAAATCCTCTACTTTTCCTCTAAAATCAAGCAGAAATTACCTTATGCCTGCCAAAAAATAATATGCAGGCTGTGACTTATTTCTCTACTGGATAATTTAATAGCAGCCACTAAATTTATAAATCAGTTATAACATGTCTGAAAAAAGAAGAGCTTATTAGGCTAAATGTTATAAAATCTGATGAGATAAAAGAGGTGAAGTTTATAGTATGCAAATTATATCTTTAAAAAGCTGTTAAAAAACCCTGACAACACTGTTTAATCATTTTTTTTTTTCCAAAGGAAATTATAGAAGCCTCATTGTCTGGGCATGTTTGAGAGTTCAATGCATATTGTGTGACGATGATACTAAAATGAATGGATTTAACATCTCAGCCCTCATGCACTGGGATGACACAATTAGCCCAGCCCTGATGGGACATGTAGTTTCAGCTCATTCTCCAAGTGATCAGTTTGCACTAAGTATGCACACTCATTCCGTCTTTCCCCATAGCACCCATCTGTTAGCTAACTGCCAGAATTAGATGTGGACCACTAAAGATCATACTCAGGACCCTTAGGAAATTTAATTAACCAATCATATTTTACCCAACTACGGCAGTGTGATTAGGAAATGATTATTTTCAATTTCTACAATTCTCCAATAGTGGAGAACTACTTTGTATTAATGTTTCTAAGAGAAAGTGACTTTATGTGTATTTGAATAGGAAGCGACCTTAAAATGTGTGAATTCAAGGAAAAACAAAAGGAGGAAGTTTTCTAGTGGATATGGAAATGAGCTCTGGCTCCATGCAAATGGAAGATCCTGGGAGAAATATGGTGTACCGCAATGCTCTCAATAGCTTGGCTCACTCAAATAAATGAGACAAGAACTTTGTCATAGAAGTATGAAAATCTATGGGAAGAAGCAATGATTTGGTAGGTAGAAGCAGGAGCACCTTCCCCCACTGGTAAGCAATACAGAGAGGCAGTAAGTGTGATGGTGAACCATGGGCACACTGGAGCTAGACCACTTGAGTTTGAATCCTGACCCTTGCAACAACTGAGCATGACCTTGGGAAAGCTACCTACCTCATAAGACTGTGGACAGCATGAAACAAATCAGAAAATGTAAAGCACTAGTGCCTGCAAGAGAGGCAAAAGCAGCAAAGCAAATGTATTAAAGCTGAAATGGCTGAATATTCCAGAACTGGACAAATTTATCATAGTGGTTTGGGAGCCCAAGCTCTGGTATCAGGAGGATGTAGGCTCTATGCCTGAGCCACTGCTCACCCCTACATCGCACTGAGCTGCCTAGCGTCTTCTGAGCGTCATTTCATTCATCAGTAAAATCAGAAGTCTCGAGGCACTGCCTGCCTCCCTCACTCACTGCTGCGAGGTGGAGTGAGGTGAGGCCCACAGAGCAGGGAGCAGTGTCCACACACAGGAGCCCCCACTCACAGGAACCAGCGGTACTTACACAAGTCATGTGGGTCAAAGGGCCGAGGCGGATCTGGTCCCCAGTCATCCAGGTCTGTGTCTTCACCATCTTCCTCCTCATCTTCCTCCGTGTCCTCATCCTCATCCTCATCTTCTTCCTCTTTGGCCTCTAGTCTACCCATAGGGTTCTGAAGAGTGGCCAAAGGGTCTGAGCCATCCACACTCTCAATTGAAGGTAATACCTGATTATGCACCGGTAATGAGGCCTGGACAAAGTTGCACCATAAAGTTAGCATGCATTTGCTTTTAGCTAGCTAGTACACAGGCACACACATAAAATACAAAGTTGTGGTAGCAGATATTCTTCACACTAGTTCCCTTCAAGGCCCTAGAGAAATGATTTCCATCTATCAGCACTAACGAAGAATTTGCCTTCATTTTTGCTGTTTCTGCCCACATGTGAGCAGTCTGATGAGAAATCCTGGGTGCCTCCTCTTTTGGCACCAGCAGGAGATTCAAACCCCAAGAGCACCTGATTATTTGCTTAGGAATCCTCATGCTGACCTTACCCATTCACCTCAACAAAACAGTCTCCTTTCCTTGCTCATTCAATCCATTTCAAACATGCTTGAGAGCCTTGCCTTTTCTCTCTAGAGACTTCAAATATATAAGCAACAAACCTTTTCATCCCCTCTTGGTGCATGCATGGTATCATCGATCTCAATATCTGAACTCAATTTTAGGTGGGGGTCCCTCCTGCCTTTCCAGGGAGACCACGGCATAGTGTAGACAATGATTTGACCTATCTTCAACTACTCCACTTTAAAACTAAACACTAGTGCAACACATAATTGGTAAAGTTAAATGGCTAACAGCTCTCTTCTACAGAGAAGCTTAGGTGTTCAGGTAAGAATGAAAGAGATGCCCATTTGCTTCATTATGCTGAAGTGAGTCTTTTGCAAATAAACAAAGTTTTGGTCATGTATTGGGTTAATGCCACCTTACCAAATACTCTGGTAGAAAAGAAATGGTATCTTAAAAAGTTCTCTCATCTCCTAAATAAGCATATGGGTTATATACTACTCCAGATTCCTTTTATCCAAACTTATTTCTCCTGCCCAATTAGCATCATACTCAAGTCATGTCCCTTGCATTTTAAAATGCTTACTCTCTTTTTCATTATCTCTCCATATGTTGTTTTCCTCACCTAGAATGCTCTTCCTGCACCAATCTTCTAAACCTAATATCATGTTCCAGTCTCTTCATGAATCTCTGACTGCTCTAGCCCTCCCTGACTTTTCTCTGCCCTGATCTCCTGTGGCACTTGAAGTCATAGAATCCTGCTCTACAACATCATTCAGCCTCTGCTTCCACATTTTATCACCCCACAGGACAGCTGAAATCATTTCAGAATAGTTCAACGGTGCTTTCTGTGAAGTCAAGATCTCCTGGCATGCATCTTCCATGCATTGGCTGGGGCCTACGACTTGCCTCTCAAGCTAGATAGAATAAGTTTAACCCTTCTGCCACATGAAGACAGTTCTTCAAATATTTCAAGACCAAAACCCCTAATTCATTCAATCATTTCTCACACAGCCAAACTTCCAGATCCCTTGTCATCCTCTTGTCTTCATCTGCTCCTCAGTAGAGTCCATATCTTTATGAATACAGCATCGACTTGCATTATCACTCATGATGGCTACTGTTCTACTGCTGAGCCATTTTGAATTTGCAGATAACTAAAATCCCAGAGTGCTTTTTCCCCCTCTCATAGTATGCTATTAAACCATTTTTCTCCTCCTCAGAACTTAAATAGCTGATTTTTAATTAAATGGGGGAGGGGGGCGGCGTGGGGGGAGTTGCACTGATCTCCAGTAAATTTCATTTTATTACTTTTTCTGATCTTCCGGTCTGCCAAGATCTTTTAGAATCTTGATGCTGACATCTCACACATCAGCAATCCCTCATAGCTTTGTATCCATTGCCAAATACCATCTACTTTTCAGTTAGTATGCATTTTCATGTAAGTCCATCTTCCCTCTTCAACTGCACCTCGGAGGAGCACAGCATAGGCTTTGGAGTCAGACAGATTTGGATTAAAATCCTGGCCTCACCACTTAGCAAGTTAATAAATTTCTCTGAACCTCAGTTTCCTTATCTATAAAACAGACATAGTAACAAACCTATACCTCATATGCTGTTATGAAGACTAAATGAAACAATGAGTATATGAAGCCAGTAGTAGAGTACCTGGCATTTAGTAAGTGCTTAATATTAATAATAATAGGTTATTATTATCATAAGTTCTGTATGGATGGAGATGACATCATATATTTCTCTATACCTTAAAAGACTGCTGAGCATTAGATTAGGCATCCAATGAAGATTAGTTTATGAAAATATATTTGACCCTTTGGGAAATGACATAAATCCCTTTAGGCAGCTAAAGGAACTCTGCTGCTATTCATAGAAACATCTTTTTTCAGTTGGACATCTAAATCTGAGAACTTCTTAAAACTCTATAATGAAACAGTATTGTGTGTGTTTACAGAGCCTGATTGCTATGCCGGTTTAAGATCATTGCTCAACATTTGAAATACTCAGGCTTCAGAAAGCAGATAAAGTCAGTTACCTCAAATAGCACATGCATGTTTTAACATGCATTCATTTAAGCTGAGAGCCCAGACTTTTACATGACATTCCATATCTGTAGCTCAGGGCCTTTTAGAAGCTTGGGAGGACAAAGTTCTTGGAGCTGCGTCTGCTTCGGTTTCAATAAAAACAGAATAAAATGCCCACTGAGGTGAAGACTCAACAAGGAAAAGGGCAGGGGACTTCTGACAATAAAATTGCATTGCTACCTCCTTCTGTATCCTCTCCTGATCCTGCAATGAGGCTACGTTGTTCTCACTTGTTATCTCAGAGCACAGTTTCAGTATCGTCCTTTATTCAAAGCACTTAAATTTTATGCCAGTGTTAGTGATGAATGTTATCACACACTGAACAAACCAAAGCATATATCCACCTCTTCTCCTCATAAATTCTTTATCTCTTTGCAGAGCCAACCTCAAAGAATGAATTCAGCAATTCAGAGTTATTCCAGTGAAGCTGCGATGTATTTTTTTCCCAACAGATGCTGCTAGAAAGGCTGTGGTTAGGCAAGGTTACTGCTGGCTTCTCACCACTGCTGAGAAAGCTGACATTAAAATAGTACCAACAACCTTCTCCTCCCCCATGCTGGAACTCTCCTAAAAGACTGTGGCAAAGAAAAGGCTTGAACACTTTAGCGTTATCAGAAAAGACTGATTTAAAGCAGAGGTTGAACACATACCAGAATCATGCAAATGCTGTTGAAAAGGGATGAAAGGGGTTGATGACAATCATTTCTAGGTAAGAACTGTATATTTGTAGATAGCATAGACCTTAACATACAGCACGCATGAATACAAATTTGTTTAATAACTCAAATTCAACTTTCAAATTTACTGAGAGCTAAGCATATTTTTAAATTCCTTTGAGGCCAGGTAACATTACCGCACAGCTCCTAAGTGGCAGAGATAAAATCCAAGTTCTGACTCTGCCCTGCTTTTTCCACTACATCACAATGGCCTCTGTGGGAGTTAAGTCTATTCAAGGAGGGCAGCAGAGTAGGTAAACATTATACACACCTTGAATATCAGAGCCACAAGGTAACCACACCTGCTCCGGAGACAAGAGCCAGGCAATATGGTGGTGAGCAATGTGTGCCAATTATACTTAGAGGAAAAGAATATGAAACAAAAAATTTTAATCCTGTGCATTTTGTCATGCACAATAAAACACAGTAGGAGGAAAAAGAATTTGTTAAACTTATGATACACTTTCTCCTTCCCGCTTAATATCACTCTCTATAATTATTTCTGCAACTATATAATGCATTTCAGGATACAATTTATCTGGAGAAGTGAAATATGAAGCTATACTGGACAGCAGCAAACACAACAGAATGCTCTGGAGTCCTACTGAGACCAATTATCAGTGCAGCATATTTCCTTCTCAGTGTGTGGGAAGTCACACATGTTCATTTTCAGAAACAAAGAGAAGACTGTGTTTCTAGGTCTAGAGAGTACCAGTGCCTTTCTTAAGGATAAGGGAATGCATATATGAAAAAGGCTTCAAGTGAATTTTGCCGCCACTAAAAACAATTGAAAATAGAAACCTTTTTGCTAAGAGAGAGAGAAAATAAAGGCATTTATCATCTTTGTTAAACCCACACTCCAACTTTCTATCCAAAATTTATCCAGGTCACAGAATAAGCTGACTATAACTGAGGTGTTATAGCCAGAAATAAAAACCGTGCTGGTTGAAAGGAAATTGTAGTAAAGAAAGATGCTAAGCCAATAATTACACTGCCTTGTAATGTCAAAGTTCATAGAACTATCTGAGTACAACTTTCCTTTTATACAGAACATGAAACGAATATTGTTTCTGGAGATCGGAGAAAATGAAGGGCCCTTTGGGGTGTAAATGGCAACAAAACTTCTAATTAAAACTATGCCTTAATATTAAAACAACAGAATACCATTTTGCATATCAGACTGGCAAAGTTTTTAAAGAATGCAAATACCCAGTGTGGCAAGGGTGTGTGGAAATGGGCATTCTCATGTTGTTGGTGGAAATGTAAATTTTTTCAGCTTCTTAAAAGCAATTAAGAAGTTTTATTGAGATAACTTTCCCATTTATAATAACAAGCTTCAAACATATATCAAATAGAATAGTATAATAAACCTCATGGACCCATCACTCGGCTTTCATAATTACCAACTCATGGCCAACCTTATTTCAACTATTCATTCACCCACCCACTTTCCCCCCTCACTAGATTATTTTGAAACAAAACTCAGACGTCATTACAGATATCATCTGTAAATAGTTCAATAGATATCTCCTTTTTTAAAAAAAGACTTTTATATATTACATATCCCAAAATTAATCTTTCCTTAATATCATCAAGCGACCAGTTAGTGTGAGGATTTCCCCAGTCATCTCATAATTTTTTTAATAATTGGCTCGTTCAAATCAGGATCCAAACAAGGTCCCCATATGTCAATTGACTGATATGTTTCTGAAGTCTCTTGTAATCTGTAAATTCCCATTCCTATTCTTTTCCTTCGCAATTTACATGTGGAAGAAACTAGGCCATTTGTCCTACAGTTTTCCACAGTCTGGATTTTGCTGACTACATTCTTGTGTGTCTTTTAACTTGTTCCATTTTGTCTACCATGCTTCCTGTAAGCTCATAGTGGAATCCAGAGACTCGATGAGATTCAGGTTCATTCTTTTGGTAGGATTATTTCATATATGGTGAAATGCAATAGGAGGTACACACCACCACTAGGACTATAATTAATGGTTCTCTCTTTTTCATGATATTAACAATGTTCAGAGGGTAAATTGATCCATCCATTATAAGATGCCTCATCAGCTTTTTCTTGATGGATTCAAACTATTGTTGATGATTATTGCCTAGATCCACATTTCATTAGAAGATGAAAAGTGGTGATATTCTAAGCCAATCATCCCCTCTTTATTTATTAGTTGTAATGCTTCTATAAAGTAATTGTTTACCTAAGTACATTCAGGGATAAAGGCTGCATTCTTTCCCATCATTTACCAGTTTCCTGAATAGTGTGGTGGTCCCCTAGCATCTTCAAAAAGTGACTAACGAGTTCTTTCTTTTAATATCAATATGAGCTTGTGGATTTTAAATATATCTAATGTATTTCAATCTATTGTGATTATTTTCCTTTCTTTCCCGGTCAAATTGTCTCATTTTGGCCCCTTCAAGTTAGATCATCAGTTCTTTCCACAAGACCGCAGAACAAAAGTTTTTACTAGCTTCCTTACATTCTGATAAGATAAGATGTTTTAGGCACATCTTGTATATTTCCTGCCCAGAGTTGGAATCTGCCATTTCTCTACGTAGCCCTGATCCTTTTACTGGAAAAATGTATTTAGAGACCACATCAGCTCATTGCTGCTGGATGAATGACTGTATCTAAACCTTTCTAGTGGCCAAAACATGTTTTTTCAAGAGAAAACATATCATGAGTTCATACTGACATTCTAATTCAAATTTAGGATTCTGGGTTTTTATTAAAACTTGTTTGATTTTTATATTTGTATCTTTTCTCACTTTCACAAAAAAAAATCATGGTTCTTAAATAATTTTAAATGTTAATACCATTAGTTTCTATCATGTCTCTTTGAGGAATTTATTATAAGAAAATCATCTGATATGATATCTATGACAGTATTATTAGTAGTAGGAAAAATAGGAAATAACCTACATATAAAACAATAGAAAGAGAATATAGAAAACTGTACATCCCTATAATAGAATACTATATCGTCAATAAAAATGGTATTGTAGATTTTCAGGATGCTATTAAAACAAAAAAGAAAAATATCAAAATGAAAGCTTTCTCCTGTTCTTTTTGTTTCAATTGAGATAAAATTGACATAACATTATATTAGTTTCAGATATACAACATAATAATTTGATATTTGTAGAAAGCTACTTTAAAAGAAAAATAAATCAAATACTCTGGCTGAAAATACAAGGACTATTGAATAAATATGTAAAACCCCAAACAAAATATTAGCAAATCAAATCCAAATTCAGGTATACATGAAAAAGATCAATTAGAGTTTATTCTAGAATGCAAGTCTGGCTCGATTATTAAATATCAATTAATATAATTCACCAAATTAACAGAAAATAGGAGAAAAATCTCAACAGATTCAGAAAAAGCAGTAAATAAAAATCAATGTCCATGAATAATGATAAACATCAATTAATAATAAATGTACATTAAGAACTAAAAATAAAGATAATGTTCTTAATCTAATAAAGGGTATTCTTTTTGTAAAAATTCTGCACTAAACATTATCCTTAATAGTGAAAGTTTTTCCTCTGAGCAGGAAGGAAAAAAGAAAACCTACCAACACCACTTCTATTCAATAATTTATTAGAGATCCTAGCCAGCAGACAAAAAGAGAACAGGAAAAGAAAAAAAGAAATACAAAGATTCAAAAGGACTGGAAAGAAATAAATTGTCAATATTCACAGACAATATGACTATCAAAAAATCAAAAATATAAGTTAGAAAATGAAAAAGAAATTATACTATTTATAATACCATCAAAACACACCAAATATCCAGGAATAAATCTACTGAAAGATTTGTAAGACCTCTACCCAGAAGACAATTAACTTTTATTTTAAACTCAAGGATATTTCATGTTCACAGACTAGAAGACACAATATTATAAGGATATCAATTCTTCATACACTGATGCATAGCTATAATGAAATCCTAATGAAAATCCTGCAAGATTTTTATAGAAACATCCAGGTTGATTCTGAAATGTACATAGAATAGCAACGGGCTATCGGGCTATTCTCAAAGAAGTTCAAAGTGGAGGAAGGATCACAGTATTTCATAAAACTGAATACTATATAGCAATAAAAATAGAAGGGAAAAAACTCCACAGCTTCACCCAACAATACTAACTAATCTCCCAAACATAATAATAAACAAAAGAAGCCAGACAAAAAGGAAATAATATTAAGTATGCCATTTATTTAAGTTCAAAACCATGGGAAACTAATCTATGGTGTTAACAGGCAGGAGAGTACCTTTGAGGGGAAAGGAAGGAAAAGTGATCAGGAGGGAGCATGAGAATGGCTTTTAGGAGCTGGTAATGTCTATTGTTTAATCTGAGTTTTGGTTACCTATAACCAAATGTTCACTTCTTGATATATCATTGTACTATATGCTTACAAATTTTTTTGCATGTTTATATATGTATGTTATAATTTATTTAAAAAGTAAATTAAAAAATCATAAGGAAATATGGTAAACATAAAGGAAATTACACAAATAACATGGAAAAGAACAGATGTAAAAATGATTATAGAGAACATGTTAGATGTGGAATGCAAAGGAGAGTCAATATACTCATGTCTGATATTCCTAAAAAAGGGAACATATCAAGTGAAACTGAAAAAATTTTCAAAGTTTCAAGAGATAAAATTTTTCTAAAACAAAATCTTAACCTATACATCAAAAGGACACACCCTGTCCTAGGAAATTCTGATTCATATGCTGGTGAAGACATCTGACTTCAAAGAAAAGTTCAAGGATAAAGATAGAATCAAACATGCATTAAGACAGAAAAGAAATGAGGAAAATATTCAAATTTAGAGTCCAGATTTCTACAAATTAAATGCCAGTAAAGAATGGAATAAAATTCTAAATAACTCTGGTTACTGGACAGAGCATAAATATATTAGTTACAAAAATAATGCAACTAACACAAAACAGTGGAGAGGGAGGCGGGAGGAAGTGTCGGTGAGCTGACATCCACATCATCACAGCAGAAGCCAAGAACAGACAGAGACTGAAGCTCAAGTGCAGTTTAGGAAAACAAAATGAAGCCAAACTCTTCCAGTTTCACCTCAATTTCTTTTTCTTCAGCTAAACTCAAGTAAATTTAAGTTTAAAGTATTCAGATGAACAATAGCATTTGGGACACAGTGCCATTTCCCCTGTTTATTTATCTTTGTATGTCTGGAAAGGTGTCTGGAATAATAATAGCTACCAACTTTTCAGTTAATGAGGATGTGTCTGGGTAGAATTTGCTTATTTATTTGTTTATTTATTTGTTTGTTTGCTTTTAATGTACTTCTCCTTTTTGGTATTGCTTCAATCTTTTGTTTAAAAAAAGTCATCGCTCCAAAAATGAATAATGAATTAATCATCTATGAAAGACAGATAATTCATTTTATTTTTTCCTGCCAACTTGTACAAACTAATCGAATCTACTCATTCCTTCCTTGATGGAATCAGTAAATAGTCACAGAACTGGACATGGCTTGTTTCATCAAAAAAATATACCTAACTGTTACAAAATTATGAAAATAAAAATAACTGCTATAGACTGAATGTTTGTGTCTCCCCAAAATTTATATGTTGAAACGGAATCCTCAGTGTGATGGTATTGGGGTAGCCTCCGAGAGGTGAGTAGGTCATAAAGTGGAGCCCTTATGAAAGGGAATACTGCCCTTACAAAAGAGACCCCAGAGAGCTCTCTCACCCTTTCTGCCACGTGAGGACACAGTGATAAGATGGCCGTCTATGAACCAGGAAGTAGGCCCTCAACAGACACCGAATCTGCTGGTGCCCTGATCTTGGATATCCCAGCCTCCAGAACTGTGAGAAATAAATCTCTGTTGTTATGAGCCACCTAGTATATGGCATTCTGTTGTAACAGCCTAAACAGATTAAGACGAATTTTCATGCAAGTTCACAGACTCCACAAAATTGTAGATCACTGACAATCAGGGTTAAATTTAACCATAACTCATATCATAAAGACTTGTAAGAATTCTCTCTATATTTCATAAATAATGTTAACACAACTACTATTCGATTTTCAAATTTTAAAATATAAGTATCCAAATCACCTATAAAAAAGTTAAAAAGCAGAAAGTGCTCACTAATTGCGAATTTAGTGGATAACCACTCAGGACACTCAGTGATATAGCTAAATAGGTCACACTAGCCAACATGAAAATAAAACTATTTGGACTCATACTCCCTTTAAAGTAAGACTGACAATACCTAGGTCCTGTACCTTCTTTATCATTTTTACAACCTGGAGGAAAATAAGGAGAAGTCCCTCAAAGTCAAAAAGGACATATTAGAAATATGGATAAAAGAAAAGAAATGTTTAAAGGATAACCAAAAAGAATCTCAGTTTTTTCAGAAGCTAGAATGAAAAAGGTTACCATCAAATTTAATTTAATATATAAGACATGGAGAGAGCATGAACAGTACAGAGGGTTGGGCAACATTCCAGGAAATGATAAAATTCATAGTATCATCCACAAACAACAAAGAAGCAAAAAGGCAACTCTTTACCTGCTGAGCTGTAGCATCCTGTTGGACATAAGCTACCTGGCCTGGATCTGTAAACAGAGTCTAGACAAAAATAAAAATTAAAAAAACACAACAACAAACTTATCAATACATCTTTAGACACCTCGCCTACACAGGAAAAATTATCCCACTGCTAAGTACCAATTCAGGAGAGAGTTAACTCTCATATAGCTAGCAATAATCCTTCATTAATAAAGAAGATAAAGATAGTAATCTTACATTTAGCTAAAGTCTTTCATTAGATGACTCCAAAGAAATTGTATAAGCTAACCATCTCAGTTGGCTAACATACTTCATGATTTTCCTCTTAAGCAAAGCCTCTCTTGAGGATGAATGTCATAGCTAATTAAAAAGGCATGTCAAGAAAATGTAAGACATGCCATGAATGAGGGTGCATACACTCACACATAACATGTATCACAGGAGTAGGCTTGCAAGTAAATGAAAATAGATACAGATATATAGACATACAGAAGAGTATTATATATACAAGCATTACAACTCTATCAAATATAAAATGTACACTATTGGAAGTAGAAGAAAAATAAGTTACATTTAATGTTCCATAGATTCTTTTTGAAAAAAGCTATTAAAATCATAATTTTTTTAAAAAAAGTTCTCATTATAAACACATAATAATTTGAGTCATGAGGCAGCAAAGCTAACTAGAGAAGAAAAATCTTTGAAATTATTTTAGCTAGGGCACCACAGAAAATCTCCAATGCAGAAAAATATTCCCCTAAAGCTTTCAAAAAATTTTAATTTGCCCATGCCTTCAGCAAACTATGGGAATAAGAACTACGGTTAAGTTTTGATTGCAGAGAAATATAAAAGAGAATTTCAGCCAGTGTCAGATTCTTAGATTTGACCAAAAAAATTATAATTGAGTCATTTAATTGCATAGTTATAAACTAAAAGCAGGGCACAGAACATTCTTTAAATAAACTATGTGATTTTATTTGAATATAGTTAGGGGACTAAAACTAAGCAAAGGTATTCCAAAACTATCATCTATTTGGCAATTTCAACTTTATACCAATTTGAAAGGTATTGATTAGGTGGGCCCCATTTCTTCTTGGAATCTGAGCCTCTTGATTAAATATTGCATGAGTGACATTTTTATTACCAAGATACTACTATAAAAGTATGGAACTTTTTTTTAATATGTTTAAAAGTACTTTGTACAGTGTAAAGTGCTAACAAAGGAAACTAACATTTATATATTGGGGAATATTTGTGTCCTGCATTTGGAAACTAACAGCCCATGAGACTGGGAAAAAAATAAAAGTAGCTATAATTGTACGGCCTTACCTTTGCTCTGTTACAGTCTTACAAATAAGTAAGGTATTAATAGCACTTAATAAGCTAGTAGGACCCTTTGCTTACACATTTAACTTTAATAATCTATACATTTTCACTGATCCACCTTTGATTAAGCTATACAGAACTAAATGCTGTTTTTGGTTCTTGATATTTAGGAAAAGTAACAAGTTGATAATCTAGACCATGATAACTGGCAAGAACTGATATGAGGCTAGTGCTCTAACTCCTTATTGCATTTAATTTAAATAAATAAATCAGATCTTCCTCTGCCAAGTTGGTTATAAACTCCTTGAAAGCACAGATCTTATCTGAATATTTCCTGCATCACCAGCCCTTTGCAATGACTGGCAGAGAATAAACATAAGTAATTAGTGAATTAATTGATTAATAAACAAACTATATATAATAATCCTTCACATGCCTGAGCAGCTTCCACAGGATGGATGTATACCAGTGTATGCTCCGGACCATCCACTGAAGTGTAGGAGGCACCATCTGCTGTGTATACCACTTGCGGGGGCGGACGAACCTGGTCATCAGTGTAGACAATTTGAGCCACAGTTCCAGCGTCTGGAACAAAGTGTACCTGGGGCAAAAAAGCAGCCAGTATGTAGCAACTACTCTAATAGAACAAAACCAATCCCACAGAGAAATAGTTGTCCAGACATATTTGATAACATTACCAAATTACAAAATTCAAGTGATTCCGTAATGTAAAAAAATATGTCAAGTCTCAAAAGCCAATTGCTTTCAAGGCATCATAAAAATTCTACTTTGTAACCAATAACGCCTTTTAGCAGACACATTAAAATAAGGTCATTTTCTTTCCTACAAGTTCTTTCATACTCCAAGGCTATATTGGAGGCACTTCAGTAAATGTTTGCTGAATCAACGACTGCAACAAAATTCCTTGCCAGCTAAGTAAACATACAGAAAATGTTAATGAAGTACTTTTCAGGGGTTCTGGACAACTATTTCAGCAATCACCAGAGTAAATAATTTTCTATCTACCAAGAACTA
The DNA here is from genome assembly GCF_000151845.1 of Pteropus vampyrus. Classification (NCBI taxonomy): domain Eukaryota; kingdom Metazoa; phylum Chordata; class Mammalia; order Chiroptera; family Pteropodidae; genus Pteropus; species Pteropus vampyrus. The sequence goes on from NW_011889069.1 coordinate 133,345, forward strand.
AAACAGAAACTGAATTTCCTAAAATGCTTTAAGAGTACTCAGCTTTAGAGGTTTGAATTCTTGAAGGCTCAAGTTTGGCACACAGCCTAATGCCTGATATTGAAGGTAGAGAAGCAGATGGCCAAAGTACACATTTGGGAGAGAAATAATTTATGTGCTGATATTGAAATTAGGCACTCGAAGGTCAGAATTCTTATTCTTATACTGTCTTGGCTCTAGACCTAACTTTATTATTTCAGTTTTCTCCAGTGGAAAATAGTAGATCCCAAAAATGATTCAATCCCCAGAAAGAAACCTAGAGATCAAATGCAATCAAGTGCCACAGAAATAAAACAAATTTCCACTTCTATACTAAGTCCAGCTTCCACATGAATTTGATTTGTCCATGAGCACATAGTTTATATATTGGAAGAATAAGCCTTATAACATATTTGTGCAGTTTTAAGTGTTGCAAGATAATGTTGTGACTTTAAATATATTCATTAACATCAAAACCTTGGACTGGTTTCAGTGCTTAAAAAAGGCAAAAAAAAAAAACCCAACCCGTATTTCCTCAAAAGAAGAATTACCCAAGCTCTTCAACCTGGTCTTCACCACTTACTCTTCTGCTAACTACTCGCTGGGAGAAGGAATGGTGAGGAAGAGGGGGTGCCATGAGGGATACTGAGTTCTGCTATCTGATCACCCATAAATGGGGACTCTGGTCACACAGAGTGCCATAACCATATTTTCTTTTATTCTGTTCTTTAATGGACCACATTTTTGTTTATGAACAAAATATATGAAAATAACCTTCGAAATGGTCTCCAGGAGAACAAAACAGCATTCTCAATGATTCTGCAAGGAGCATCTCTGGAACTTTTTTTAAAGTATTCAAACTTTTAAATCATACCAGATTATCAATTTTATTTATTGTAATATTATATTGCTTAAATTAAATAAAATATTTATATTTAAATGTTTTGATGTCAACTTCATGATTTTGATAATAACATTGTAATTATACAATTTGATTAAAAAATTAAATAAAAATTACATATTAATTATAATGCTTAAATGTTAAATTTTATACTTTGGTCCCATATAAAACATGGCTCCATATGATTACCGACTCTTCTCAAAATTCAAATCCATACCAAAATGCAGAGGTTTGCCTTTGTTAAGAATAGTCAAAAGAACGTATAGCTGGCTATGATAGCAATTTGGAAGGCAGAGATCATCAATTCCAGAAGCATTTGAATACATAACTAATCTCCAGAGCTACTGACTTAATGGGACAACTTTCAATTAGAGGTTTACATTCCGAATTTGAAAAGAGAAAAGCCACTTACTTTATAGACACACCTTGTACTTCACTATTCTCAAAGAATCAAAACCCTATACTAGATAACATCAAAGAAACACCTTTCAGCACCAATAACAATATAAAACAGGGGAGGGAAATAGATCATGACAATGAGTTGAGGAACGGCAGAGAAGCCTCTGGGTGGTAGCTCAGCTCTTCTGAATCACACTAAACCATACTGACAAGGCATTCCAAGTACTGAAACACTGCCTGTTCCTTACCTACCAGCTCTGCATGTCAGCTTCCTCCCAACTACTTATTACTATATAGAAGCTGCTATTCACCTGTCAACAATCTGTACCCAACTAAAAAAGTGCTATCAATACCAAGCTGGAAAGACCACTCTTTCACCTGTGCAGCATTCTCTTCATGTTCTGCAGATGTAGGCCACACGTGTGAGCTTTCATCTTTGGAATCCATCCTTTCCCTACTGGACACCTCCACGTCCAAGGTGCCTACAGCAGCATGGGGTGGAGGACAGTCATCTGTCTACCACGTGAGTGTTCATGAAGGACAAAAAGACGTCCCTACAATGTGCCTGAAAAAAGAGACAAAAAGAACCAAGACTTTAAATAGATGAATACATTTGAATAAATTACAGTTTCAACCGCAAAGAGAGTGAGAGAGAAAAAAAAACTTTATAAAAGAAAATATACCTGGGCAAAAAGGTAAAAATGGAGAAATTATTTGTAATAATACAATGTATTGCATGCTTGCTGTGTTCTAGGCATACATGAGGTATATGTAACCCTCATCAAAAATGTAATTCTCTGAGTTCTAATGAGAATAACGTTCCCAGATGCTAAATGCAGGCAAGTGATGGGTTCACACCCAAGTCTTATTACTGCACAGCTCCAGCCCGCCCCTGTCTTGCACACTTGCTTAGATACTGATTTGCTATACCACCTACTCAACATCAACAGCAGAATAACAGTCACAAAACAAAGAAAAATTTTCAAGCAGAGGAAGCCAAATTTTCTGGGCCACAATTTCGTGCATATAAACAGAAACTTTGTTTCCCGTTTGGTCAGTACAATGATTAGTGAAAAAATCAAAAAGCCCTACCAAACATCAACAGGCACTTTATCTACATCTTGTGACCTTATTATTCTTTTCCAAAACAGGCATTTTAAGAACATCGATCTTCTCTTTTGATGATAAAACGCTGACATTTTAAGTCCCATGAGATTTGCTGTTTAATAGGGCAGTGGGACAGCCATGCCTGATACACCTCCTCCCGCCATTCCATTTAAAGTAGCATACATGGATAAGAAAGATAAAACTGCTCAGAACACTGTTAAACTAAAGGTAAGAAAGACCACTAGCCAAGATCCAGCTAGAATTCTTCTCATTATCAATGGTGAAGCATTGGACCAAAGTTTTGCCTTTTGGGATATTAATTTTAAGCTGGTTATCAAGAAACGAAAGACTCAAAAAGAACCTATGACCCTCCCTCTTCCTGCCTAAGAGATTCAGATGGAAAGGCCTATTCCAAAAAGGGCATCTTGGGATGCTCGCCTTAGCCCGATATAAATTAAGTATGGTAAATAGTAGGACGTCAGGCAGGGGCCTGTTAGCTAGATATCCCCTAGGTCCCCTCATTTCTGAGTTGCCCAGAAAGAATTTGCCTGTCAAGTGTGTTCTGCTCTTCCTCAACTACCTGTAAATCACCCATTCTCACTACTGAAATCAAAGACCCCTGCTCCACTTTTTCTCCTTTATCCAAAACGTCATATATACCCAATGTTGCCTCATTGTCTTTGGAATTTTCACTTATGTAAATTCCTCCTGTTCATGTATTAAAATTTTGATTTTCTCCTGTTAATCTGTCTTTGTTCATTTGATTATTAGCCCAACTAAAACAACTTAGAAGGTGGGAGGAAAAGTATTATTTCTTTCAGCCCCCACAATGGAAATAAGCTGAGAAGCACATTCTAAGATGACACATGCTCCAACCTCTGAACCAGACCAAGGCTCAAAGAAGAAAGAATCGATGCTGGAACACCCAATGCCGGGGCCTAAATCAGGAACGCAGAACTGCCACGTCCAAACCACGTGGGAGCCTCTTCTGAGCCATGGAGAAGCCTGTTCCTGCTTCACCTCAACACTGCCATCATCGCTGCCACCCCAAAGCCCTCCCACCACATATACACTCATCCTGCACACACCCTTCTCTCCATCAGAGGGCACTAGAAATGACCATGTCCACCAGTAGATGAACGTATAAGCAAAGGGGGGAGGGGGGCTGCCATGGGAGAACTTTCTGGAGAAATGGAAATGTTCCACATCCTGCATCTAAACTGGGTTGTGGTTACATGGGGAAGATACTGAATCAGTTAAGGTGTCTGTACAACTGTTAAGTCATTATTAGTTTCTGAACTCCAACACTAGTGCTCATCTCCCTGTAGCTGGTGTATGAGGGCACTGGGAATACTACAGGGAACGTGCTCCATGGGGAGGCAGCAGTTACTGTCAGAGGAGTGGTGGTTAAGAGGGTGGGCTCTGACCTGGATTTGGGTGGCAATTCTGAGACTTAACTAACCTTGACAGAACACAGAAGTTCCCTAAGTTCCTCTCCCTTTTCTGTAAAATGGGGATCATAAGGTTATTGAGAAAATGACATAAAATAATACATGTGAAATGCTTTACAATAAACACATTAGCATTTTTAAAAAGGTATTCAATCATATTGAATTTTTCTGTCTAATTGTCTGCCTCCCCATCTCAACTCTTAAGTTCTTTCAGGTCAAGGAATGTGTTTGTTCATGAGAATAACTCTAGATCTGGCTTGTGGCAGGTACTTGATAATTTGTAAAGAGTGGTTTAAAGATATCACCTTGTGCAGGGGGAAAAGAAAAGAGGACACCTAATCCCAGCTAGGGTGTTCAGGGATGACTTCTCAGAGCAGATGAAATCTGAAGGAAAAATGGGAGCATGTAAGCAGAAATGAGAAGGGGCAGACTGAATTATTTTTGTTCTAATTTTACCAAAGTAGGAAAGTAGATATTACATGACATAAAAACCTATTAACTACACAAGACAAGGATAAAGAAGGAAAAAGAAGAAATAACTACTTAGCAGATGTGGAACAAATTAACAGAACAGTTAATCAACACAGAGGAAAGTTTGTCAGTAAACTTAACAATAAAGATGTGAAATACTGCCCACAATGGTAGTTCCCAATAACTTTAGAATACTGTTAGCAAAAAAAGAAGCCCAAAATAGTGAAAACCCATTAATCCAAAATAAGAGATACAAAATACCCAGTTAGTAATTCCCGTTCTTTAAGACATAGTTATAAAACCTATTGAGCTTCTATAATTACTAAACTATTTAAAACACCAATGTGATATTCTGCAATTATTTACTGTTTAATAAATTGTTTGTAAATACTGAATTCTACGTATTACTCCAATACTAAATAAGGCACTTTAAATCCTCTAGCATCTGTGTCCTCATCTGCAAACGGAGAGTATAAAATGGTTTCTAAAGTCTATTCTAGCCTTAAGCTTAGATGGGAAACAGTAAAGTAGAAAACCCATAGAATCTGAATTGAACATCCTGGCTTCCAGATTGGCTCACTAGTTATATAACCTTGGCCAAATCACTTAAATTTTTAATATGTAAAACAGAGATAATAATTATCTCCTAGAGTTATTGTGAGGGTTACATGATATATGTAAAAATTTTAGGTACAAGATCTAGCACATAGTAGTGTTCAAATATATCAACTTTCATATTTTATAGATGAGCTTATTAAGAGCTTCAGAATTTTCAAAACATTTCATATATTTTTAAAAACCTAACAACTTATCAAATAATAAATGCCCTGTACATGAACTTCCTTTATAGTAAAGCTTGTCGTATTTTTTTCCTATTTCAACTGCCTAATTTATAGAGCTCTGTTGATAGTTATCTATAGGAGATAGGGAGGGGGAAAAGCAACCAGGAGCTATTCAGCGCTGTCCACCAGGCAGGTGCTACCAGGCTCTGTTAGCTAGGAACAGACTTCCTTCCGGAGAACCAAACTACACATTGTTAGAAAGTGGTCATCCATCTTCCCTCCTTTGATCCATTGTCCAAAATGTTACAGACTTCATTTTCAGGAAGAGAAGGACATGGTTGCGTTTCTATCCTCCCTAATGACCTTATTCAACAAATATTTATTATGTACTTACTATATGTCAAGTACTGTTCTAGGTCCTTAAGAAACATCGACATATCAAAAATGATATTTGCCTTCTTGACATTTCTGGTCTAGTTATTTTTTCTTGAATACCGTTGGATAGTTGAAAGTATGAGCTTTAGAATCCGCCAAATCTGGGGCTGTGCTCCTAAATCTATTGTGTGCTTAGTGGGTGCGATGTTAGTAAGCCACAAACTGATCCTCAGTCTCCTCATTTGAAAATCTAAATTAACGGCCCAGCATGGTGGTTGTAAGAATTAACGATCTGTATTTCATCAAGTCTATAATGTACTTTTTCTACATTTTAACATTTCTAAACTAGGGATCTATTTTATAAGAGTGGTATCCTGCAGTCACTATCATCCAGGTGGCAGTCAGGATGTGGCTGCTACTGCCTGCTCCTGTGCGACCTTGCTCACAGCCTTTCATTAGTTCTGTCCTTGCTTCACTGAGTCATGTGTGTTGTCAGCACTAGACACCCTGAGTCTAACTGCCACTTTGAGTCTCTTCAAAAAGATTACACTATAATTTGGCACTAAAACTGAAAGGCATAGGAACAGCAGCTGAGTATAAATTTGATTAGAGAAGTAAATATTCATCATGGGAAAAATGACCTTAATAACCAGACCTATGGGGACCTGAGTATAAAAGACAATGACATGTATGAAGCTGGATTATGAGCCGTTATTACCGAGATATGTGGAAAGACTGGCCTGCCTCAGGCTGAGTAAGAAAACACCAGGGTCATAACTCCCAGGATCAAACTCCCAGAATGGTACTAGCTGCTTGGAGGAGAGTCCTGATGACAGCAGTGTGCCCTCTTTTAAGGAACAATGAGTCACCAATACTCTTGATGGCACAGAGACACATCGATGACTCTGAGTCAAAAGTGATTCTGAAGAGTCACTCTGAAAGTGACAAAACTTTAGGAATACTTTAATCAATTTATTTCACTTATATTTTCCCTTCCATGTACGTACAAGAGTGCTGTGATTTAAAAAAAAAAAAAAATCTGTCTAAATAATAAATCTAAAAGAGCTCTTTCAATAAGTATGTTATAAAAATTCTAAGTGGCAAAAAGCACTTGTATCAGTTTAATTGGCAATGATTTTTTTTTCTGTAATGATACATAAACAATCATGTATCTTACCATCAACATCAATTCAATGAAACATGGTAGGCAACATTTGGGATCACATAGCATAATGACAAACGTTCCAGAAACGGCAGCAATTTTTTCATTCTTTGTGAATACAAAGCATAAAAAGGTGAGCAAAAACTCCAATGGAACTCTCAATCTAATAGGACAGATGGACAGTGCACTTCCCAGCTCACCCCAGGGTGACACCTGCATAATGAGATTGACAGTGGAAGATTAAGCGAGAGGAAGAGGGAAAGATCAACAACTTTTCCAGCCACTAATAAGGCTGGTCCCCAAACTAGACAATGGTGTTTCCTAGTGGCCCAGCCTCCACACTGCCTGCCCTCCTCCAGTAGGAACCATTCCCATCTTGCTGCTCACTCCAGAGCTAGACTCCCTCATCATCAACCAGCCTGGTTCCCATCAGTTCTTCTGTCCTGAATGAAGCCACTACTCCAGAATCACTCAGAACTTACAGAGTCAAGAAGCTCCTGTGTCACCCATACAGAGAGGTGGAAACAAAACCCAAATCTGCCTTCAAAAGATATGTACCTAGGATCACAGGTCAAACTATAAATACAATTCCACTTTAAGATGTTGTTATATATAGCGATTAAATTCCATAGGATTACTGGTACATTATCAAACCTCAGAAACATGACAAATTCAATAGAGATTTCAGTACTTGTATGGTACTTTATATACCAGATACATCTGGTATCTTATATACCATATACATCATTATTTAAATAGAAAGAAGTATACCACATTCCAGACTTTTCTGGCTCATGATAAACTAACTAGTATGAATTGCTGGCTACCTCCCTGAAGCCCAACACTAGACTTGCCATAGAAAGAAGTTAGCGAGAGACTGATGGACCTGCAAAATGAACCAAAAAATTATGAGAAAGAAACAGGAGAAGGTTGAGTCACAATCTGGGGAAGGAGCTGTGATGGGCTCTGGAGGCCAAACAGAAGGGGACTAGTCATCACAGAAGCGGGGAGATGGAGGGGGAATGTTTCTATTGTTCGTGCCCTGATATTTCCCTGAGTTCCCACTGCCCATGCCTGTACCTATCACTGCAATGCAGAAAGATAGCCAGCCCAGTGCTGCCAGCAGAGGGGAACCCTCAGGGCAGCACAAGAAGGCTAGGTGAACAGCACATACCAAGGGCTAGGAGATTGGTAAGCTGCCTCCTCTTGGGACGAGGACAGAAATATGTACCTACAGGAGGTTGTTCTGCTGCACATGAGGTGTGGCTGGGCCCAGATGCTTTCTGCCTGATGTACAAGCAATTGCTCATTTTGTTTGTTTGTTTAGTCCTTCACCTTTCTTTGAATGAATATGTACAGCTGTATGGTAACTTTTGCTGACCCAAGTATAAAAAGAGCATCTTTCAGGAATATTTACATAGAAATTAGTCTCTATTTAGAGGAGTACTGCTTGAGCTTGTTTTAAATAACTTAGCATAAATACTACTGCCACTGGAATAGGAACTTGGATTTGCCATACTTATATTAAAGCAGGCTCTGGAGTCAGACAGCCTGGCTTAAAATCTTGGATCTGCCACTTATAACTTTTGACAATTTGTTTTCTCTCTCTCAGCTTCAGTTTCTTCATACATAAGGATAAAGATTCAAAGTATATCAGGTATTTAATAATAAATAACAAATGTAACTAACGTACATAACACAAAACACTTTCAAGTCCCAAAACAGAAAGGAAACTCTTCAGAAGCTATATTTAAGGTTGCATTCCACTAGACAAATGAAAAAAATCATTTCACTCTATGTGTAGAGAAAAAACATATTCATTAAAGCACTGAGTTATAAAAAGGAAAAAGAAAGATTCTGGGGAACCCAACTGTATGACATAGAATAATGGAATTTAAGTACTAAAAGCGAAATTCCAGATCCATGGTTCTCAAGTATGTTCAGAAGACAGGACTCCTGAAGTCACAGTGTTCTTTTCTGAACATCATGTAATATTAATATATTTTTTAAATTAAAATTATTTGGGTAACACTGGTTAATAACATAATAAGTTTCAGATGCACAGTTTTATAATACATCATCTGTATATTCCTTTGTGTGCTCACCACCCGAAATCTAGTTTCCTTCCATCATTATATATTCGACCCTTTTACCCTCTTCATCCTCCCCCGACCCTATTAATACATCTTTTACATCACAAAATAATAATTGCTAGTGTTTGTATAGCACTTACTATGTGCCAGACATGTTCTGAGTACTTTACATGTATGGATTGATTTAATCCTCACAATAACCTATGAAGTAGATACATTATTATCTCCATAGGGACTGAGAAAGAGGAAGGTTAAGTGACTTGTCCAGGGTAACAGAGCTAGTAAGAAGCAGAGCTGCAATACAAGCCTGGGCAATCTGGCTGCAGAGCCCATGCTGTTAGCTATTATTTGACACTGCTTCTCACCCCATCAATGGTGTTATGATTCCAGCATAAATGGATCCATTATATGAGCTATATAAAAATCATATCCAACCTCACTTTATAATTTTTCTTAAAACTATCAAATTAAGCAAAGCTAGATAGTCTCAAGTTTTCCAATAACATTTTTTGCTACCTGTTCATTTGGCAAAGATGACTGGCAGAAAAAGCAATGAAGAGTTAATAAAATCTCATAAGATAAAACCTTAAAATTAAGAAAATTCTTTTATTTGTACTTAAATGAAAGAACACTTTGGTCTAGCTCTAAAATACTAGTGTTTTGGGAGAGGACAGTTTGAGAACCACTCATCCAGGGCAATGTCTATTTTATAGATGACAAACTTAAGAATCAGAGAGACTAAATGAATCAGTTTGAGTCACACAGCAAATGGCAAACAGCACAAAAAGCAGAGCCTGAGACTTCCAGAGCTCTCACCCCTATTCCACATTGCTGTCATTGGATCAATCGTAGAAAGGGTTTAGATGAGTCTTTAATAAGAGATTCCTTACCTTGCCTGAAACTGTTTATCTTAGTTTGTTTTTCTTTCTTTAAGTTTTCGTCCTTGACTTCCCAGTTACAGAAAGTCTTGAAATCTGTAGCCCAAATCAAGGAAAATAGTGCTACCAGCCATCGCAATAGTCTAACAAAGTAAAGGCAGGCAGGTAGAAGAAAAATGTTTTTTGAAAATGGGTAACCCTTACCTAAGAGCTAATGAGACTTTATGTATAGGATGAGCTAAATATAAAACTTGTGTAAGGTCTTTGAAGGGTGGTCACTCAGAAAGAGACAAAGATCCTTTTTTTAATTTTAAATAAAAATGCCCTCACTGTTAAGAAAATGTTTGTTTTTTTTTTTTTCTCTACTTGTTTAGGACCTTTCTTTATTTTTGTGTAAGATGAAAGTTCTAGATATGAATTAGCTCATTACAAAATACCCACTTTAAGATTTTTAGAGTTAAATTTTATGAGATAATAAAACCTCAGAATAAAAACTATAGGTCAAATAAAAGTTTGTGCAGAGAAATGAAGGAGAAAATCAGTGTTATATGAAAACTCAAATCAGGCAACCTACAGAGGTAAAAGTGACAAAGATCAAAGATGGCCGTAAGTGTATGAACAATTCTATGCAAATATTCCAGATCTGTGAACCAAAAAATGATGACTTAAGTTAAGCTACTTGGTAATGAATGAAGATATGTATCACTGATAGGAGGAAACCAATGAGGTAAGAAGCACTAAGTTAGAACTTCCCAGTAAGGATGGGCAACTTACGATATGATTTAAATTCCAAATGCTGATTTTCAAATTGAGTGATGATACTTGGACTCTATGTGTCCTTTGAAGTGATGTTACACACTATATTTTGATTCTCAGAATAATGCAAAATGTTTATTTGCTAATAATTTAATTGAAATAAAATAAATTTAGCTGAAATAAAAGTTTAAGAAACCATCTGTTACAATGTCAGTGATTAATATAGCTAGAAAACAAAAATGTATTAAGGTAAATCATTACCTTTTAAGTTAATAAAAATACTTTTCAGCTCTATAATTAAAATTAAATGATTTTTAAATGGTGGTATTTGAGAAAAATACAGGTTAAAATAGTATAAGGTAAAAGGTAGATAAAGGCTCTTGTGAAGATATGAGATTTCTGGATATAGTATTTCTAAACATTTAAGAGCATGGTGGGACAAGCAATTTTTTATGTTTAATTTGGCCTTGAACTACAACACCCCTTTGCCTTTAAGCTGGACACCTACACCCCTGCATTCGGTGCAGAGTAAAAATGGGTCAGGCCCCTTATGCTAGAGCCAAACTCCTGGATTCCAAACCTGGCTCCACCCATCACCAGCAGTTGACTTTGTACAAATTACCTGATCTGTGACTCAATGTCATCATCTATAATATGGAGACAAGAATAGGGTCTACTTCATAGAGTTGTAAAGAGGATAAAATGAGTTAACATTTGTAAAGTGCTTAGAACAGTCTAGATGATGGTAAGCATTTTACATGTTAAATGAAAGAAATAATGATTAGAGTCAATTCTGATCACAAATTAAAAATGGTAGAGCAAGAAAAAACTAAGTAGCAGAAATAGAGATGGAAATATGAAAGGGAAGAGAAGAAATAGAGGAAAGCAATGATGAAACAGAAGATGCTAGGGGTGGGTGAGGTGGAGGTCTAGGAAAGCAAGAACTAAACAAGCACAATAGGAAGAGGCGTGAGAGGGGAAAGGGAGAGAATAAGAGAAAAATTAGAGAGAAAAAATGAATCAGATTGTATTGAACTAACTGGGTAATAATCTAAAAGATTATTCCTATGAGAAAGATTTCCTGAGTAACATAAACTCAACAGCTACAGTCTGTTTGGGGGAAAAGACACACATTACACCCCCACCATTCGCTGACTAGGTAAGTACAGTGACCTTCTGAGAATCAATGGGACCCTAATAAAGTGCCCAGAACACAGCTCTTAAAAATGCCTTAAGTACCATCAACAGATATATGATAAACACAATGTGGTATGTGTGTGTGTGTATGTATATAGGTTTATGTGTGTATGTATAAGGTTTAATAATATTTCATTGTGTGTATATGTATGTGTGTGTGTATGTGTATATATATACATATATATGTATGTGTGTGTATATATATATATATGTATATATATATATACACACACATACACACACACACACATACATATATACACAATGAAATATTATTAAACCTTAAAAGGAAGGTAATTCTGATACACAATACAACACGGCTGAATTTTGAAAATATTATACTAAATGAAATAAGCCAGATACAAAAAGATAAATATTGTATGAATACATTTATATCAGGTACCTAGAGTAGTCAAATTCATAGTGATAAAAAGTAGAATTGAGGTTACCAGGGGCTGGGGGGAGTTACTGTTTAATGAGCACAAACTATCTGTTTAAGATGATGAAAAAGTTCTGAAATGAACAATAATGATGGCTATACAACACTGTGAGTGCACCTAATGCCACTGAATTATACACTTAAAAATGGTTAAATGATAAATTTATGCATATTTTACAATAAAATTTTTTTAAATTAAAACATGCTATAGATGATGCCAGTAGTAATCACCAAGCCACTCTGCCATGATGGAGATGGGACCTCACTGGTCCCTTACCATCACATGAATAAATCCCATGCCACACAGGAGCCCCTATTCCTTGCATTCATGATGAACCCTGAGCTCTGCTGGTCCTTACTCTGTCCAGCCAAACTGAACCTGCATTCTTCCTGTCATCACTGCCATCACTCCCAGCTCAGAATTCCTAAGAGCCAGTTAGCGGTTCTTTTCTTATAGCAGGGTAGCTACCATATAAAGCAGGGGGCCCCAAACCCCAGGCTGCGGACCGGTACCAGTCTCTGGCCTGTTAGGAACCAGGTTGCACAGCAGGAGGTGAGCAGCCAGCAAGTTTGGGAAGCTTCATCTGTATTTGCAGCTGCTCCCCAGCACTAGCATCACCGCTTCAGCTCTACCTCAGATCATCAGGCATTAGATTCTTGTGGGATTACTGGTCCTCAGCACCAAAAAGGTTGGAGACTGCCAATATAAAGCATCCACCAAAGTGACTGGCACATAGGAGATGAACAGTAAATAGCAGTGACTATATAGCAGTTAATAACTACTATTGCCAATGTCCTGTCAGACCGCAGCTTAGCTGCAAATGCCTCACCCACATAACTTACCTCTAAAATTGGGGTGGGAGGGGTGGGCAGTGGGACAGGAGAATACAAAAGAAGGTCCTTGTCCAGTTTACTCTCCTGTTAAAGACTGAATCAACACAGGCTCCCCTGTGGACCTATTTAACTGCTCCTTTTCCCTCATCTCCCGGGCCTCACTCACAAACTCTAGGCTCTGGTCCTGGATTTATTTCCCAGATCTCTGACTCCTGATCTGATTCCTCCTGGGTTTCACTCCACACTTTTTAACACAAGGTTTGGGAAACTCCTTTGGCTGCAGAACCTACCATCAACTGCGGTCCTCTGGTTCTGGCACTGTGCCCCTTGGGCCAAGAAAAGACAATGTGTTCTGGGCCAGTCATGGGGGCAGGATATGTGGCTAGCTCAGGTATCTACCATGTGCTAGACACTAGTCTAAACAATGAACACTTACCAATTCATTAAATTAATTTAATGTCCACAATGACCCAATGAAACTGTTTGAAACTCATGTCCTCATCATTCAAGAAACTTAATAGTATAGAATAACAAACAAGTGCTCTGCTCTGAACATCTGATAAACACCGCATGACTGAACTATTATATTAAATTTGAGAGTTACAAAATTATACTGAGAATGAAAATGAAGGGCTTCTATTATGTTCACTCACTTGGAATGGCAAGCAGAGATCTTACATTTAACTGATTTCTGGAACAAATAGTTTTATAACTCAAAAAAAAAGAAAAAATATTGGACTTAGTTCTAAGTGGTAAATAGGAACTGGCAATGGAAATAGCAATGGACAAGTAACAAATCTACAAATTTCAGCACAAATTCCCCATTCTTGCTGAGAAAGGGAAGCTCAAATGATCCATCACATAAATTTCTCAATTTTAAACATTCACAACAAATTATTAACATTGAGTAAAAGTGGAAATGAATGGTTGAAAGTAACAATACTTTAACCTAGCCTAGCAAGGTTTTCCAAGGGCTCTCACAGACATTGTTTATTTGCTCTTCGCCTCAACCCTGTAAGAGGGCTGATGCAATATCTATCATTCTACATTTTACGAAAGAGGAAATGATTTTAGAAAGAGGTGATGTCACTTCCCTACAGTCATGGATCCGGTCAGCCTGAGGTTTCTCTGTTTCATCTTACTGTACCATGACCCCAGCTGAAGAGCTACTAGAAACTCGCAAGTGAGGGTTGTGAAATAGGACTAAAATATTTTTTAACCTCACTAGGAAATAAAATAAACACAATTTTAGTTAGGGAAAATATGCTGAAGGACCTAAAGATTTCTGGGAAAATAAATAAGCAAGGAAACAAGCTTTCAAAAACACTTTCAAAAATTTTTTTAAATAATAACAATAAGTCTTTCACTAGTTTCCAAATAAAAAAAAAGTGTTTTTAATTAGGCCATTATGGATTTGGAATATTTCCACATAAACAGAAAGGTCTAACAATAAAGATTAAGGATGAAAAAATGATAATAACGGGGTTCTCCAAGTATTTCCTGATGCCATTCATGTTCAAAATTTGTTATATAAGCATTAAAAGTGAAATGTCCCAAGATCACAGAAAAACTCCAGGTAAAATTTCATGCCTGTGTAAAAAGAACTCCAGAAACACCTCCCAGAAAATAGATAAGTGAACAGATGATGGCAGAGTAAGCAGCACTTTTAATATCATCAGACTGAGCTATCTGTTACAATCTAAGAACTATTGTAAGATGTATCCTAAAGAAATTTTCCTAATTTGTTTCTGGCCATCATCAAGGATGATACTGTGTAACCAGAAGAGAACTGAACTAAGGTTTAAAAAAAAAAAAAAAAACCAGATTAGAAAACATAGGATGACATAAGCATGCAAGGAATAATGAGTATCAAGCAGGACTGAAATGGTAACCTTGGCCTTCCTTTCCTCTCCATTTGTGTGTGTTCCTTTGCCCTTCAACTTCTATGCTGAAATCTTAACACCAGGCAATGATTCCTCCTACTTTTCTTGTGCACAAAAAGGGCTTCAGAGATTATGAACTAAAGGTTTTCTTCTGTGAAAGAAGGTTCTTTTTTCTAGTAAGGATTGTGGCACTCCTTTCTTGTGCCTTAAAAGAGGCATGCAAGCAAATCTTTCTTCATGTCAACCCAAGAAATGTGGGCTTTTTTCCCCTCGTTCAGATAAGAACTTTTCATGTACCAAAAAAAAAAAAACACAGATTGATCCTCCCATCCCATTTGATAGTTTGTTAGCAATGCATTAGAACCCCATCAAGTCACTGAAAAGAACTCTCCCCATTCACACAAAGAAAAGAAAAACCTAGGCTAAGAGTCTTGGGGGTCTTAGCCTGACAATGCTACATTAAAATCCTTGAGAGTTCAAAAGGAACCAGCACTCAGTGTGAGTTCTAAAGAATGATAAACCTTGATGTCCGCCTTTTCCTTTTAACAAAGAATAGCTGGTTGGCTGGTAAAATGTAAAGGCAATTTCCAAGAGAAATCTATCAGAAGTCCTCTATTCTACTCTCACAAGATTTTAGGTGCAAACCTCAAAGCCGCAGAGTTTATCACAGGCCTGCAGAAAAGCGTACAAATCATCAATATCCAACTTGAAGAATGTTCACAAAGTAAATGCATGTGGATCAAGGAACAGATCACCACCAGCACCTAAAAGCCTCACAGTGCCCTCTCTCAAAAGGTACCCACCATCTTCCCCCACAAACCAGCCTTTCCTCTGGCAGACTGCAGACGGGCAGGCACTCAACCCACCCAGCTGACTCCAGGCTGGTTCGCAGTCTCTGTAAGAATAGAAGGAAGACTAGGTCTGCTTCTGAGTTTGATCTTTCAGGGGTTACAACAGAGATTTTGAGGTACTTCCTAAGGAACCTCTTCCTTGGTGGACCCTTAATTCCAGTTTTGGTCTTCCCAACAAAAATACTGTGTCGTTATTGAAACGTATTTCGCCTAACTTTGAAATTAAATGTATTATATTAAGTATTCCTCTATATACGTTACAGTAGAGGAAACGTCCAAGTCCTACTAAAGACCAGCCTTGGCACTCAGCTGCTCTGGAGCTGGTCCTTCTGGTATCCTCAAGGGCTTCACCCCTGGGTCTGGCAGCATCACTTTCTCCCTCCCTAGTGGAACATTCGCATCAGCAAATCTGCATAGTATCACCTGTCTCTGCTTTAATTTTACTTATTTAAATAAAAAGTACTTTTCTAAACATGTTATATTTCAATAAAATGTTTACATTAAACAAAACTTTCCCTTGAACTCACTTTCATGCTCACTTACCACACTGTCTGCTAATTCTCACACACAATAAAAACTATGAAGACTCAGTTGTCTACAGTCCACTTCTACTTCCTCATCTCACATTGCTTCCTTGGCTCACCCCAATATGGGCTTTGATCCCCAGCACTCCCCCTGAAACTGCACTTTTTTAAATGTCTACTGTCAAACTCCAGGCGCACTCCCTGGTTCTCACCTTATTTGACCTCTCCACAACATCTAGACCCTCCTTCAAACTCTTCTCTTCCTCTCCTAACACCTGGAAGGAAACTTCCCCCGGTCTCCTCCCACCTCTGGCAGCTCCTTCACACCTCCTTTAGTGGCCTGTCCTCCAAAGCAGCGGTCCCAGCTTTTTGGCCTCACCTCTTTGGCCTGGGGGTTAAGGATCCCTGCTCTAAAGGCTGCACTTCCAGGCCCTCTCCTTGCTCTTTCTCTTCCCTAGCTTCCTCTTCTCTGGAGCACATTCCAACCTTTATGGCTTTTGCAGTAGCTGCCTGAATGCTTTTTGTATTCTTCTCCTTTTCAGATCTCAGAATCACTGTACCTGCTCAGTAGGCCTTTCCTGTTCATCCTTCCTTCCTCATTACTCTCCTTTAATACTGTGCAAAGAATTTATCATCAGTTAAGTGATGTATATATTTGTGCATTGTCTTTCCACCCCTGGAATGACTGCATGAGAGTGCCCTCACTCTCAGCACCTAGAACCATGCCTGACACCCAGGGTTGTCAACCCTGTTTCTTAAATGAATGTATGGCATAGCCCTTTCCTGCCTTAGGAGGGAACTTGATACTTAACAAAAACCTTAGGATGAATTCTCAAAAATAAAAAATGTGTTACCATTAAGAATGATGGATGGTACACAACTGTTTCCACAGTTACATTAGGTATATATATAGGTATATATATATATGACGTCAATGTTTGTAACTGAACTTTAATGAGATGGAAAGAAAAAATACAGGGGGAAAAAAACATGACATTATCTAGTACTATAAATTAGCAAATAAGAATATTCTGAAGGAACTTGAATTCATGCCAACTATACAACTGCAAAGAGACATAGAATTCAGCTGCTCCCAAGTTACACAAAATCAAAATCAGTACTTATAAATGCAAAGACTATACTGTAAGCCAAGTATAGTATTAGAAGAAATTCTCTGAGAAGTCCAATTACTATAACTCGAGGTGCATATCTTGATGTATGACTATATCGTTTCTAAAGTTTTCATATCCATGACCTTGTGTCATGCCATGACAACAATGTATCTGTATATATCTATATCTGTATCTATATCTATATATAAATGATGTTTATTGCCAGATTTTTTTTCCTAGGTTTGCATTGATTAAAATGTCCACTTTTTTTTAAACAGCTTTGTGGAGATATAATTCACACACTCATTTATAAACTGTAAAATTCAGTGGCTTTAGCATATTCACTGAGTTATGAAACTGTCACCACAATCAATTTTAGAATATTTTTATAACTCCAAAAGAAACTCCACATCTCTTTAACTAGCACCCCTTAATTCCTCATTTCATCCCAGTCCCTCAGCAACCACTTATCAACTTTCTATCTCTTGATTTGCCTTTTCTGAAAATTTTATATAAATGAAATCATTCAATATGTGGTTGTTTGTGACTAGCTTCTTTCATTAGTGAACAATTTTTCAAGGTTCATTCTTGTAGAATGTATCAATATTTTATTTCTCTTTTTTTTTTTTTTTTTTTGCTGAATAATATTCCATTATATGGATATACCAAAGCTGATGGACTTTTGGGTTCTTTCTACTTTATAGCTGTTACGAATAATGCTGCTATGAACATTCACATACAAGTTTTTATGTGGACATATGTTTTCATTTCCCTTGGGTTTATTATACCTTTGTGACAAATTACTGGGTCATTTGATAACTATGTTTGGCCTTTAGAGGAATTGCCAGACTGTTTTCCATCATATCTGCACCATTTTACATTCTCACCAGCAGTGTATGGGTGTTTCAGTTTTTCTGCATCTTTATCACCAATACTTGCTATTATCTGTTGCTATATCAGAATTGTGAATGAAACTGAGATTGAAATATAGTAGCAAATATTCTCTGTCTCTTACTCTGTCTCTCTCTCTTTGACTGTCTGCTTCCTCTCTCTCTCTCTCTCTCTCTCTCTTTCTCTCTCTCATTGTTGTCACTATGACATTGTGTCATATGTCATAGAGAGAGAGAGAGAAAGAGAGAGAGATACAGTAAATATAAAGGCATTTCTGATGAAAACAGCTTGAGAAAGTTCCAAAAGCAAGAGAAATTTAGGACATGCTCAGGGACTAGTAACCACGAGAGAGAATAGCCTCAAACGATAGTTAGGATGGGCCTATAAAAGACTTGAAGTTGAAGAATTACAATTCCCAAAATTCATGAACTGGTTGTATCAGAATCACCTAGGGACCTAGGAGAAAAGACAAATTGCAGTCTCATCTCTGAAAATTTTGTTTCCATCAATTGCAGAGGTAGAGAAAAGAGCAGGAATCTTGGTTCATAAACCTCCCCATGCAATTCTGATAACAGCCAGATCCAGCTAACTCTCACACAACAAGGAAAGAAAAATATTTTATCATGGCAATAATATTTTTTGGAAAAATCATTCTAGAAGTAATATGAAGGATTATAACAAAGCCAAGAAATACCTTTAGTATGCACTGGGCAAAGATTAAAGTTCTGAATTCTTACTCTAACTTAGCAATATTAATATTCATATACAAACATTCTGTGCTCAAAGTCTTCACTTTTATTACTAAACAAAAATTTTGCATGAATCCTCACACCTATCTTCAAAAAAAAAACTTAACAGCTTCTATAATATGTTTGTGGTATTTATGTCTTAGAATTCTGGAAAGACTAGGGTAATTGTTCACTGAGGTGGTCTCTCTTGTCAACCAGATTATTCTCATGGGCATTTGATTTTCCAGCTTCCCTTTGCCACATGATAACAAGCAAATCTATTCCATAGACTTATCAGGAATATTTGAAATAAGCTTTATATATAAATATGGATTCGTGAGGAACATTTGAAGACTGACAGATTGATACACTCATTAAATAATATTGAGCATCCATGTTTTTCAACTATGGATAATGGATTTACATAGCTACAAACACAATCCCTCCAGCTACCTTTTCAATGGCATTTATTCACAAAACAAATGGCAGGGGTACAAGTATAATCTGTGGCCCTGGCACAACTGTACACAGAAAGCTATCTGGCTCACATTTCAAGCTCTTTTGTTGAATTTGCAATTGCAGTAACTAAATAGGAGACTTGCAGGTGGGTCTGCTGGGGCCCCGAAAGCCTTTCTTACAGACGGTTCTGGGCGGTAACTATGACTCAGTGATCACAAACTGAACTTGTTAGCATAAAATACTGGATGACATAGAGGCATAATCTTAAGTATAAGCTGTTTCCTCAAACTGAAGGGCTTTAACTGTTTTAACTGGAAAAAAGTACATTAAAATTGCTTATTCTAGAGAACAATGTTCATAATTTAACCCTATGTACACAGTGTAACTACATATTCACTCTACCTCAAACTCCTGAAACATACAGCCTTTTGTTCAAATAGACTGAATCATGGCATTAACCCAGGACTAAAAAGTCAATCGATACTGGTTTGAAGTAATTCCCTTTATATACAATTCACTCCCCCTGCAAACAAGTTAATGTGGGCCTCACCTTCTGTTCATTTTCAAATGCTCATTCCTCAACCTCAGGCCCTTGTTTGCAAGGTTAAATGAAACAGAGAATGGTTAAAAAACAAACATTTGATGAACAACATGGTGAGCCCAGAGAGGCAGTTATTACTGCCTTCATTAAAAACTCTATCTTACTGTCATATAATTAAGATTTATAATCTAAATTCAACCTCCTCCATCTTAATAAAACTACTATAGCCAGCCAGCATCCACTAGTCTAGTATTCAGAGTTGTCTTCTACTGGCCAGAACGTTTCTTAAAGTGTTTTCTCAGTACAGAGTAGTGGGAAAATACTGGATGTGAAGGCAAATAAGTTCTTTATCTTGACAACTGGAATAATATCACCTGTCTTACCTAATTCCCAGGCTCACTGTTAAGACAGAGGGAGATGCTTGTTACAGTATAGTACAATGGTATAGAGTGTATTACAAATGTAACTATTTAAATTATAATCACCATGGCCTAAGTATTAGATCATGAAGGAATCTTATTCAGTTAAAAGACACTTTTAATACATTTCCCTTTATTTAAAAATTGATTTGAGAATAAGTATCTCTTAACTATAGGAAAGTGTTCTTTCCCTTGAAAATGTGATTAGCATTTTCTTCCATAAAGAGAGACAAAATAGTGGCATCAAGTTCCTGTTTAGAAATCTCAGCCATATCTATCCTTTGAAAACACCTGCTGGACCATTTCACTCAGATGTAGACTACATGTTGGATTCATTTGCAAATCCAGTGAAGGAGTTCAATGAGTCCACAAAATCAGAATCCCCTAACAGATGCAGTTTTGTTTTAAAAACCAGCATAATCAATAGTTCATTTGATTGAAAATGCATACTGTGGAAATTCAATGTTATTTAAGAAACAACTAGGGGGAGGTAGAAGTAGCGAGGAGAAAGAAAAAGAAAAAAAATTAAATCATTTCTTCAATTAAAACAGGAAAGGAAAGGAAGGGAAGGGAAGGGAAGAGAAGGGAAGGAAAGGAAGAAAAAAGAAACAACTAATGGAATAGTAATAATTACAGCTGTTGCCATTTACTGAGCACCTATCACATGCCAGGCATTGTGAGATTTCCTGAGTATTTAAACACTCAGTATATCTTTAAATATTTAAATACTAAGATGTCTTGAATATTTAAATACTCGATCTCACTTAATCCTCACAATAACCAAAAATCGTTACTTGTCCAAGGTCATAGTGCAAAGTGGGATTTGAACCCAAATTCCTTTTATTACAGAGCTTAAACATCTTTTCCCTTCTCTGCTGCACAGCTTTCCTCCTAGACAGAGCTGCCAGGACCCAAGCAGGACTTGGACCTGCTGTTATCCCCTAGGTCTCCCAACAGATGATGTAATCACTAAGCTAGGCTTGATCTCAAAGGAACCAAGGGTGGTTATAATTTACCAAACCCACAAACAGATTTAATTGAGCAAATTAGTCAATATCCAGAGAGTTGAGGTAACTACAAAGCTAAAATGAAGAGTACCTATTATAAAAATTCAAATAATTTTTAAAAACACGAGCGATATTAAATGCCGAGCATTATTTAAGGAACTGAAGAACAGACTGAATGAAAGATTTTATTAAAATCTTCAACAGAGAAAATATAAATAACATTTATTCATTGTGTGCCAAAAAAAAAAAAAAAAAAAAAGCTGCCTGTGTATACAGAACAGAACACAGCAGGCCTCAAATATTAACTGAATCAATTCATAGCAGGAAAATTGATTACTCTGAATATTTTTTCTGGTTCTCTCATGTGTGTACATTTCTCTAATAGTTAAATTGCTGGGCTTTAGAGCCTGCATATCTTTGACTTTCTAGGTAATGCCAAATTATTTTCCAAAGTAGCCAGAACAATTTATATACCTACCAGCCAGTTATGAATGTTCCTATTACTCAACAGCTTCTGAATTTGGTATTGCCAACCTTCCTTTAGGTATATAGTAAAATGGCACTGTGGATGTAATGTGCATTTCCATGATTATTAACAAGATTGAACACCTTTTCATGTGTTTATTAGACATTTGGATTTCTCCTTTTCTGAAGTGCCTGTTCAAGACTTGCTCACTATTCTATTAGTGCAGGTAACATCTTACTTAAGTAACCCTTCTTATAAATATATTCAACAATATTAACTTCTAAAAGCTTTATTATTTTGTTTTTCATCTGCCATGCCTTCCGGGTCATAAATCAAATGTTTGAATATGTGTGAGACTGTTTCTGGACTCTTTAAGGTGTTATTGACCTATCGGTCTATCCCAGTACTAATAGTACAGTCTTAATTATTATAGTTCTTCTTGATATATATTCAAGAAGTTTCTCTAATTTCTTTTTTTTTTTAAGAGTGTCTTGCCTTTTATTGGGCCTTGACAAAAATTTTAGTATCAGCTTGTCTAGTTTTTTAAAATTTGCTGGAATTACATTAAATCTATAAGTCAGTTTCAAAGAATTGACACCTTACAATACTGAATCTTCCAACCCTTCAACAGTGTGTCTCTCCATTTATTTAGGTTTTAATAAAAGTCAGTCAATAAAGTCTTAGAATTTTTTCTGTAAAGGTCTTATACATATTTTGTTAGACTAAAATACATCTCCTATAGCTTACAACTGTTGAAAACCATGAATCTGAAAAAAGATACGAATTTTTAAATAATGTTTAAAAAGAATATTTTTGATGAGATACCTAGCTTGGGGCAAGTATGTATAAATATGAATATAAACTTTCTTAAAAATGTAAAATGAAACAAAGTTCATAAAAGCACAATAATTGCAACATAATTTAGTTTTTATTCTAGAGTTACTATTTTGTAGTTGTGTCATATGTCATTTCAATAGGTTTAACATACTTAGGAAAACCTGCAGTCACATAAACAAGTGTCCTAAACATCTATTGGTTGTAGGTCCTTATATTTATCAAATTATGAAGTACATAAAATCCAGAGTATAGGGTTAACTCAGAACACAGCCCCTCCATGTACTCAGAAGACTGACAGCTGCCCAGCCAGCAGCTGAGGAAGACAGTACACAAAGAGCTTTCAGCAATGCCTACTCCCAAGGACATTTCCTGCTGCTTCCATGGATGTTATCTGCTCCTGTAACCAAGCAGCATATCTTGCAACCATCGTCTGAGAAGGCGGCTGCTCCCCCAATGAGATAACCCCTACCTTTGCTTGTGGGAATAAAGAACTGTGCTTGCTCTTGATCAGCAGCTTTATTCCTGCAGCTTCGACCAGCCGCTGCTGAAGCTTCCCTGCCTAGTGAGTAATAAATAGTATTTCTCACCATTCCTATCCTTCTGGAATATCCAAACCCAGGTGCAAGTTTCAGGACTGGGGCACCTGCATTACAATTGGCATAGTCAGCATGGTATTCCATGCTGGTTGAGTCAACCTAGGGTGAGGGGGAGAACATGCCTGGTGGAGATCTGCCGGGGGGAATCCCGGGGTGGGCCTCTGGGTCCATGTTGTTTGAGGTGGCAAGCCTTTTAGATTCTTGGGACTCACCAAGGGAATAGGGGGACACCCCCAACACACCTGTGGGCCTCTTATAGGTTTAACTGAAAGTAGGGGAACTGTGTTCTTTAAACAAGGAGAAAGTTCTTCAGGCTGCAGCAGCTACAGTGGGCTGGCCCCTACCGCAGGCGCTGCGTGAGGCTACTGCTAAACAGTTGAAGGCTGAGGAAAGGGTGAAGAAAGTGGAAGAGGAAGTAAGGTTAGAAAGAGACCTGAGAGTCACGTAGGCCAATAGCAAGGCCAATAGTGAACAACTGCAGGACCTAGCCTGCTGCTTTGCCAAGGTTCAGGGGCAAAAGCTAACAAGAGCTTGGGTACAGGCAGTAATTGCGCAGTCTGAATGGAACCCCAGTAAGTGGGATCCCACAGCAGAAAGTGAGTCTGAGTCAAATGAGGAAGTAGAGGTATCCCCACCAGAGGAAGCCACATGTGTGTCTCGGGCCCGCCCAATAATAAAATAGTTCAGAAACTAAAGACTCAACAAGAACGCCCTGAGGGGCAAGAGCCAAGAAACCTGCCTCCTATCCTTAAACATCTACACACCTCTGACTGGCTATATACACCGGCGGAGTTGGTAGAACTGGCCGCCAAGTTCCACCAGAAAGGATCAGAGTCCATCACGGGGTGGCTACTTCACTTCTGGGACACCAATGTGGACCGCATAATACTGTCTGGGGATGAACCGACCCAGATGGCCTCTGTCACCGCCCTCTCTTCTTTGTGCCAATGTATACATGAGGAAATCCAATATGCAGAAAATGTGTTGTTGCTGAATTGGCTCATGGCAGGTTGCTGCGCAGCTTGGCCAAATGAAAGCAATTTGCCAATGGCCCAGTCTTGCTAGATGTCCACGTCGGAACTGCAGGTGTTCCTTAAGGAGATGGGAATGCAGCAAGTTATTTACATCAAACCATTTGAGGGCCCCGATGCGGTGCCATTTCCTGCAGGTATGCAGGACCGCATCATTGAGTTGGCCCTGCCAACTGGATGGGTACTTTGGTGCCCATCTTGTCCACCCTAGTGGGGAAGGAAGTTCAGGTCACAGCACAGGCTGTTGCCCATTTGGTGGAAGTTGAACTGGCCAGGCAGAAAGAGGCGGCCCGACGGGTCCAGGGGAAAGAGAGAGAGTCAACTGTGGGTGTGTAGGCAGAAAGTAAAGTAAAAGTGACCAGAGGCAACTATGGACAGATTTGATAACAGACAGGGTCAACCCAAAAGAGATTGATAAGCAACCCAATACAGTAGTGGTAGCCCTGCAGCAGCAGCTTAAACCAGAACAGAAATTCCAACCCCTGCTCGATAGGCGGGCAGCTATCCGCACCTTGGAATGGACCTCACGTGGAATGGTTTCTCAACCCTCCGCTCCTTGCCTGGATGACTTTTTGCAGGACCAGGACATGTCCAACATATTCACCCAGACAGCCAAGATCAATTCGCCTTTACCTGGGAAGGACAACAATGGACTTTAACTGTCCTATCAATGTGGTATCTCCATAGCCCCACTATTTGCCACGGTTTTGTGGCTAAGGATTTGACTGGCTGGGCTAAACACTCCACCATACAATTGTACCATTATATTGATAATGTCATGCTAACCTTTAACTCTTTCAGACTTACAAGCTGTATGCTGCCCCCGTCTTTTCCCAGCCTCTGTTTTAACACTGTCAAGGGCAGATGAAATACTCCTAGAGGTTACAAAATATATTCACAAATTTGCTAATCTAAAATATGTCAACTAATTACTTTCTAACTGCCATTAGATACGGAGGTTTCTAAGAGTTAAGAATTCGTATTACGATTGAAAAAGAAATGTATGTGTTTAGTAACAGAAGGTATAAGGCATAAAGATTTATTTTAAAGGAGATTAAAGGAAAGAGTTTGTCCTAAAGTTGGTTATTTCTAAACAAGTAAGACGAGGCAAACTGACAGGATGGAGAAAGTTGCAGCTCTGTGAAGATAAATCTTAAAAGAGGAAATTTTATTTACGGTTAAGCTAAACAAGATTGGAAATAAACTTAAATGTCAAAAGCAAGCTAATACAATATCAAAGTTTTCTCTCTGCTAAGACAGAATTTCTGGGACTATTGGTCTGTTACTGATATTATGGAAACGCTTTCTGCCTGAAAAAAACAAAGATTCTGTGTTTTATCAGAATAATTTTCCATGTTTTATATTGTTTTAATTAGGCCCTTGGCTACTTAAGGAAATTGAATCTCCACAATAGTAGGAACTAAATTTTGCTAATAATTATGCAGAATTAGAATGTTTCTTTCCCTCCCTACTTACCCCTCCGGAATCCAAAACTTTGAATGAGTAAGTATTCTTATTTTCATGGCAATGTGATTATTCACATAAGTTCAGTAAGAATCTGTTCTCTTTGTAACAGGACATGATGGAAACTAGTTTTTATCACCAAGCTTTTGACTAGAATATCATATTTGAGAGGAATGCAGAGATCAGATATGACCGAACAACTTTAAGGAATTAAGATTGACTTACGGAAGCCAATAAAGCCTTTGCCTTTTAGGTTTTATTTTCTACTTGTAAGTTGGACTGGGTCCTGAATTCTTTTAATTTCCTCCAACATCTGTCTGTGGCTCTTTGAACATGTTTTTTGATTTGTAATTTTTCTCCCTTTAACTAGGAATTCATGAAAACTATAACTGCTTTTTCCAAGCCATGCAAGCTAACGATGGACAACTTGATATAAAATTTGAGAGATTGCCACAGTGGCTCATGTTTGAACAATCTTGGTAACTGGTACTGTTTGGGCCAAAGAGTTTGCCTTGGTGTCTGAAGACATCATCAATGACGTTTCAAGTTGCAGGAAATGCTTCCAGCCTTATATCCAGAAACCTTTACTGATAGCCTTACAAACTCAGAAGCTGGTTTATAATTTGCTCTGATTATTAACCTTTGTTTTTCTCTTGTTTTCATAGACATAGGAGGTATCTACACAATGGCTAATACAACCTGCTAAACCTACAGTAATACCTCTGGGGAAGGTGAGACTCAAATAAATAGAATCATGCAGAAGGCTACTTTGTATTCATAGTAAACCAAAAACTAACATATATTCAATTGAATGTAGGAGTTTCATTCCTCTAACCCCCAAACTCCACCTCTTTTTAAGTTGTAGCCACTCTTCCCTCAAGACTGAAGAATGATCAAGAGACTGCGGGGAGGAGGGGGTTGTAACAAGAATTGTAGCCTCATGTGTTGCAGAACTAGGAACAAAACCCTTAACCATTTGGTGGCCCTCCTTGAGCTCTTGGGGCTGTTAACCGGTAACAGGACTGCTTAGTTTATGTGTACCGTTAGTGTTAGGATGTAGTCATTATTATATTTGTGACATATGGATGCAATACACAAATGCTCTAACCACCCAGGAACTCCCTGTAGAAAGAACTGACGTGAAGAATGTGAGGTGGAGGAGCTATGTCAGGGTGCAGTGTAGGGTTAACTCAGAACATAGCCCCTCCACATACTCAGAAGACTGATAGCTGCCCAGCAAGCAACCAAAGAAGGTAGTCCACAAAGAGCTTACAGCAATGCCTACTCACATGGATGTTATCTGTTCCTGTAACCAAGTAGCACATCTTGCTCCCATCCGAGAAGGTGGCTGCTCCCCTAATGAAATAACCCTCCCTCTGCTTGTAGACATAAAAAACTGATTGCTCTTGGTCAACAGCTTTATTCCTGCAGCTTCCACCAGCTGCTACTGAAGCTTCCCTGCCTTGTGAGTAATAAACAGCATTTCTGCATTACACAGAGTAATCTGAATACATCAACTTCAAGAGAAAAAGAATAAAAAGGAAGATAAATAAATAATGAGAAAGAGACTGAAATCTTATTTACATACCATTGCTTGGGGTTGAGAAATCAGACACTTTGCTCCTAGTCTTAGCTCCCATTTCTCACATAATTCACTAAATTTCTATCTCCTTTTTCTCTTTTGTAGTTACAACATTGTTCTGTCAATGACATACATTAAGAATTAAACAAACAGGTGCCTTAAAAAGGACACTTAAAAAGTTAGTCAAAAACAAAGTAATAATTAAAGGAGTTATAGCTATGCCACTATTAGAAAGGCATTATGAGGTTGCCTGTAATCACGGTTTGTAGCAAGACTGAAAATAACCCCCAATAGGTTGGCCTCCAAATCTTCAAGCAATGTTAAGAAAATGGTAGGATGTGCCTACAAAACTAAAATTTTTGAAAAGGGAGAAAAACTTAAGAAATCACTTTGACTGTCTTAATTATATTCACTCCTTTATTCTTCCAAATACTTTAGAATATAGTAAGTATAACGCATTCTTATACTGCATTCTATATGAAGGGGCTAAACACAACACAACACAAATTAAGCACTCAATAAATGTTACTATTATTATAAAGCAGTACAAAAATCCTGTGGGTCATTCACAGACAAAAGGGATCACTTTCAAGTAAGATGGTCAACAGGGCCTCCCAAAAGGAATGTGTCCTTTCAACTTGCTCTGGTGTTGGCATACTATAGTCCACAGGCTGCCCAACACATGCTTTTGTATGACTGTGAGCTAAGAATGGCTTTTACATTTTAAAATGGTTGAAAAGGCTCAAAAAAGGATATTCTTGACACATGAAAGTTATATTACCCCAAGTCTCAGGGTCCATAAATGAAGTTTAATCAGAACATAGTCATGCTTTCACACCACAGAGGAAGGGGAGAGTATTTGTGATGTGGGTCATGTGGCCAGCAAAGCCACAAATGTTTACTCCCCGGTTCATTACCAAAAAAGTTTACCAACCGCTGCTCTAGAAGGATGGATGGGATTTTGGTGGGCAGAACTGGGCCCTGCCAAGAGAAACAAACATTCTAGTTAAGAAATGAAGGAGAAAAACATGAATGAACAACCCAGAATATTGTAGAGACATTAGGAAGACCAGTTTGGCTGAAGCAAAGTGTCCAAAATCAGTGAACAGTTATTGAGCCACTGATTGCTATGTGCTTTGTTATTGAGCCATTTATACTATTGCAGTAAGTGCTAACAAGCATTCTCCTATCGAGTCTATGAGATTGGTACTATTATTATCCCCATTCATAATTAAGAAACTAGTTAAACTATTTGATTTAAAGAAACTAAGCCAGTCAATAGAACTGAGCTGTAATCTAGGTTCTTTTGCCCCCGGAACCCATGTAGTTAAATGCTACATCAAACCTCCAAACAGGGCAGTAAAAGGAAAGACATCTACAAAGGCCAGTTAGGGCAAAACTGTCAATGTTTTCAAACATAAGTGTAAAGAATATGATTGTTATCTGTAAAGTATAATTCTTTTACTGTTTATAGAACAGGTGTCTCACAAACTGGTCCAAAATGTTCTACACTTAAAATTGAACTATTATGGCCTTTTCTGAAATTACGGGAAAAAAGAAATGTGAGTTCTATTTTCTCTACTTCAAGTTTCTCCCAGAAATCTTTCTTAAATATTTGAAAAATGGTACACTATAAAAATCAATGAATAAGTAGCTGACCAAGTTTGGAGAAATTCAGCTGCTTATGCTTAGCTCAACCTTTTAAAAACGGATTATGTGCTCAATAGATGTCATTTTATTAAGTTCAAATGATCAATTCAATATATTAACTCAATAACAGTTAATCATCTGGAAGTGGTTTTCAGATTTAAGATTAAGGTGCTCTTCAAAAGAATAATAATGCTTCTGTGAGAGATAACATAAACTCTAAAAAAATCAGATACATCTACATATTAGCAGTATCTATTAGTTGAAACTAAAGGAACAAAAAGATAAACACATTGTATGACTTAGTGCTACTTCAGAACACCTACTCCACAAACTAAGGCTGCACTTCAACGGAAACGTCATGCAAACCACATGTGCAAGCCACATAATTTTAAATATTCTAGTAGCCACACTTTTTATAAGTAAAAACAGGTGAAATTAATTGTAATATTTTATTTAACCTAGTATATGCAAGATATTTCAACACGTAATCAACATTTTAGAAAGTGAAATACTCTGCATTGGTCATACTAAATCTCAAAATCTGGCATGTATTTCACATTTACAGCACTAGCCATATTTTAAGTGCTCCATAGAGCACACTGGATCGCACAAATCTAAGAGACAGCCCTTCTAAAGATCACAACAGCAAAGAGGCTGTGGATTGCAACCAGAGTTGGACCTTGAAAGGGAAAGACTTGGCTAAAGAAAGGGAGTATTTAGCTCCAATATTCTGTTGAAATAGTTCAATTAAGAAATGAATAACAAACAAAAACAGATTATCTTAGACAGTAACCTTTCAGCAATCTGTATGTCCAGGATTCTTAAAGTATTGCATGGTATTGACTTTCATGTATTGCATATATTGGTTTCAACACGTTTTAACTAGTCTTGCTATAATTGAGACTTGGGATTATCCATAAACTCCTTCCTCCCTCTCCATTACCTCACTCTCCTAATTCTCTAAACTATTTCGAATTTATCCCAAAAAACCTACTTCCAAGTAATTTCCAAAACCTGAACAAATTTAAAATCTACACAGGTATGGGCAATGAGAAGCACTGAAGGATTTTGTAAAGAGAATGGAAATAATGTTTCAGTACAGTATCAATGTCACAGAAGGAGCTGTAAGAAATAAACAGAAAAGGCACCAGTTAAAGAATATTCCACATAAATCTTGAATTAGGGTTATTTCATTGATGGGAAAAGGAGGGAGGGCAGAGGCCAGTTACCCTTTATCAGCGATTCAACTAAATCATGTAAACAGTATGCCTAAATCATGTAAACAGTACACCAGAAGAGAGGAAGGTTTCAATAGAGAATGAACAAAATAATAAAGTCAGAAAAAGCTTCCCCCTCACCTTCCTGCCCCTACCCAATACCCCAGGAAAATTCAAGCAGAACCATTATGCAAAGATTTGGTTGTAGTAAACACTTGCTTTTTCTTAACTCACTGGCTCCTTCTAGACACCAGACCAAATTCTCATTTGCTAATATATTAAAGTACCTATCATAAATTTAAACCGTAGTCAATAAATTCTGCTTGTGAAAAAACAAATTGCTAGACAGGGTGTGTCTATATTCTTTGGAAAGGAGGTGGAGTGGCGGAAGACTGTATTTTAGTGGTAAGAAGGTCAAAGTACACCAGCCTTTAATTTTAAAACAAACTGTGACTAAACAATTCAAACATTGCAGTGACAGGATGTTTAATAGTTTACTATTTTTACCAAATGAAATTATGTAGTTACCATGTGCACCAGTGTTTAAAATATAAAATTATTAAGGAAATCAAAATTACAGCTCGACATTTCTCAATTCTTTAATTCTTGTTACTCAGAAACCTATTACATTAAATTATGCTTTTAAACAGTAAAATAAGTCAAGTATTTTCATTCTTTTAATTCAGAGGATCTCATGATGCTCCCTTCAAGTAATGGGGAAAAGTACTGAAAGTGGCAAATTATCGGTGAAATCATTAAGTACCTATCTATATTAAAAAAAAAAAAATACAAAAACCACGTATCATGATGCTAAGTTTGTAAAAATGTTTTACACACACACACTTAAAAGATTTGAATCACACCAGATATTGGCAGATACTCTTTAGAAATTGTACTTTAGGTAAGTTCTTTTTTATATATATGGTTTCTATATTTTGTTTTCTATATTGATCATGTATTATTTTTAAAAGTGGAAGAAAAAATGTTTAGACAACTGTAAACTGAAACGGTGCCAATCAATTTAGGAATATATTGGATTGACAAACTATTCCTTATACCAGCATAATCTCTAAGTAAAGCATTCAGGGCCCCTGAAGACATGGACTTTGCCTTACCTGTAATACATACTCAATTACATTCACATGTACAATACGTATACAATGTACACATTAATATGTAGTGGAGAATGCTACATGACATTAAACTAAAAATGGCTTATTTAGAAAAACGAAGAGCAGTTCAGTACTCTTGAAAAACTAACAGCAGAGCTAAGAGTAGATGTTCAAAGAATAAGAGTCACCGTGGAGAAAACGTCTTGGTCCAAAATTTTAAAATGTAAATCTACTACTAAACTGTTCACTTTAAAATGGTTCGTATTATGTCCATTTCATCTCAATTTATTAAAAGTAAACCTATAAGTTACTATCTCTGTATACTAGATGGAATCAACGCTTCTTTAAACTCGGCTTTGCCCCTCAACCAAATCTTAGTTTTTGTTCTCTCAAAGCTAAAGCAACATACAAATAGTTCATCAACGTAGAAGCTACTGCGGTGCGGGAGGAAGGGGGCGCGGATAGGAGAGTATCAAAAAGCACACAACACACCTTCCTGCCTTCAAAGAGCTCACAGCAAAAGGTGAAGTGATAACCAAGGAACGGGTCAGAAAATGAGGCCACGAAACAGTTCCAAGTAATTTTGTTTTTAATGAAGTACTATCAAGTTTAAAGAACTTTGGCGGGTGATGAGCCGGGAAAGATTTGAACAAGCGAAGGCGAATTAAACACAGGGCTGAGCTGGGTGAGACTCATTACACATTTAATCCTCTATGACAGCACCCCAGCCGGCCCTCCTTGTGCTTAAGCACACAAATATTGACTGAAAACTGACTGAAATCCAACAAATCCGCCAAGCCAGGATAAACGCGTACGCACAGAAAATTTAATAGCGCTGCGTTCACTTTACTCAGGAGACATAGTCCTAAAAGCTGGCTACAGACTAACAAATGCTTAATGAAAGCTGATGATCGGCTGGAAACTATAACACCAGCAACCAGCTCCCCAAAGGCCTCTGACTCCCGCCTTTGCGCTCGACATGAGAGAAGATTGACCTCGGCCTCCGCCCAGCCCACCCTGGGCCACTATTTAACGAAACCGACCCCAACATGCTGTCCCCACGCCCCTCCAAGCGAGGCCTCTCCAGGTCCCGGTGACGCCCACTAGTAAATATGGGACGGGGGCAGGCAATCGATGGCAGGTGGCGGCGCGGCCTCACAAGACAAAGCAGGGAGCCCATGCCGATGGAGCCCTCCATGGCGCGGGCGCGATGCCCGCCCGGCCCTGCGGCCAGAGCTGCGCCACCCCCGGGCCCCGGCAGCCAGCGACCGCCAGCCGAACCCCGAGCGCCCGCCCAACCGCCGCCGCAGGAGCGCGCCGGGCGCCCAACTGCGGTCCCGGCCCAACCAACGCGGGCAGGGGAGGAGAGGTGCGCGCAGCCGGCTGAGCGTGCGAGCCACTCCGGGGTCGCAAGGGGGGAGGCTGCGCGCGGGGAAGGCAGAGGCGAAGTGGTGCCGAGGCCATCGCGGAATGCAGCGCCAGGAGGGACTCCTCTAGGGGATTTTGCCCCTTTCCCCTTAGAAGGTGCAGATGGTTTGACCCCCCACCCCGAGTGAGGTGCCGCGTCCCAGCCCCGGCTGGACTGTACCATCGGGCGGTGCCGCCGGGATTTCTCCCCCCCACCACCACCATCAATTCCCCCCCCACCCGGGTCCGCGGTCGGTTGGCCCCGGCCGGGCTCTGAGACGCGGAAAGAGCTTGGCGCCATTTTGGGTGGGACTAAGCAAAGACGAAACACCCTCCCAGCCGATGGGGTACTCTGGACGCTGGCTTATCCGGTTCCCTTAATCCTTTAGGTACTTACACGACGTTGGGTGAGGGGAGCTGGAAGATCAGCGGGTCCCCGATCCTCTCTCCCTAGGGGTGATGGAAATCAAACCCCCCCCGCCACCTCCAGGTGGTTCTTCCCGCCGCAGAGTGGGAGCTGCATAAAAGGCGGGGCATATTAGCATAATCTGCCTGGCAACCTGATCTCCGGCGTTATGTGATTGGTTGAACTCTGTAAACCCCATGCCCTGCCTAGAAACGAGAAACGCTGGGGCAAACTGACAGGCCCAGATTTAAGACTCATGACGAAGATCCTGAGACGCTTATTCAGCCGGCAAAGAAGGCAAAAGGAGATTCACACAATGGCCCAATGGCTGAAGGCCTCTTTATTTCCTGCTCTGCTGTTCCTTTAGAATCCAATCAAAGAGCGAGTCTCGGGCAGCACTCGCTTGCGTTCGTACTCTAAGCCAATCAGAAAAGCCGACTCTTCAGACTCAGAGTCCACCGGGCTCTAATGGACCCGCGGGCGTGGGGGCGGGAGAAACGTCTAGTCTGCGAGTCCCAGGTGGACTGGTTGGCCTGCTGGACCGGTTTCCGAGCCAGGCCCCACCCACCCTAGAGCCGCGTGTCGCGAAGCGGCCTTCCTGCCGATCGTACCGCTGAACCGGTGTTCTACGTAGAAACCTACTCCTGGCCTCGGGCCCAAGTGTCCTCGGGGTGTGACCCTAGATCCGAGAGCTCCTTGGGGCTGAGGGCGCTTCCTTTAACCTCTGACCCGCCGATCTGTATGCAGTCCCTTCCAAACCCTGCACTCACTGCATCTCTCCTTTCCCTTAACATTCTGAAAAAGGAAATGATTTTTCGGAAACATGAAGTGTTATTCAACACTGGCTAACCCGTGAGTTAACTCTTTTCTTAACCTCAGGCTTCCACATCCTATCATTCAATTGCTTTCTCTGAAGGCAGCCGACTGCATAGACGTAAGCTTAAGCTTTGAAGCAAGACACCCAGCTCTAGTTACTCTTAGTACGAATGGCAGCTAGATCTAGAAGAGACCTTGAACTTTTGGACTTTCAAAGAGCAGTTTCCCATCCATGACTTCTATCTGGCTACATTATTTTGAAGCTTAAATGATATTTACCTGTAAAATAACGTAGCACACTAGAACTTAAACGAGTAGAGGTATTAATGATGATAAAACATACAAAATTGTTAAACTATGGGTAACCAAGGAAAAGAAAAATATAGAACTAACCAAAAGACTTTAAATAGGAAACACCCACGGGGGAGGGATTGTAAAATTCATTCAGTGATATCTTCCTTACTGTTTTGTTTATTTAAAATACACACACACCTGGAAACAAAGTTGGAAGAATGGGAGAACATTACGTTTTTTAAACTCCAGGTCCTTCTTAGCAACTTGATGACTAGACCATGTCTTGTTCCTCCACTGACTCCTGTGCAGGCAGCACTGGACTTAGAATAAAGGCTGTCAGTAAACACTTGTTGAATTTAATTGAAAAGAAAGCATAAAGCAGGGCCTGATGAGGCAGAGTTGCTATTAACTCTTCACTCCATATATGGACACATGGAATGGGTGCCTTGGGAAAGATGGTATTGGTTAAGAGAGTCGCTCAAATGTTCCCTTTTAGTTCTATGAGTAGACAATATCAGTGGTTAGGGAGGTCCACTCTTCTGTCCCTTGGCCTCTCGAGAGAAGTTCCCCTAATTTTACATTTAACATTATTAAATCCTCTCTGATGGTTTCCCAACTGAGGTCTAATGACTAGAAATGACACCAAAGAACCCAAAATAAGTGGCTTATATTCACCTTTAAAATATTAGTGTCATGAAAGCTAAGGAAAGCTGAGGAAATGTTCCAAACTAACAAAGACTAAAAAGACACAACTAAATGCAATGTGTTCCCTGGATTGGAATCTGGACCCAGAAAAAAAATTTTTTTTAACATATATAAAAAATGTTTGATATTTGTACTGGGTTGAATAGTGCCCTCCAAAGTCCATATCTGGAACCTGTGACTTGTTTTGGAAATAGGGTCTTTGCAAATATAATTAGTTAAACTGAAGTCATACTTGATAGGTTGGACTCTAACTCAATGGTGTTCTTATAAAAAGTAAAAAACAGAGACATAGACACACAGGGAAGAATATATAAGACAGAGACAGAGATAGAGTATAATGCATCTACGAACCAAGGAAAACCAAAAATTGCCAGCCACCTCCAAAAGCTTGAAGAGAAGAAGAAGGATTCTTCCCTAGAGCCTTCAGAGGGAGCATTGCCCTGACACTTCTATTTCAGACATCTAACCTCTGGAAATGTGAGAAAATAAATTGTTTTAAACCATCTAGTTTGTGGTACTTTGTCATGGCAGCCATAGAAAACTAAGACAACATTATAAATCAAGTAAGACACTGTGGGTACAAGATTGTGTGTTGGGGAGGTGGATGTGTCTAAATGTGGATGGCTGAGGTTATGAACATTTACGAAGCAATAATTTGGGGGGGGGTTGACATTCAAAAGGAAAAGACTAAGGAATTGAGCTGATAAAATTTTTTATGTGATTATATAAAAATCAGACATTGTGGAGTAGAAAATATAATCAGCTTTTTTTTTTTTTAAATAGATAATGTGAAGGCAAAAGAACTTGCTATTTGGGGGTATTTGCTTTTGTTTGTGGCCCAGACTCCAAGAAACCTTAAGTCACAAAAACTAGATATCACTTTCAATTTAAACAGCTAGAGTCACAGATGTTGAAAGAAGAATTGTAAAGGACATGTTGTCCAGAAGAAGCCTGGAAAGTTCATGAGCAGAGAGAGAAGCAACATGAAGACTGTGAATCAAGTTGTATCTTCCTTCATAAAACACAGTCAAGGAAAA
Source organism: Pteropus vampyrus (assembly GCF_000151845.1). Classification (NCBI taxonomy): domain Eukaryota; kingdom Metazoa; phylum Chordata; class Mammalia; order Chiroptera; family Pteropodidae; genus Pteropus; species Pteropus vampyrus. The sequence continues at coordinate 169,243 of NW_011889069.1, forward strand.
AGATGGAAAATGCATGAAATTGAAAAGTACTTACAGTTAAATATTGTTTCTTTAAGAAAACATCTTTATGAATGTGACTCAGTTTGAAAATTTTGGACCATAATTTAGATTTTAATATGAGGGAACCTGTGAAAGCAAGAATTATTGTGAATATAATAAATATGTTATAGTTCATCCTATTTGTAGTAATCTCATTTAAGGGTAGTCATTGTGAGAAAAGTCTTCTCTCAGAAATATAATGTAAAGATACCTTCAAATTAATACGAGAATTAATAAGAAAAACAATAACATGTTTGGAATGGTGGAAAACCTCCAGCCAAATCAAATCTCCTTAAGCATAAAAAAAAAAATCATACTGGAGAAAAACTCATAAATATAATGAATGTGAAAAAACCTTTAGCCTGAAGCAATACCTCAGAGATCATAAGAAAATGCATACTAGAAAGTGTGCATTCATGCGTGTGCTGAATATAGTCAATTCAAGTGTTTTTTCTTTTTTTCCCATGTGTTCTTTTGAACTGCATTCCTCATTCTACATTTAAGAATACATATAGGTAGGGAATCATATAAAAGTGATAAATATGGAAAAGTCTTCAGCTATAATAGAAAAACTTTATACTCATTATTCTAAGAAGAAATCTTATGAATGTGGGAAAGCTTCTATTCAAATTCCAAGACTCAGTAGACACCCAGGAAGACATCTGGTGGAAAACTCTGTACATATAAAGAAAGTGGGAAAGCCTTCAGTAATGAACCAGATCTCACAGAGCATGAGAAAAATCATACTGGAAGAACCCCCTGAATGTAATCAATGTAGACGTGTCTTTAGTTAGAAATAATACCTCGTTGAAGATCAAAATGTTCATACTGGAAAGAAACTCTAGAAATGTAATCGATGTGGAAAATCTTGAGCCAAAAGGAAAAACTCTCATTATTCATCAAATACAAGAGAGAAATCTTATGAATATACTAAGTATGAGAAAGCTTTCACTCAGAAGTAAGGCCTCATTGGACACTAGAGAAGTCATACTGGAGATAAACCCTTTGTAAGAAAGGTGAGAAAGCATTCAATGGCAAATGAAAATTTGTATTTGAGAGATGCCTTATAAATACAATGAATGTGCAAAATTCTTATAGGAGAGACACCCTATGAATGTAGTAAATGGTAAAAAAGCCTTCCCTTAAATCATGCTGCTTATTGTACATGCAAAAACCCATACAGATAATAAACATTAATGTGAAATGTGTGGAAAAGCCTACTCTCAATGTTCAAACAATGCTCTGAATAAGAGAACCGACACTGAATAGAATGTCCATTACTGATGAATTGGTAAATATATTGTGGTATATCCATACAATGAAGTGCTACTCAGCAATACAAAAAAATACACTATCAATACATTCAACAATGTAAATTAATTGCAAAATAATTATGCTGAGTAAAATAAGACAGACCAAAAGAAAAAAAAAGTACACATTTTATGATTCCATTTATATGAAATTCTAGGAAATGCAAACTCATCTGTAGTGATAGGAAACATCATTGATTACCTGGGTGGGTGGAGCATAGGGAAGAATAACAACCATCCAAAAGGAAACTTTTGAAGATGATGAATATGTTCCCTTTCTTGGTTGTGGTGATGGATTCATGGATGTATTTCAAAGCTTATTAAGCAGCCTGCTTTAAACAAGTGCAGTTTAGTATATGCCAGTTATACCTCAATAAAGCTGTTAAGGTTGGTTTTGGAATTTCTGACAATTATAACTCAAGAAAATTTTTTAATTGGTTTAGAATTTGAAAACAAAATTTTATATTGTTGACAATATGATTAGGATTTACCAGTCTCTTAGGTTTTTTAAGTAAATATAACATAAACAAAAATACTAAAAGACTTAATAATAGCAATAGAACAATAAAAATTTTCTAAGACAATCTAGGATACTCTGTGCACAATCTCTTCTAAGGATACTGGTGACCTTGTTCACCAAGATTTGAAACCAAGAAGCTGTAATAGAAAAAAAAGCTGTGACAGAGAGAATAAGCATATTTTAATTACATGTAAATAAGAACTTTGGCTATATATATCATAAACAAAGTTAATAAATAGCACATTAAAATTGTTACTGTACAGAGAACAAAGAGTAAATTTCTTCTAAATTTATAAGAAGAGGCAAACAACCCCATGGTAAAATAGGCAAAAGGTATTAAGAAAATTTCAGAGAAGGGCAAATCCAAGTGCCCAAAACCATATGAAAAGATACTCAAACTTTAAGCATCAGAGAAATGGAAATTAAAGTAATTATTAATTTATATTTATCAGAAAAAAATTGAAAAAATAGTAACACCTATTGTTAGAGTACTTTCATATAATGTTAGTGGCATTATATGAAATCCAGTCTTTTTGGAAAGCAAGGTAGTAACATCAAATAAAATTAAATATTTATACATGTATTTACATTTTATAAGAGATAACCTATATAATTGTTTAACTCAACAGTCCCCATTATGGGATTCCATCTAGAAGAAAAGCACCAATATAAGCTGTTTAATGCAGAATTTTTCATAATGTCATAAAACTGGAAACAGTCAAAACATAACGGTACATCTACACCCTAGAACAGTATGCAGCAGTAATTAAAGAGAATGAACTACCGCTGTGATTTCCAAAAATATTATTGATTTAGAAAGGCAAAATGAAAAAAAGTGTTGTATCAGTCAGGACTCAACTAGAGAAACAAAGCCAGTAGGGGCATATATTAGGGGATTTATTGCAGGAATTGGCTTACACAACTGTGGGAGCTGGCTAGGGAAGTACAAAATCCATAGGGCAGACCATCAGGAAAGGAAGGCTGGAAATCTATGGCACAGGTTGAAGCTGCAGTCCACAGGTAAAGTTTCTTCAAAAAGCTCTGCTCTTAAGGCCTTTCAACTAATTGGATAAGTTCCATTCAATTATCTTGGACGTAACCTAAAGTCACTGGTTATAGATTTTAATTACATTTACAAAATATACCTGAACAACAACACCTACATTAGTGTTTAATGGGATAACCAAGTTGACACATATAACTGACTATCACATGTCTAATATTTCATTTCTGAAAAACAAATGAGAAAAATTCCTGTATATTTCTGTGTGTATATAAATATGTATATATGCAAATATCTCTACATTTGTGAATACATGTATAAAACCTATGTGTTGTGCATATAGTTGAGCATGGAGAAAAAAATGTTAAACAGTTACCTGAGTAGGTCAGGTAGGATGATGTAGATGGAGAAGCAGGAGAAAGGGAGGAGAGTGCCAAA